>NC_141162.1:62254245-62580078 GCF_053477565.2 Lygodium microphyllum
TGCCCACTCCAAACAAGACTTCTACTATACTACCCTAGGAAACTAGTCCCATAATTGAAATGGCCTCTTATAAGAGATGCAAATTGCACAAGTTCCAAACCAATAGACTATGAGCTCACTATGAGCACCGATGCGTAGCAACTTTAGATCTAGTAAAATACCCAATCCACTTCTCACCCAATGTAACATGTCTGCTTGTCCACTTGTGGGACACATCTTAGCAGCCCATCGGGAAGAGAATCTAGAAAGCCACCTGGCACTCCCAAGGAATGTCATGGGGTTTGTGATCTAGGTCTTCCTGAGTCTACCTCGAAGCGGAATTATTCGACTGTTCCCACTTAGGACCGACCTAAAGTCAGGGTTTTTTTTCCTATCAGCCAAGTCTCTAGGAAGTGGCTAGCGTCGAGCTCCAGATGAACCACTTTGTGTAGGAACAACAGAATCGAAGCGGATTTATGATGCACTTGATTCATGGAGAATGGGAAACGAGAGGGATGCGAAGCTCAAACTTTTTGCCCATAAGGCATAGTCCCATTCCACTCCCCTAAAAAAGCATAAATCGAGATTCTAACTCTACTGTCTCTAGGTCTTCACAGTCTCGTTATCACGTCTTTTGAGAAAAGTTCCCAGCTAACTAAGAATACCCTTTCATAGGACAGACCCAAGTCACATCCACCACACTTTCCTCGGGTTGTTAGTTATCTAATTACCTACCACATTATGTTTGACATGCAAAGGCAGCTTCCTTAATTAATCAATTCAAACATAGGTTCCTTCACATAACTTAGGCACTAACATAAAAAAAACAATGTCAAGCAACTTCCTTTTTCAAATATCAGATCTTTATTTATCATAGTCTTGGAGTGCATCAAGTATCTTGCCCGAAGGCTACCCTAGCAATCATCAGGATTACCACTCCAAGTTATACCCATTGAGAAACAAAGATATAGAACTATGCTAGCTATGGCGGATGAATGTTATACACATAAACCATGATTGAGATAAATAATTGTAACTCAAGTAAATTAGGTTCCAAGATAGATTAACTTGGACTCATAAACACAATCTTGAGTGTCACAAAATGATGATAGCTTACATTGAAAATAGAGCCAAGTACATGCTTATATAGATTTTGGATGGTTCCACTCTTCCTCACTGTGCTTATGGGATTTAGGATATCTCTTCCTAGAGCATACATCATTATCTATCTCTCATACAAAGCCTCTTATGGGCAACCTTTTCTAGGCATACACCAGGCTCTATGGGCATTCATGTTAAGCATCATTTGCTATTCTAAACACCCCCCCTCAAATGATGAGTCTCTATCCTTGCCGGCTTTTCCCCCCCTTGCATGTAAACATGGACCAGGAGACTAGCTCTTTGGCAGTCTAGTCAAGTTAAGGCTTGAAACTTAACATCTTGGTAGGGTTTTTACATCCACTATGGGAAACACGATCCAGTAAGGGAGATCCACTATGGGAAATTCTTTATTGTCAGCAACAACAGAAATTTCTTTATCTTCTTCTTGCTTCTTTGGAGACCTCTTGGTTTTCATGCCCTCTCCCTTTCGTTGATGCATGGTACGTGTCTTGACTTGATAGATTCTCTTTGGATAACTCTTGACTAGCATGACTTGATAGCTCATTACATTTTCCTTGGATACATAGGATTTGCAACTTGGGTTGAATTTCATGATTTTCTTTTAAGAGTTTCAATCATGGATTTCATGGAGAGGTCTTACCATGAGCTTGCAATTGCTCGGGCAGTGTCTAACTCCTTACAATGAGATTGAGGCTTTTCAAGGATTTAATCAATTGTGTATACAAACACTAGCTTGTTACAAGGATATGAATCACTATTAAGCTTTAAAAAAAATCAATTACCTCAACTTATGAAAAAGAGGATAATGTGAATGAGGTCAAAGCTAAACTGGTAAGTGTGAATATGGCTTTATTATAAAGGAGTTTAAGCCTTAATAATTTAGCTCACAATAAGAAAAAATAAACAAAGATTCCAAAGTTGATTGCGCCGACGATTGACTGTATCCAATCTGGGAGCTCCTTTGACCTGCAAAGTTTCTATCTTTGTTCAGGTTGGTGGGCAACATCCTCTGGCCATCATCCTATGTCACGTCGAGGCCTTCCTAAGAATAGTGTTCATACTGGCTGTGGCTCAGGTTGAAGGTGTGGGTGATGGCCTTCCTTCAGAGCTTGGGCGGCATCTACAACGGATGTGGGGTTTCTTCCATAACTTGGTTGTCTGTGCCCTTGTACTCATGAGGAGGCATGATGCCACTGCTCCATTGGCCGTCCAGTTCGTTGGCTTGGGCATCCTAGTGCAAATGCATGAGGATCGGGAAAGCTGCCAATGAGCTTCTTGAGCAAGTTCACAGGCTGCAACGTTGCCTTGCTCTCCTTCTTCTGCTCGATGGAGGAGATGACCTTAGATCATAGGGACCTCTGCTCCCTCTCCATCGCCAGCGCTACCCTTCACTGCCTTGCCTCCCTCGATAGCCTCTGGGGTCCCCTCTTCAACAAATATTTCTTGCAATTTTCTAGTGAGGGTCACTGATGGTATAGTGCCAAAGGGCATGTGCAATCCTTATCTACTTTAGTGGAGAGAATCCTTCCTTTCCACAGAGGCCCTCATTTACACTTCTGCTCCCCGACAGTAGCAGTTGTTCACAACAGTGACTTAAGCTTGAGTTTCAAGCTGACCTTCTACATCAAAACATGGTCCAGCTCAAGACATCTGTAGCATCCTTCAATCCTTCAAGTAGTTTACCAAGCTTAGTATAATAAGCTACTCTATTGCGGTAGACCTGCCGTATGACCGGATCTGGAAGTATACTCTGAATTTCTGGATCTTGCATTGCTTTCAGCTATCTCTCCTTTAGTTCCTCTTTTCTTACTGCCCCTCTATTGGCAGCATCAATTTGAGCAAAGCATCTTCTAATACCCTCTAGCAGTTGAAAATAGGCTCCCAACTTGGTCTTCAACTCCTCTCAATAGAGAGCCTCTCTCTCTTTCTCCTTCACCACCAAGCTGATTCTACTCCTTGTAAGCTAAACCACTATCATTATTGTGAGGACCAAAAAACGAGGTAGTAGAAGTAGAAGAGAGAATGGGTGTGGCTAGACATAGCTCACCATGGCTCTGATACCATGTTGAGAAACACGGATCTAGAACTATGCTAGCTATGGCGAACAAAGGTTATACACATAAACCATGACTGAGATAAAGAATTGTAACTCAAGTGAATTAGGTTCCAAGATAGATTAACTTGGACTCAAAAACACAATCCTGAGTGTCACAAAATGATGATAGCTTACATTGAAAATAGAGCCAAGTACATGCTTATATAGCTTTTGGATGGTTCCACTCTTCCTCATTGTGCTTATGGGATTTAGGATATCTCTTCCTAGAGCATACATCATTATCTATCTCTCATACAAAGCCTCTTATGGGCAGCCTTTTCTAGGCATACACCAGCCTCTATGGGCATTCATGTTAAGCATCATTTGCTATTCTCAACAGTACTCAACGCGGCTAACAACCCCCTTGGATAGGGCTAGGCAGGCAGTCTAAGGTAACTAAACCTGCCTCTCCCTCCATGCTATTAACATGAAGCGTTAAGTGTTTGGCCTTGAATTAGTTCCTTGAGCTGTGTGACTAAGGAAAAAACCAAGCGTAGGGTGATTATTTTGACCATAAGAGAAAAGACTTCATCAGAGTCAACTCCATGCTCTTGTTTAAAACCCTTAGCAATAAGTCTTGCCTTATAAGCTGGCTTGGGGTTTCCAGGGGTATTTTTCAGCTTGTACGCCCATTTTAACGGCCAAGCCTTCTTGCCCTGAGGCAATGCAACCAAATCCCAAGTCATATTCTTATAGAGGGAGTCCATCTCAGATTGCATAGCCCTTTCCCAGGAGTGACTATCACCCTTGCACATAGCCTCATCATAGGTGAGAGGCTCTCCTACATCTGTAACCAAGACATAATGCATCAAGGGCTCAAATCTATAAAGTGAACGTCTAGCTCTACTAGACCGTCTCAGTGGAGGCTTTACTGCATGTCTAGCATCTTGTCCAACACCCTGGCCATGTGTACCAACTGTTGTTGTAGGCTATCCAACTAGCTGTGCAGGAGCATGTGGTTCCTCCTGGAATATAACCCTGCGTATCTCTACCTCCTTCTAAGGATGCCTATGCACCTTATCTTCATGGAAGACTACATCATGGCTGTGGATGACTTTTTGCACCTGTGGATCATCCCAAAGATAGTAATCCATCTCACCTACATCTCCATAGCCAAGGAAAATCCATTTAACAGTCTTAGGATCCAACTTAGTCCGCTTGTCCTTGGGCACATGGAAAAATGCCTCACATCCAAAGACACATAGATGCGCATAAGATGGAGGTTTCCCAATCCATACCTCCGCTGCAATCTGGAAATCCAAACCACTAGAAGGTGATCTATTTATAATATTCACAGATGTATTGACTTCATCATCTCAAAAGCTCTGTGGTAGGCCTACATGGCTAAGCATACTGCGTACACGCTCCTGGATGGTTCTATTCATCCGCTCAGCCAAACCATTCTAGGATGGGGTATAAGGGGTGGATCAAAGCTTGCTTGGAAGAGCTATGATAGGAGAGCAAGAGTTAAAAAGAGAGAGAGACAAAATGGGAACTCCAACAATCACGATGTGTGACCGGGCTTTCCTTTATTTAAACTGTCACTTTAAGAATAAAGAATAAAGTGATGGTGACGAGTGCTTATCACCTACAGTGTGCAGTGGCAAGTATTGTCAGTGTAGTAATACACAAGCGGCTAGGCAAAGGCGCCTTTACTCCCAACACTATAGAGATATTAAGAGAATTTGAAAGTCAGTTTGAGCAATTAGATCTTGTAGAGAAACAAGGTCTTGCAAGTGAATTAAATTGTTTGTACAAGCAGCAGATCCTAAGCTTCAAGAGAAGCTTAATGATTTGTTATAAGATCAGACTACAGAGACAGGGCTTAAAATAGAGTAGAGACATGTTAAGGAAGTTGTTACTACACTAGTGAAAAAGCATAGAAGAAGAGAAAGATTGAATGTATCTAGCTTGCCCACCCTTATGGGAAAAACAGTTAATGTATCTAATAAGCCACCCACTTCTATGGCTAACCCTATTTTTGCGCCTACTATTTCCACAATTAGGGAAGATGTATTAGATGAATTGGTTAAACGATGGGAAACTTCAGTTCAAGGTTGTGAAATTGGATGAGAAAGGACAAGAGGAAAGGGGATGAGCAGCAACACCTAAATTACGAAAAATATTTATGTGATGTGATAGTTTGCAGAATGAAAGGAAGGATTGTGCTACTTATGAAGATGTCTTGGCATAATAGCTCATCTTTTGAGAATATGGCAAGATCCATGCACAAGAAACAATATTGCCTCTTTCTTTGAATTTTGAAAAATGAGGTATGCAAAAGTTGTTGGAAGACTTGGCTATCCGAAATGCTTATGCGGATGTACATGCTTCTACTTTTGGTCTACAATTGGATAGAATGCCTGGCCGTTTGAAGGCTACAATATGGACACATACTTTGCATGTAGTTGAAAAGAGGAAAGTTACTAGTAGAGAAATGTCTCATGCAAGGCAAGACATTTGTAGCTCATCTTTTGGGAATATGGCAAGATCCATGCACAAGAAACAATATTGCCTCTTTCTTTGAATTTTGAAAAATGAGGTATGCAAAAGTTTTTGGAAGACTTGGCTATCCGAAATGCTTATGCAGATGCATATGCTTCTGGTCTATAATTGGATAGAATACCTGGCCGAGTGATAGTTGGCTTCAAGGCTGCAATATGGACACATACTTTGCATGTAGTTGAAAAGAGGAAAGTTACTAGTAGAGAAATGTCTCATGCAAGGCAAGACATTCGTAACATAACTAGTTGGAAATCACCTATAGATGCATATTCAGTGTATGCATATTTAGCAAAGATGAAAAATATGGATGTACTTGTGGAAGAGAAATGAAAGAGAGATGAAGATAATGTAAGAACAATTAAGAGAGTGACAAGAAGAAGTGTGGATCAACCTAAATCGCAAATCAGCCACCTTTCGAGTATGTTATGGAAGAGGTTGGGTAGAAGCAGAAACATGATAGTAAATAAGAGGGCAAAAAGAAGAGTAAGAAGCTAGGATATAAGTTGTAGTTCGATATTGAGACAGCCATAGATCTTAAGAAGGTAGTTGAAGAATGAATGTTAAACATTCGAGTTGAATTCACCTTGGCAGAGATGCTTAGCATTTCCAAGTGGAAATTTCATGATGAAATCATTGGCATAATTAAGAGGAAGCGTCAATTTCTTGGTGATATTACTAGTGCATTGCTGTAATTTGAAGAGAAAACAGGTTTGTTGGGCATTTGATTTGATTATGAGCATGATGTAAGTATTGGTTTATCTATGCAAGATGCTGCTAATCAGTGGACATCATGTTGAAAAAAGGAGAAAGTGGCTAAAAATGCATTGTCTTGTAGCAATATGCATGGTGGACTAAAGTAGATGCAACAATATGGGAAAGAGACTCTAGGATTTATTCCTCAGAGTCATTACACAAGCTATCATTGGGCAAGGGCTATCAATGAAACGATAGTGAAAATAGGGGAGTGTGAAACTCCTTGTGTTGCTTTTGTTGACCATGGGTTCGAGATTAATGTCATTGAGCATAGATTGTGTGAGAATGGTGCATGGCCTATGGACACTAATAATGGTTGGCGTATGAGGGGGGGTGAAAATAATTTTTCAGGGAAGCTCTATGCTTCTTATCCTAATGTAAAAGTGACATTTGGTAATATACATGAAGAGTAGCACTTCTTTGTGTAAGATAGTTCCTCATATGTAGTGATTTTGGGACAATCCTATATTACAGGAGTGCATATGGAAACAAAAGTTCTTGATGATGAGCATGTATTTATTAGTGGTTATTCTCAGTTAATAGAAAATAGTTCATGTTATTTTAAGCCTATGAAAGCTATGTGCAAGGCTAAATGCATATCTGTGAAACAGGCTACTAAGGAACTGAGAGCATTGGGCTTGATTGCTTGCTGAAAATGAAGGCATTTTAGGCCTCTTTTATGGGATGAATATTATTGACAATATGGTTGAAATTTCAACAACTATACATGTAGAAAATGAGGCTGAAAATAGAGTATTTTTAGTATGTTCTTTGGACATGTATGATGTTATAGCATTTTTTTCTTATCATGAAGGATTACAATGGGGATGAAGTAGTTGCAGAGACAAAGGACTGTTGACAAAAAGGTGAAACTAGTTGCTTTTGGCTTCCACCAGATAATGAGGGTGTATATGAGAAAGTGTCAAGGCAGCCAAGTTTACAGGATGCTAAAGATATAAGTCATCAATTTACAATTGAAACATTAAAGAAATTGAAAGCTAGTGCATAAGGGTTTCTTTTGCCTATAAAAAGTGACTTTTTTATGCATAATGTTGGCTAGGCATGGAAAAGCATTTACATTTCAGCCAACTAAAATAGGTTGTGTGGATCTAAATGTTGTTCTCCTATGGTAATATTTGTTGTGCCACATGCACCATGGAACTTGAGGTCTATTCTAGTGCCTAAAGCTTTCCAAAGCTAATGGATTTGCTAAATGAAAAGATTCACATCAAGATCTTAGAGCCCTCTTCACCCATGTACTTAAATCATTAGTTTATTGTGCCAAAAAAGAATGGGGCTTTGAGATTTATTCAAGATATGTAACTGGTCAATAAAGTGACCATAAGAAATGTGGGTGCAAATCCAGTGGTTGATGAATTTGCATAGGCTTTTTTAGGCAAACTGATCTATTCTTTGGGTGATCTTTACTCGAGGTATTATCAGTTTCAGCTTGTAGTTGGAGAGGAAGGATATGGCAACCATGAAGACTACCTTGGGGTTAGTATGGATGTGTACTCTTCTATAGGGTGCAACGAACTGAGTGGCACACATGACAAACTCTATGAGTAGGGTACTCATGGATTTTATACCACAATTCACAATTCCCTTCTTGGATGATGTTCCAATCAAAGGGTGTGCAATTAATGAAAAAAATGAAGAGATGGATGCTCATGGGTGTAGACAATTTGTTGCAAACCATATTGTGGATTATGAAAGGTTTTTGACGCATCTAGAAGAGGTGCATTTAACTCTTTTTGGAAAAAATTCAGTCTTTGAAGTTGAAGAGGTTTTGATTGTTGGGCATATGTGTGGGTCGTATGTGTGGGTCAAAGGTTTTACTGGGAAAGGAAGCATGAGAAAGTAATGAAGAAACTGAAGCGACTCTTGAAATCTGCTCTTACAATGAGAAAGGTCAATTATTCACATGGGAAGCATATCATTATTTACTATTGATACAAGCCCAATCAAAATTGGATGGACAATTGGGTATGATGATGAGGAGGGGAATAAATATACAATTTGGTTTGGTGCTAAAGTATGGGAAATTGTGGTATCCCTTAAATGTGATAAGGAGTATCTTATGGATGCTCATGTAGTCATTTTGACTGATTGTTTGCCATTATTGTGTATGATTACTATTTGTGCTACCCCAGACATTGCTATGCTCTGGTGGAATACATACATCAAATATTTGAGTCCTAGATTTCAACACATTGCAGGAAGAAATAACCCACTGATAGACATGTTATCTCTAGCATGCTATGAGAATGAAGATTAGATGATGGATGAGAAGGAAGAAGATGACTTCCTTGCAAGTTGTTGAAATGATATTTTGATTGGTGAAACTGAATTGGCACTTGTTGTAGCTACATTTATAGCTCTCATAAATGCAAGGACAACATTAAATGTAGTAAATACAACGGTTGTTTTATTAAGTACAAGAGCATTAAGAGTGAATTTAGCAATGCAAAGAGTTGCTACAGCACTAGCAGAAGCTTGTACAGCAAAGAAAAAATACTTTAGATGCTATGTATCTTGTGTAGAAGTATTTTTGGAAGACAAATATGCAAGAGAGTGGTTGATGATTGATCAATACCTTAGCACATTAACAAAGAGAGATGAGTGGTTGGATGAGGAGTTTAATAAGATCAAGAGGAAACCCTATGGGTTTATCTTAAAATATGGGTACTTGTGCAAAGAAGAAATAGGGTATGTCATTATGAGTTCTAGGTGATAGAGCTTCATAAGTAAACGTTATGCAAGAATTTTATGAAAGCTTATGGGTTGGCCATAGAGGTGTTTGGGGTACTTCTATAAAGATCAAAGAAAGATATTGGTGGAAACACATGTATAAGGATGTTACTCACTTTGTGAAAACATATACAACATGTCAAATTTATTCATCTATGAGACATCGGGATGGATTGCAATCCACATATCCCTTGTCTCTTCATTTTAAGTGGGTGGTGGATTTACTCACAATGCCTATAGGTCTTTGGCAAATGAGATATCTTGTAGTTGCCCATGAATACTTGACTAATCAAGTGGAAGGAAGATCTCTACGTACTAAGACAACAAATGCAGTGTGCACTTTTCTCTTAGAAGATAGGGGTGAATTGGATGCAGTTGAAGCCCATGATTTCTTTGCATAGTTGTGGATAAAGCTTGGTTTAACTTTAGCTTATAACTCAGAAGGAAATGGAAAAAGTGAAAGATACCATTTACCTATTTTGAAGGCATTGGCAAAATCATGTGGAAAGAAGATAAAAGAGTGGCCACAATTACTCCTTATGCTTTGTGAGCTGATTGAACAACTCATAGTGCTGTTACAGGATATATGCGTGTTGAATTGATGTATGGTCAAAAACCTATCATGCTGATAGAAGAGATGACAATCACATGGAGTGTGCTACCTTGGGAAGAGGAGTTGAATTGAGAGGAGTGATTGGCCTTACTATGTATTAGACAACTAGAAAGAAAGTTAGAAGACATAGATGCAACAGTTGCAAAGTTAAGGGTAGCAAGGGTATAGAACAAGAAAGAGTTTGATGAAAGACATAGATTGAGACCAAGAACCATACAAGATGGTGATTTTGTGTTGGTTTATAATAGCAATTTAGACAATTAGCATAGAGCCATGGGTAAAGTCTCCAAATGATGGTTCAGACTCTATGTGATAAGATAGAAATTTGATAATACTACTTTTGCATTAAATGATTTGGATGGGATGGCCATAAAACTTCCAATATTAGGAAAAAGAAACAAATTATTCAAGAGGTAGGAATCTACTACTTATGAGTTGCTAGAATTGGAAGAAAATAGTGGCCATGATACAAGGGCTAGCCAAGAAGTTATGGAAGATGAAGAACAAAGGATATGGTTACACAGGATAAGGAGGACTTAGAAAATTTGATGACACCTAGGACTTTGGCACATACCAGAAGATGTGCAGATTGAGAGGGGGTGGATGTTGTGCTCTATGTGGACACAATGTGAAAAACCTTGGAGTGCATCATCATCCAATTTTCTTATTAATCTAGAGAATGTCAAATTAGTTATTAGTATCAATGTTCATAGTATGGATGGTTCCAAAATCACTACAAGGGAAGGGGGGAATAGCGACGCCAGTTTTCAACGAAAATTAGCAGCACAAATAGCAACGGTACTCAGACAAAAAAACATAGCTGAACCTCGAGCGTGGCATTTTGTGAAAGAGTTTGTGAAAGAGAGAGTAAAATATCAAAGAGTGAAAAAGGGTGGGAGAGGGAGAGAAATGGAGAAAGAGAAGGAGGGAGAGCTTCTCGCCACCACCATCACCGTCGTTCGCGAAGAAGAGGAGAAAGTGTACAAAGGGTAAAGAGGAGCCATCGCAAAGAGGAGACATAGAATGCATCTTTGAGCCTTTACAGTGAGTACATTACTCCCTCTTTCTTTTTTCTTATTCTTTCTCCTTTTCTTTTGTTATTTTTTATTGAGATTAATGAGGTGCATTGAGGGAGAAAGAGAGGAAATGAGAGAGGGAGAAGAAAAAAGGAAAAGGAAGAAAGAATGAGAGAGAGAGAGAGAGAGAATAAATTTGAAACATAATAAATAAAGAGAGAAAGAGAGGGAGGGAGGGAGAGAGGAGAATGAAAGAGAAAATATAAGGGGGTAGAGAAAAACAAAGAGAGACCGTAGTCATGCAAGAGGACATTTCATGGTTAAAAGCTTTTTGAAAGAAACTCCCTACACCTTGACATGTCAGAAGGGCCATTGCACTTGAGAAGGAGTAACCAAGTCTTCAGTAACGGGAAGCTAAACTCAACTCACTTGTTTGGACACATTTAGGAGTGTTTTCAGAGTGTTAGAGGCATTAGAGATTATACCAACACTTCTGATATGCTCACTTCCAAAGCAAGTGCTAAGGCCCCCCTCATACCTCGAGAAGTGAACTTGAGTAGTCAATCTAAAACTATTCTTAAGCTCACCTGGAACCATTTGGTGAGAACAACTTGAGTGGAGGTAGAACTAATACTAATAATCAAGCCCTTGGACCTCATGCAGCTAGGTCATCAAAAGTGACTACATCTAAGAGATGACAACCCTAAGAAGACTAGGATCTCACCTAAATTAGCCAAAAAATCGCTCACAAGTGGTTGGATCATCAAAAAATGAAGTTCACACATTGTGTAGTGTTTTAAAAATTGTGATTGAATGCTTGTTTGCATATGTCATTATTGAATTGGAAGTTTGAGCACCATCATCATGAATATACTTGCATTTATATTGAATCACATTGATTGTGGAAAACAAGAGCCTAGTTGTGCATGGTGCACCTACATACTTTCAAGTTAGTAAAATTTAAATTTTCTAACAAAGGAACACAAGATACATAAAGAAATAAATCAAAAAAATAAATCACAAAATACATCAATGAATTTGCGAAATAGAGAGACCAAATAGTCTAGAAACCCCTACAATCATAGCTTAGACAAAGAAAAGAGATTGTGAAAAATGAACCTTATCATCAAAAATATTCTTAAGCTTACACACCATGCAAAAGAGACCACATCACTAAATGAGCCTTACCAGCCAACAATGTTAGGCCACAAAGCCTTTTAGCACCTAGCATACACAACACATTGAACATATGACAAATTTGGAGAGCGAGAGGTGTCTTCCATAGAAGCCACCACTTCCTTGCTTAAACTTAGACAATTTTTTTGTCATAACGTAGACAAAATGGAAAATGATGAAGGTCGTGATGTTCAAGATCGCGAGGCGTATCTTAATCAATGCGTCCTGTATCCTTGCTCTCAATGCAAGCTGACAATCAGACAAAAGCGTCGCCTGTCTATAGAACACTACGACGCTTCGGTGAGTTTCAATCATAGATCATTGATCAGGCGATCTCAGACTTTGAGCAAACAGTAAGAAAAGTGTATATCAATCATGTATTATATTTGCAAACTAATTGAATATCATATACAACAACAGTGGATGTGACCATAAAATTTATATAGGGAGGTGAAGTCTCATCCAAAGGAGGAGTGCACTTATTGTGACCAGTCAGGAGAGTTTGTGGACATGTGATGGATGGAGTGCCCAAGCCAATCCACCACATGGAAGGCACTACCCATACTATACCGTCAATACCAGAGGAGATAAGAAGCCTTTTAGACTTTCCTACAATCTTGGAGCCTGAGATGGAGGAAATGATTGATGCATTGATGCTATGGAGACATGTGCAAAGTGTGGTGCTCACAAGTATCAACAGGACTTGCAAGGGAAAATCATCCCTCAGAAAGTTCTTAGACACTTTCTACTTATTCCCCATATACGCCACATGTTTTGTACATTGGGCTTGGCGAGCTTGACAACGTGGTATGCACAAAATAGATCCATAGATGGAGTCCAACAAATATCAACGGATTCATGCGCATGGAGCCACATTGGGTGTACCTTTCCAGGCTTTGTACAAGAGCCAAGGAACCTTCGACTCGGTCTTGCTATGGATGACATGAACCCATTCGGTCTCTGCTCAACATCTTACAGTGTGTAGCCTATAGTGCTTGTTAACTACAACATCCCGCCATGGCTTTCTATGAAGAAAGGACACCTGATCCTTAGCTTGCTGGTTCTTCTTGGCCGTTATAAAGTCAAGAATATGGATGCCTTTCTCCGTCCATTAGTCGATGAGCTTAAGACTTAGTGGGAGGAGGGGGTCGCCATGGAAGATATGAGCAAGCTTGATCGTTGAAGGTCTGCCAAGATACGAGCTATTCTCATGTGGACTATGCATGAATTTCTGAGATTCGAGAAGTGCTCAAGTAAGTAGGCTTTTGTTCTTGTTGGTTATATATATCATAGCTCGTTCAAGCTTGTGTTCACTAAATAGAGGTGTTGGGACAAGTTTGGTTACCATAGGTTATCATGCATGTCCAGTGTGTGGACCACAGTTAGACTCCCGAAGGTCACAAAGCATGAAGAAGATGGTATATCAAGGACACACTGGTTTCTTGCCAGAGGATCATGAACTGAGGGAAGGTTTTCTTGGACGACCTCTAGCACAAATGAATGCCCAAAGTCGGCACGAGCTAAAAGTGGTCCACATAGAGTCGCATCCAAACGGAATGCGATGATTCTCAAATTTCTAAGAGTTGTCGAATTAGACCTGGTTACAGATCAACCACTTACTGGATGCCATGCATATTTTCAAGAATGTGGATAGTTTACTATGGGACCACATCACAGGAAAGAGAGACATTGCAGGGGCACGAATGGATTTAAAGGAGGTAGGCAAGATGGAAGCGTTTTGGGCACAGTCAAGTGTTGATGGTAACTTTCAACTACCTCACGCCCCCTGGGTTTTTTTCCCTAAAGAAAAGTGCTTTGTGAAGCATATTACCAAGTATATCTGCACTTCGATATGTATGATGTGTTCTCTCAGATCCACGTTTTCTGAAGATGGACATTTATCATGGTTAAAATCCCATGATTGGCATAAGATATGTCAAGTTTGTACTACGAATGGATTGTAAGTGGCCTGTATACTTTGCTATTTGGAGTGTAGTGGTTGTTCGTAATGCTTCTTCATTTGTGGCAGTTTGTACTACCAATTGCAATCGCAGGATGCCTAACTCTAGAAATATGCAAGGCGATTTACAAGTTGTCAAATTTAGTGCAATGGATCTCATAGAAAGAGATCAAGGCATCCTCTATGGAATCCACAAGGTGAGGAGCAGTACATGCCACCCAATGATATCCCGAGGGCATGGAGGAGATGCCGCGGTTTATGTCTATGCGATGGTTGTATGGAGCTTTGATCACATCCTCTTGTGGAGGGGTGGAAGTCTCTACTGAGGAGTGGGAATTCTCAAGGGGACGTATTCCAAAGGTGACCATATGTTTTATGAGCTGTCATATTTAGATTTTATATGTGATAACTAATTAACCGTTTCAATGTACAATACAAAATATATAGTGCGGCATGGTCGCGTGGATGATATTTTCACATGGAGTGTATCGACAAAATGTGCTCCACAATGGATTTTGGTGTCATAGCAAACTTTAAGCAAGAGAGCCGACAGCGAGACATGGATCCAAAAACCGTTGTAGAAGAGATGGAATATTTTGGAAACTTGCAAAGAATTATCACAGTGGGTTACTGTAGCTTCTCCATGATCCTATTTGATGTGCAGTGGTTCAAAGTGGTACTGGAAGGAGCCAGGGCAACTGTTTGATGAGATCCATCTAGATTTCTCGACATGTATTTCTAAAAAAGATAAAAAAATTTGCATGACACATTTGTATTACTGGCCCATTGTGAATAGGTGCATAAACTCATGTTATTTAAACTTTTATTACAACATGGTATATGTCACAAATGTTAAATCTCTCTTATATGTGATTTTGAATAGATAATTTTCTATCCAAACCCCCAACAACCTCGATGGTGGTATGTTGTACCTTTAGCTCCTCGAACTGTGAGAGTATATGATGAAAGCAATGTTCCGATCGTAGATGAGGACCATATGCGAATAGAGGGATCGATATTGCAAGGGGTAGAGGCCACCCAAAGCTTGGAGTATGTAGAGGAGGCAGAATCTAATAACAATGATGGAAAGACATGAGGCCAAGAATTCTTTGAGAACGAGATGGACTCATCCTTTTGTGGTGACCTTTCTATCAACCTTCTAGTGTATGCGGAGCTGTGTCAGGAGATTGATATGGGACCATAGGCTACATCATACTTGGAGCATCCACATACTCAATTTGCTGATGAATCACTTATAAGGGTACTCTAGAATTTCCATTTTAAATAAGATCAAATTTTTTAGAGTTATATTACTGTGCTTTGCTTGAATCTTCATATTGATTATGCCAACATCAATTTTTATTTGTGGTATAGGTGAACTTTGTGGATATTTGGATAGCACGATGAGTTGAGGGATGAGTGATGAGGAGCTATAGGAGATCTTCACATGTATGTCTCCAGATCAGATGGCTCAATTCAGAGATATGGCAGACTAGGAGTTGTCTCGGACACCATCAGGCCGTTCTATTCAATCTACTTTGACACACTCTGATGCATCGATTTCGAGTAGATGAGGTCGATGCTGCAGACTTGGGCCCCAGACAGAGAGAGTGGTTATGGGAAATATTACAGAGATGTGGATGCAGTGAGCTCGCGGTTAGTATGAGATATGGGTGCTACTCCTCTCTCTCATGTAGGTTTGTTTGAGAGAGCATGGATCCACGAGTTGTTGTAGAGGTATCGACACAAAGTCTCCGCCTCGACGTTCTGCTCGATTTGCATCACCTATGGGATTTGTCACACCTGTGAGGATGTCTACTCCAGTCACTCCAACTTTTGTTCAATCGTCTCCAGGTGGTACCTCTATGGGTGCTACTTCGAGAGATACCACCCCCACAGGTACAAAGATGTACAGGGGTCTCCTGGATATGCCTAGGAGCGTGATTGCAGGTGGGAGAGGACACATCTTAGACATACCCTAGAGGGGTATGGATACCTTGTAGATGATAGGACAGGAGCCGTCATCATGAATGATGAGGGGAGGAGGGTGATGGCTAATATGAGAGAGTTGTGCCAACAAGTTTTTCGGCACAACGTCTTAGATCATTAAAAGAACATACTGGAGGGAAGCAAGGACTACATAATAGCATCCTTGCATGAGGAGTTTCAAGTATCCATTGCAGTAGAGAGATTCTCCACATGTTGGATGATGAAGTGCATGCGTGCATACATGTCACACAGACGATCAGATGCACACAAGGTACTTAAGAGTGGGGCCTCAAAGCCCGAGTAGCTAGACGCAGATGACTATCACGCTGACTCAGGGAGGAGGCTATAGTTTCTCTAGGATGTTGGAGACAATAGCGTGAGGCAGTGAGGGAACGATTGGAGGTAGGAATGGTCCATCATTTTGGGAGTGGCGGCCACAAGACTTATTTGGAGGACTTTGTAAGTTTTTCTATTTGTTCTTCTCACTTATTTTTTGCAATATCGCTTGTACTTACAATCGTATTTCTAACAATTGTATTTTGTTTTCTTTGTAGCACTCCATTACAAACTATGATCCCACCGGCTTGGAGACTCAATATGTAGAGAGACACGATCTCACTGCATTGATCAATAGATTGTATACATATGGCGGTCTAGTAAGTCACTTATCTTTCATGTCCATAATTACTAATTCTAATTAAAATGCATTATTGTATGATGGACTAATATGTATTTATTTCTTTTTTTGCAGAGTCCATTCGATGCTTCTTTGCGACGGGATGAGCTTTCAGATGGGAGGATCTATAGCTCGTTCTTGGATCCGTGGAGCACACATCCTCTTCTTTTTTAGTCATGTGATTTATATAGGTATTTTCTATGTACTATGTTATTATCATCCTTTGTATCTTACCCTAATTCCATCAGCACTTTCATTCAGTGATCTTGTATCTATTTTATGTATCAGTCTAGTTGTGTATTCAAGTACACTTTGCCTTCATTTTGATGACCATTGTACATCTTACTGTAACTCTTTTGTACATGCCAATTTTTTACTCTCTATAACTGTCGCTATTAGCGTCCCAAATCTACTACATGCATTGCTATTTGCATCAACGCAAGTAGTGACGGTTCTATGGCATCACTAATACCAACATGTTTAGTGACGATGAGGGTAATTTCTTTAATGAACGTTTTTGTCACTTTGAACGTCGGTATGAGGCCTCTATCTTGTAGTGGATACAAGATTTTTGGACAAGTTTAGTCTATTTTGATCTTATTTCTTATAAATATGAAAAAAAGATGTAGAAAAGTTTTAAAATAGAGTGGCATGCAAAAAGCAAGGGGCTTTTCAGCCAGTTTGGGAGATCTTATGCAAAAAGAAGGGCCTCTTGATAGGCAACAAAAAACACTCTGAACAGGGAAAATAAGAAAGAGAGATCGGGAGAAATCTGACCAAGAATCCTACTATTTTACCCTCCTTTCAAAGCCAACGGAACTGTTAGATTTGACATTTGAGTAGTAGAGAAGAAGCTTGTGTTTGGTGTGCATTTTTGGTCTACCAAGGAGCTTCAGGAGATCTAATACTTGGAGATTGCAATCGAGTAGTCCCATATAAAGATTTTGTTTATCTTCTCACGTTCTATCAATACATAGTGCTTTGATTCATTGACCTTTGTCTTAATCTTGTGTACCTCTTTTCTTTTCTTTTGTTCTCTTCTATCACCTACCCTCTACTTCTTTTAGTCTTTGATCCCCAATGGATATGAACTTTTGACTTAAACCCCTCCAACAATGCAGTAGGAGTTTCAAAAGAACGAAAGAGGAGAAGTATGAAGATTTTCAATCTTGGATGAAAATAGAGCCAAGTTATTCACGAAGATATTTCAAAATCCAAGAGCTATTGCAAGAATAACCTCTCTATAAAAAACTCTAGCTAAATCTAGTGAGAAAGAGGAAGCAATATATTTTGCCTACTATAGGAAGCCTATATAAGATTAACAAGAGAGCATTCAAGTTTAATTTTAATTTTAAAGTTTGAAATTTCAATTTGATTAATTCCACATGGTAAATCAAAGAAGGGGAAAAAGAGGTGCAAAGTTAATTTTGATTCTAGACATACTTCAAAGAATTGGTTCTATGTTTATGGATCCTATGAAGAAGAAAGCCTTAAGTTTTTCTAAACATTTGATTTGTGTAATGAGTTTGATGGTATCTATAGGAGATTTTTGTCTTACCAGTCAGCAAAGAAGGGTTCAAGTTTGAAGATGAATAAAGCATGGGAGATTTTAGATTATTTTGAGGATATTGTTCATGATGCTTATGAATGGCATGATGATCATGAAGACAAGAAAGTAAAGTCTTGTTCAAGTGTTAAGTATGTTGGGAGATTTTCTTACAGCACACTTAAAAAGCTCAATGAAAGATATGAAGATGTTTTGGATTCAAATTCAGATTCAAAAAGTTCAAGCAACGATAATGATGATTTGTGCTCCTTACCTATGGCCTTAATGCCAAAGATTGAGGTAAAGCGAACAAGAGAATACAAGAGACAAAGAAGCCAGGAATCCTCGAGTGTCCCAAACCTAGCATAGCAAGGCTTGCCAACGGGAGAGTGGATCATCATACGCTTTGCATCAATAATCTCAAGATATTTTCTATATTTTTGTATTTTTTGAACTATTGTAATCAATCTCTAATCAACTTTAATCAAGAAGAACACAAGCTAGAAGTTATCGACAATGAACATGATCAAAGTGGTTACCAAGAAGATTAGTCGTGTATTCAAGAAGATGATGCTATTATGGATTATAATTTGAGGATTATGGTTTTTACAGTGAACATGTCATTATGGATTATTTTCTTGATTCTCTTATTGATATTAAGGAAGATCATGCAACTATTAAATTGAAATTGAGTTAAAAAAAACTTTGCAAGAACTTGAAGAAGTGCCATTACTCGTAGTGGAAGATGCACTATCTTTGGATGTATTTATTCAGGATACCTATATTTCCAACATGCAAGATAATATTTTAGGTCATTGCATTGCTCGATCTAAAGAACAATTCAATGTTCTACTACAAAAATTAAAAAATTGCAAGATTAGCACTCTAATTTCTTTACAAGAAAAGCAAGGTTGCAAGATTGGCACTACATTTCCTTTATAAGGGTTGGTTGAATATCAAGATTTGAATAATGTAGTCGGTTTGTATGGTTTTTTGAAAGTTCCACATGAGGTATATTATGATTCAATCTCCGACTAAGATAATTCATTGGCTTTCTATTGACCTTTAAAAGGAGAGAAATGTGGCAAACATTGCAACAATTGAAGATTTGCGTGTTATCAATCAGCTTCCAGAAGAGAAAGCATTACTATAGTAGGAGGTTTCTCAAGTGAAGAATGCAATAGATTTTCAAGTTTCTCATTGTCTTAATGTCATTAATTGAAGCAGTAATCTACTTATTCTATTACAGTTTTATATCTTCATGCTTTGTGTATATTATGGATGTCATTGTACATGATGAGTTCTTAGCTGCCCTCGCATATTGCATTGAAATGATTGTACTATAGAACTACCGCTCATTACATGTCAGTAGTTGAAGATGCTTTCATTCTAGCTATAATATAAGGAGTCATTGTTAAACTTGAAATTAATTCATTTAGGCTTAGAATACTAATTCAACTTGATCACGATGAGCCACATAAGGATTCATAGCTCTAGCAGAAGTAGTGGGAATCAATTTTATGCAAGTCACTATCACAATGCTTGAAGCAGTAGTGCAGAATTCTATAGATGGTATGATCATTTGCCAATTTTATGGAATAAAAAGTTTTCAAACTTTGACAATATTTCACTACACTTATGTGTTGCTAATATTTTAGTGCTAGCAATAGCATTTATTTGTCTTAAATGGGAAAAACATAGATGTCATTCTTGCTACAAGAAACTGCAATCATGATTGAGGCAATTGTAACCCCCCTACGGGAGACTGTAACACCACAATAGGAAATAGGGTTACTACAGCAACAAACGTGGTTACCACAATAAGATTGTTATGGCAAGTGGCAAGGTCACCACACTATAGGTTACAATTCACCACTATGGGTAGTAGCTTTGTCACTGCAGATAGCAAGTTCACCGCTATATAGGTGACAATTCACCTGATATAAGAAAATAGTGACTTAATGCGAGAAAGTAGTCTGGAGCAACCAACCATTAATACATGTAGCAAAGTCAAGATATTGATGGAGAGGTTTAGATGTTACTAAATTCATATGTAGATCTTGATAGATCAATGTTTATGCAGAGTGATGCTACCATGATGAAGAATGTTTTGGTAAAAAGTATGCGTAATCAATCGATTGCCATTACATGGAGAATTTCTCAAGTAATCTCTCGTCCATATACACCTTTGTAGTAGTCTTTTGTTTCAAAAAAATTGGAGACCTTGATGCACAAGAAGGATGCTCTTAAGGAGAAGCTTAATGGATTGCAGTGCTGAATATGATAGATTTTTTGATATGTTTTCTAAGTTACAAAGTGTCAAGTGACATGATAAAGCTAAAAATCATTCATTTGAACTTGATGCCATAAGATATGATATTAGTGAGCTCTCATAGGATATCAATTAGAAATTTAAGATAAGAGAACTCACCATAGACAAAATTCATCAAATGAATGTAGTACATTTTGCATCACATGATCATCATGTACAAGAACAATCTCATGTGATGTCCACTAGTGAGTCTGATGATGCTCATGAGTAATCTAGCTCATGAGGTGTTTTGGTAGCACCATCATAATTTCTATTTCCATCATACTATGATATGTATTTGTTTTGTCTTGAGTAACTTTTGGGTGGTTTATGCAACTACATATGAGGGCTATGAGTATCCTACTAGAGAGGATCTACTCATGGTTTCTTTGTATAGCTTACTTCATTGTGCAAGGTTTTGGGTAAGGTATAACCTATTTCACTTGATATGTCTCTTGTGATAAGGCATTTGATATCGTTTGACATGCAAGGTTTTGGGTCATGGAAATGCCATCCACCACGTTGTGCCAGGTGTCAGGGCTTGACACATTATCTTTACCCTTAGCATGATCTATTACCTTAGTCTTTACTACTTCTTGTATGACATAGACTTAAAATGTGTCATGAAGTGTAGTTATGTAGGTAGTTTTCAGGTGTGACTTGAAGAGGTATTGTGTGTGTGTCTTTCATGTTTTGATCATGGTCCCTGATCACACCCTATTGTATGATGGAATTTTTGGATAACCAATGCAATCTAATAGTGGGCTCCATAAATCATCTCTTGATTTTTGTTTCATTTCCAACATACACTCTGATTTCTATATCTAATTTGTCATTTTTAGTATTGTAGAGTGTGGTTCTATGCCTCTATGTCATTGTATCTAGTTTCAGGTTATTTTCCTGATACAATATGATTCAATTTTCACACAACTTATATTAGTTGGATATATTCCTATATGAGGCATTCTAGTCCTATTATGCATTCCACATAGATTAGGGGCTGCAACATTGATAGTACTCCATAGGTTGTCTTGAAGAGGGAAAGAGTGTGGTTGGTTGGCTAATGGTTGAGGAATCATGATGATTGTTGGCCATTGATGTTGATGAGACTTGAGGCTTTACTATACTTGTTAAGTCACTTGTGCTCTTCCTATAAAAGAGTGTGTCTATCTTACTTCTGTAGTGGTTTGTACATATGCATGTGCAACTAGGAGTTGGGGTGAATCCCAAGGAAACTTGGAATGTTCTCTTACACTTAAGGACCTAGTTGGTGAGAGTTTGTCATGTTGTGCTATTCTTAGAGAGACATGCCATTGATGCAAGCTTGTTAGATATCCTACCCTTGATGTACCCTGAGGCTATAACATAGGGGAGTTGGCTAGGGTATTGCCCTAGGTGCAATGAAGATACAATATGCTTTACTACTTTTTTTCTTTATTTTGGTTTCTTTTTTTGTATATTTTTTTATTTTTATTTAAATAAAATAAATGAACCAAATACAAGTTATTGAACGAGAGAGAAGATACATCGCACTCTTCTAGCTGCACTCTAGTCTCCAATGGGTGATTCATGGGGTGCTTTTCGGAAATTCTTCTGGGTATGGTGCATTTTGTTGACTTATGGCTATGGCTTTTTTGTCTTTGTGAGCTTTTCAATTTGTGCTTTCACACTCTCCAACCAAGTAATTAACTTAGGAAGAGCCATTAACTTAGATGATTGTGAATCCTTTGAGACTTTTCATTCTCTTTGTATAACTCTCCTTTCTTTGCCAATATCTATGCTACTTGCTTAGAGATTGATTGATCTTATTTGCACAAGAACTCCTCAAAGGAAGCTATAATTTCTCTCTCATATTTCTCTTGACTCTAGCTCATTCTAATCTCTAGTTTTTCCTACTCTTTACTAGATTTCTTTTTTGCAGTTTTGATGATTATTCGTTGCTCCTCTATTTCCCCTTCATTTGACACTTTTGATAACTATGATGAGTTAAGTTCAATCTCCTCCCTTTATTTCTTCTTTGGTTTTTCTAGCTCCTCAGTAGGGTTGATATTTTCAAGTTCTTCCCTTTGCCTCTTGTCTTTTTTTTTGGGTATTATGTTCTCATGTATTCTCTTTTGACAATTGTTGTTATTGAGCTACAAACATTCATGGCATGATATCCTACAAGAGCATATCCATATTGATCACACTTTAACTTCAGATTGGGATGTTTTATGAGAACCTTGTGAGCCTTAGTTAAATATTTAGTTACAAATTCCAACTTAGAGGGAATTTAAGTCATGATTGACAATATTTCATGTTATTATATCTTCCAATAACCACATTAGAACTTTGGTTGGGATGGTAATGGCCTTATTATAAGTAAAGAGGTGATGGAATACCTCTGTTGTGGCTCAAAGCTCTTCATTTGCAATGATTTTCAATAGCACTCCTTTATTATTTATGATTGTGGTCTCCCATCTTTGTGCAACCTATGGTGTTTCTTGTGTCCTATTATATTTCCCTATTTTAGCTTTTACTCTAAGGGATTCCTCTATCAATTGTGGATTGAACTCAAAATTGATTGTCCTCTCCTTAAACCAATAACCTTATTTTACAATATATGAGAACTTGCTAGATTTGGTGTCTAAACAGTAATTTATGATGAGATATAAACATGCCATAAAGTTAATATTTATATCCATAGCTTGAATAGTTGGCTAGGCCACAATTGGCTATCAACTCCCTCATGGTGTGGTATATATTTATCAATCCTTCTTGAACCATAATAGTCTCACTTCCCACATTCTTATGTAGATTGAATTCAAACATTTGTTGTGTGGTGAACACCGATTTTTCCTCATTAAGGGGGTCTTTGATTAGTATTAGGCATGGAATAGATACCATAGGAGCTTGGGGTGTTCACTATATGTAAACCCACTATATCACATGTGTTTAAAGGATACTAGAAAGTATCCTTTCCTTACCTTATGTAAAGCAATAAAATGGCCCCTTTTCCTTTACCTTTAGTAGCTGTTTTGAGGTGGTCTTGATACCAATTTTGTGCAAAGTGACTAGAGGAAATGCACTATCATTTGAGTTCTTCTACAGTGGAGGGGTCCCAAAATCTAGGAAATGTGGTGTTTTTGAAGTTGATATTTAGGTAGTTCACAAGAGAGTTTATCTTGGATAGGAATGCTCTTATAGAGTAGTGCTTGTTCTCTTTCCAATGGGGTGCCATTGGGATGTGAGCATAGTCACATCTGTCTCAGTTAGACCTAGATGTATCATAGCAATAAATCTTTTAGAAGGTAACAAAGGTAGAGTCTAGCTATAAGCATCATTTAGTTGAGGTACAATGGGTTTTCTCTATGAAAAATTTGTTTGGGGTACACACAATTTTCTAGGCCAATTCTTCTACCATTTCATAGATGGAGTGGTTATACTGGCTCTTCTTTAAATGGCTAGAAAAAAGTGGATTGCGATTGTTGCTAGCCCTAAATGGAGGTACAATGAGTTCATGTGAGGTGGTTTGAGTAGCTCATTGTAGATTAGTCATAGGTTCTTTGTGAGACATATGTTTGTTTACTAGCCTCATTATTTCATGTTTGACGGATGTGTGTTGGATGGATGTTTGACATAAGATTGATGGGGTCCTTATAGTTTGATTGGATCAATAAAACATGATGGGCCTAGTGTACATTTCTATATCAATGGTGGTGATTTGTCTATGAGCGGTCCTGGATAGTGTAGTTTATGGCTTGGATGATGACGTGGGTTTAATAGGTTTAGCCTATAACTTCTCATGAGAGATAGAAGCAACGTGGGGCAACTGCTCATGTGGTTCCCAGTTTTGATTAAGTTTGCAGTGTCTCTTGATGATACGATCGCATTGGTGTGGTTGGATTAGTAAGCTAGAGGTATGTGTAGCCTTGATAATACCCTTAGGTCCATATAGGAGGTCCTTAGGTACCCAATGAACTCTTTTTCATGGTTTGTGATAGGTAAAAATATGCTTATTATATTTTATTCATCTAGAATGGTTGTAATCTTGGAAGGTTGGGATCTTGGGTGTAACATCCCTATCGTGTCTCCCCCAAAAAAACTTCCCCCCCTTAAATTTTTAAAATTAGTTTTAATTTTTTTTTACCTCTCTCTCTCTCCCCCTGCTGACAGCATGTCGGGGAGAGAGAAAGAAAGAAAAAAAGAAAGTTATATTAACATCTTCTAAAGACCAAAACTGGCCTATGAGACAAACTGTGATACAACTCATGAGGTCCAGCTATCCAAAATAAAAGTGTTGAATGAAAAGCTAAAAACTGGAAACTGAAAATACGGTGCTGTGAGTGTGATAGGTGTCGTGTATGTGTATGTGCATATGTAGCTCTGGTACTCCAGATAATGGCTACAAAAGGGGAACAAATGTCGGCTGTGATAGGGGAACAACTGTCAGCTCTGATAAAGTGGTGCAATGTGTATATGTAACAGATGCAAGGAGATATACTATCCTGGGATGTAGTAGTAGTCGTCGAAGTCGCTAATAGTAGATGATCCCTCCTAGATGCAGGATGTGGTACATTGGCGGTGGAGAAAGAGCAAACTGGAGGTCTGAGATCCAATGTGTCGAGTGTCGTCGGATCTCAGTCTGCTGTGGATGTAGATCAAGAATCCCCCGGATCTCCTGTCGGTGTGGCTGTGGGGTCCGAAACCCACGGATCCTCGTGCGGCGTCGGGTACGCTGGTCCTCAGCCTGCTGTAGTGTGAGCCTGGAGGTCTGGCTGGAGGCTAGTACAGTAGCTCTCACTCTGTCTGTCTGAAAGAACTCTGTAATAGTCGTCTGGGTGGGCCCCTCTCTGACTGGGACCCGCTGTGTGCTCTGCTCTCTGATGTGCCATGCCTCTCCCAGAAAATGGCCAAATGATCTCTGATCCATATCAGTCATACATCCCTGAAGTGATCTGCTCAATGTGTATCTAGATCTCAACTCTGAGTATGCCGGACATCTGAGAATAAAATGCTCCTCACTCTCCACCTCTGATCTGCAAAGGGGGCATATCCTCTCCTCCCGTGGGATGCCACTGGCTTTGTAGAGTATGAGTGGGAGAGGGGGCATGCACCCCCCAGGTGTGGGGTGGTGGCCCGTCAACCCATGAACCACCCCCTCCCCACTATATAAGGGGAGCCCCCCCTCCTCCATAGACATCGTCTTCAGCACCGCCCCCCTACTCCATCTTCGACATCATGTCACCCTCCTTGCTCTGCTTGAAATGCTGCCACGATGCCAAGACCACCGCCACCCTCATCATCATCATTTTTGTCTTCCCAGCACGATTGAGGAGGAGGAGTCACTGTCAGGCCAACTGAACCAAGTGAGTTGCTTGCAAGCTGCCATTATGACCTTTGACTACGGAACAAGGACGTTTCCCTAGTCCAAGATAAACCGATAGGTTAAACTCTAGGGTGGATTGTCGATCAAGGCCTGCGCCTTGGATTGATTTGGCTAAGAAGAAAATTGACCAACCAAGGACGACGGGGTTGTCCAGGATCTATTTGTGACTATAGTACAATGAGACCTAAGATAATGATAATTGGGATCGGCAGGGTATAAACCCTAACCCAAGGAAAAATGGTAAACAAGCAACCTAGCTTACCAAGCCCTTGGAATCTTTCCATGTTGAAAACGATCCAAGAATGAATGCTAGGAGCATTTGGGAAGAAGGAATCACACCTTAGCAGTTGGTCATATGAACGACCGTAGAAATGATTGTGATTGTACACTTAGGTACGTTGTTTGAACTTCTTTGCTCAAGGAACTAATTCAAGGCCAAACACTTAATGCTTCATGTTAATAGTCTGGAGGGAGAGGCAGGTTCAGTTACCTTCGAATGCCTGCCTGGCCCTATCCAAGGGGGTTGTTAGCCACTCTCGGAGGGATTTTTGTCGAAAGGTCGAATCCACCGGGATCAGAAGTAGAAGGAAGTAGAGATAGGAGATGGAAGAGAAGATAGAGAATACCCAAGTGGTAAACACTACAAAAATAAATCACAATGAATTAAAACAATATGTATTGAAAGAACTTGGAATCTTTGCCCTATTCAAAAGCAATCTCCAGGCATTAGTTCTCTTGGAGCTCCTTCGTAGACCAAAAACATGGATACGAAAAATCAGCTCTTTCTTTGCTGCCTGGAACCCAAATCTGATGACTCCGTTAGCTCCGAAAGGGGGGTAAAACTGCAGGACACCTGCTCGTGAATCTCCCAGATCACTCCTTCTTCTTTCAGTTCAATCTGCAGCTTTCAGCCAACTTACAGCAATCGTAATGTGCGCGATTTCGTCCATCTATCTTTTCTATGAAAAATCTCCTAATTGGCTGAAAAAGCAACTAGCTTTTTTGCATGCCATCCTAATCTAGAAGCTTTTTCTAACTTTTTTGGATTTTTATAATAAATAATATAAAAAATAGACTAAAATTATTCAAAAATCTAGTATTTTTTGATAATCCATACAACTCATACTAGTACTAATGGCTCAGATCACATTGACTCTCTAGATCAATAGAGAAGTCGGATGATGATGCATTCCATACTTTTTCACACTCTGTCCTCATAACATCACGACATCCATCCCCTTTGAACCTGCACATCCTCCGGTATGTGCCAAAATCCTAGTTGTCACCAGATTTTGAGTCCTCCTCATCCTCTGCAACCATATCCTTTACTTCTTCATCTTCCATATCTTCCTGGCTAGCCCTTGTATCATGGCCACTATTTTCTTCCAATTCTGGTGATCCGGGTTTTTTACAACCCGTATTATTACCACAAATTTGGCCAAAGCCCCTATCAAGAGCTTACCATATCACTTTGGGTTTACTCTTCAAGCATTAGGTATGCTACATTGCGTCTCGATTATGATAACTCTAGCAAATGGGGGGAACAAGTTCTTAGAAGGCATGTCAATGTAAAGGGTAAAAGGGATGGTTATCTTAGTGAAGATGGAAATGGATTACATCTAGGAGTGCATAGATTTTTTCAAAGGACTAGCCTCCAACTACACATGGGCCCCGTCTACATCACTAAGATTTGGAATTTATCACCATCATTAGAGGACACCTCACCCTAGCACACAAGTCAATATCCACATCATGCTGTCATTTGGATCTTGCACAAAAGCTTACAAGCATGGACCCCTTTTGTCACATGCTTATATGTATTTATATACGTATGGGGGACTAAAGTCAAAGCAGCTTTTAGAAGCCATTTTTTATAATCTCAATAACTCCCAAGAAAAAGCGAATTTCAAGAAAATTTTTGCGATGCCCAATCAATTTCAACTTGGTCTACAAAGTTGCAGAAGAAACTTTTTTCAAATTCCTCACGGATTTGAAGTTAGAAGGCACAGACTGCTGGCTACATGCAATTTTCTTCTCTCTTTCACCACACCAACTTTCCACTCTGTCCTTCTTGTGAATATATTATAATAATGTGCTTTGGGCACCCACCTCTTGTAATCTAGCTCCATTTCTCTATTTTGTCTACCACCGCCTTTGGTTTCTTGCATGATGACCAAGGTGGGGACTTGTCCCACCCACTATTCTCCATATTTTCAAAGATGCCATACATCATCTAGGATTATGTTAATCAAGAAGATTAGCTTAATCTAATCCCTCATGGAGGCTATATAAAGAGCCCATGGAGAATGAAGAAAGGGGGAGGAAGGACAATGACAAGTCCATGAGAGCATTCTAGAATATCCTCATCTCTTTGAGGAAGCTATGAGTAAGTTCTTTTATTATGTAGTATAATGGCAAGCTTCCTCTACCTCTTCTCCTATTATCTCCCTCTCTTCGCATCTTCTCATTCCATGTAGCATAATGGCAACCTTCTTCTGCCTCTTCTCCTCTTGTCTCCCTCTCCTCTCATCTCTCTCTCTTATATTCCAATATGGTGTCTAGTACATATATTCTCTCTTGTAAATTTGTGTCTTGGTTCTCTTAATTCTCTTTAAGAAAAGGGATGTCCTAGCCCATCCTCCCTTTGGCTAGGTGATGCCCCTCTTTAGTTCTCTTAGTGAGGATTGGAGGTTGGATGGGTAAGAGGCAACCCGTTCATCATTTCAGCCCTCATTTTTGGTGCCCCCACTGAGGACATTCTCAACCACAATTCTCTACCTCCTTATGTGGAATGATACAACACATGGTGGTGCATCCTCTATAACAAGTTCCCCAAGTGGCTTTTCCTCAACGCCTTCACCAACTATTTTTGAAGCTGATCGAAGTCCAGGACTCCCAGAATTGTCTCCTAAAGAAGCTAAAGAAAGAAAGTATGCCTATCAGATGACGGCACGCATGCGGGTAAAAGGTGTTCACTTTAGAAATTCCATTATCTCACAACGGAAAAAATTATGTTGCCATAAATTGCTAGGTTCTCATAATTGTGGTGAGTGTTTTGCAAACAAAGTGAAGGCCCTTCCGAGAGGTCCTCATCTCCAAATCATCAAATCCCTCTCTCTCTGGCCTAATCCACATCAAAGGAGGACAACTATGCATGAACGGTGTGGAGTTTTGTAGAAGTGCAAAGTATGGAGACTACCTTCAACTGTTGTTAGCTCGAAGGTTGGGTGTGGTTGAAAAGGTGGCCATCACACCTTATGAAATATATGTCACCGAGGATGGACACACCAAGGCAAGAACAATCACTGGTGAGCAAATTCTTTGTATAGCAAAGTTGGTGGGTTCCAAAAAGAAACACTCTGGGAAAAATCCTTCATAATTCAAGAAAGTGCATTCCCTCTACTTCCTTAAGTAGTGTCCACTCATGAATAATAATAATGGCCCGAATTTCTACACCTTCCACTCTGTACAAAACATCCGAGTTAATGTATGCATCAGTAGGAAGATTTTCTTCCAGCAGCGTCCTGTTATGTACTTTGGGGCTGAAAGATTAAGGGAGATTCTTGTATCACCAGAACCTATAATCTTCCCAATGCTAGACTACAATGCATCCTTCAATGTACATGTCTTTATCCTATTATAATAGTTTCTCATGAATCAGAATGAGTTGTATGGACCTATCCGTCCACTTGCTATGCAAATTGTGCATATTGTAGCTAGCACAAAGCTTAGATTCCAAGGCATTATTAGAAGCATACTGGGGCCGAGACGTCTTGCTGAAATCAATGCATCTGTGAACCCATTCATCCTTCCCCTTATAAAATACAACTTAAGTCTAGACGTTTTCATCTTCATACTCTACTAAGGCAACATGGCATTTCCAAGTTTTTTTGGGCACAAAGGGGAGAAAGCTCTAGACTTTTTGGATGACTTAGAAATGGCCTTCCTAGTCACAGGCCGGGATGATGAAGCAACCAAAGTACGGGCCTTGTCTTTAGTTCTAAAGGGTGATGCTCGAGTGTGGTATCAAGCTCTCCCAGAGGTTACAAGGGGTAATTGGGAGGATCTTAAGACCGCATTGATGCACAAGTACCAAGATATAGAGCCACCTGAAGATATTTGGAGACAACTCTTAGATCTTCGCCAAACCTTACCAGGGGAGTACCAAGCATATGAATGCATGTTTATAAAATTGTGGGATAAATGGATAGCCTCTTTAGCTGAGGAGGAAAGAGTACCTGATTGCCTTAAGAAAGATTGTTTTCTAGCCGGACTCCATCCTCTACTAAGGGAGAAGGTCAAAGGAAAGTTTCCCACATCCTATGAAGAATCAGTCACTTATGCAAGGGAGAAAGATAGAAAATTGAAGTATCAAGCCCAGTTGAAGGGGGGAGTTGAGCCCATGCAGGTTTTACCAACCATGCCAAGGCTTAGAGAAATAGCAGAGGCTCCACCTCAACCAGAGATACCACAGCAAGAGCTCCTACAACGCATTACTAATCAACTTGAAAGCCTTTCATTCAATTTGGTGCAAGGAGTGCAGCCCCCTCCCCTCATAAATGAAGGCAATCGAGGTCCAAGGAGGCAAGAAAGAGAGTATGTTTGCTATAATTGTGGGGAGACTGGCCATGGTATGTACTTTTTCCCTCATCCTAGGCGTTTTCCAGGAAATGGGTTCCAACCAAGAAGGAGGAAACAACAATTGACACCACCTAGGGAAAGGTTTGTTCCACCAAATCCAGGGCCTCCACCACTGGTTCAAGTTCTCCAGCATCCTCGACCACTTGCAGAGGTGCCGCCCTTGCCTGTCCAGTCGCCAGAGAATCATGATGTTAGGATAATTAGTTTAGATGAGAGTGATGTCAAAGGGAAGGCCAAAGTAGTAGAGGTTGAAGCAATGCCGATGAAGAAATCCCGAAGAATTGAGAGAATGGAGCCTACACCACTAAAGGAGGTTGAAATTATGGAGGAGGAGGCTGAGTCATCAATGGCTGCAAAGACACGCAATAGTAAAAAGAGGAGGGCTCGCTCACGCCGACACATTGAGCCAAATGATTTTTCCCTAGGTAAAGGTACTAGAGATTATGATTTGCTTGCTGATGTGAGGAATCAAGGGCCAAAAATTTCATGGCCCCAATTACTACATCTATCTCCAACAGTGCGGCGACAATGGTCAAAGATGGTAAGCATTAGACCCATGAAGAATAGACATGTGGATGCAATCCAAGCTAGAAAGATTAAAGATATTGTGCCTCTAGTGGAAGCCAAAATCAATGGACAGAGAGTGTCAAAGACATATGTGGATGGAGGTGCAGAGATTTGTGTCATGACAGAAAAGTTGATGCATCGTTTGGGATTAGAGGTAAATGAAACTACTAAATTTGGGGCCAAAATGGCTAACAATGTAGTAGTAAATTGTTTGGGAGTTATAAAGAAAGTCAAGGTAAAGGTGTGTGGAGTGCAATTGGAGCTTGATATGTATGTGATGCTAGTGAAGGGGGACAAGTATCCGCTCATTCTTGGGCGACCATGGCTAATGGGAATAAAAGCCAGACAGGATTGGGAGACAGGGGCTTTAGAGCTAAGGCCACAAAAGGGCTGCATAAAAAATAAAAGAGCACTATCTACAATATGAAGGAGGGCCGACAGGAGGATCTTGTGTTAGAGACCACCGCTGATGAATGGAGTTCCAGCGAGGGTTGGTCATCTATGACGGAGGGAAAGTTTTCTAATGAGGAGGAAGAAATCTCTCTAGAAGTGATGGGGATTACATTAAAAGGGCCTTGTAGTAGTGAAATTCCGCAGCAGCTTCCAAAGGTCGAGAAGGAGGGGTTAGAAAAAATGTTGGCTAAGGATCTATTAGTTGAGGAGAAGGCAGCCTACATGCAAGTGGTGATAAAACACTTTGCACTTTTTATTTTTGATTATGAACACATCACAGGTGTGACAGCAGTACAACATCACATTAATCTAAAAGAGGGAGCACGGCTAGTGGTGCAGCGACTACAACGATTGGGAGTAGTTCAACAAAATGCTCTACTCACTGAGGTGCAACGACTTTTAAAGGCAGGCTTCATCTATCCAATAGGGGACTCAGAGTGGGTTTCACTTGTGGTGGTGATACCCAAGAAGAATGGAAAATGGAGGATTTGTGTGGATTACAAGCCGCTAAATGTTGCAACTAAGAGAGATTACTTTCCTCTTCCCTTTCAAGATGAAATACTCAACGAGGTGGCCGGGCATGAGAGATACACTGTTTGTGATGGGTATTCAGGTTATTTCCAGATCCGAATAGCTAAGGAGGATCAACAGAAGACCACATTCATTACACCTTGGGGTTGTTTTGCTTACAAAGTAATGCCATTTGGATTAACAAATGCCCCAGCTACCTTCCAGCGATTCATGAATTATGTCTTCCAACCATATTTTTGGAAATCCATCAAGGTCTTTATTGATGATTTTTGTATTTATAGTTCTAAGGCTTTACATCTAGGAAAGGTGGATGAAGCTTTTAACCGCCTTGCACAAATGGGGGGGCAATTAAACCATGAGAAGTGTAGCATTGGTGAAAGCAGTGTAACTTTGTTAGGGCATGTCGTAAGTGAGAGGGGCATTGAAGCAGATCCAAACAAAGTTAAGGCCCTATTGGCGGTGCCATCACCATCTTCTATGAAGCAACTAACCTTTTTCATTCAGAAGGTGCGATATATGGGGTGGTTCATTCATCTCCTCTCCCAATTAATATTTCCACTACAACAGTTAACCCACTCTGAGGAGCTCCTGTGGAGTGATGACACCGAAAGGTGCTTTCACGAGGTGAAGAAGACTCTTAGTACCCTTCCTATAATTTTACAGCCGTGTTGGGATCAGGAGTTTTTTGTCAATCCGAGTTTTGGGGAAGATTCTCTAGGGGCAGCACTAATACAAAAGGATGCTAAAACTGGCCTAATGAGACCAGTTTACTTTTCTAATAGAGTAATGACAGCATCAGAACGAGGGTACAAGATGGTCGAGGTGATGGTTTTGTCTCTAATGTTTGCTATAAGAAAGTTTCGTCCTTATCTTCTCCCTAGGCCATTCACAGTGATCACGATAGAAGAGTATTTTCCCTATGCCTTACAACACATGGATGTTTCAGCTAGAATCGCTAAGTGGGTGATACTACTCCAAGAGTTTGACTACACCTTCAAGGTGGAGGATTCTACTCGAGCTTGCCTAGCTGATTTGTTGACCCATAGATGTCATCAAAAGAAGGAAAAAGAGAAGGAAAAGGTAAAAGAGAAGACACTCCTTTTGAGGAGCCGCCGCGGGTGGAGAATGCCCATGCCCTCTACTTTGATGGAGCCTACAAGTGTATTAAAGACAAAGCGGCAGCAGGAATAGTGGTGTACAGTCCCGAAGGTGACAAACTTTATGGAGAAGGTATTAGCTTGGAGGATATCCATTCTAATAATGAGGCAAAATATCAGGCCTTTCTTTTAGGTTTGAGGTGGTGTCTTTCACATGGTGTCACTCGACTTAATGTTTTTGGGGATTCTATGCTAATTGTTAAGCAAATGAAAGGAATCTGGGCTTGTAAAAATGATAACTTAGCAGTGAAAATGAAGAAAGCTAAAACTCTTATGAGAAAGCTACAGAAAGCCCAAATCTATTTTGTGCCAAGGCGCACAAATGGCGACGTAGATGCTCTAGCAGCTGAAAAATTGAAAGAGGTAATGGTGGGCATCATTATGGTAAAGCTTCCCTTGTTTCAAGGTAAGTTTCAACCACAAGATGTGCTTTATTTTCTCGAGCAAGGTGAGGCACCTACACATATGAGTAAAAGTGAGAAAATGTGGCTAGCTACTAAGGCCACTAAATACCGCTTGATAAATGATGTGTTGTATTGCAAAGGAAAGGATGCAGTGCTTAGAAGGGTGCCAACAGGAAAGGAGATTATAGATGTGATTAAGAGCTGCCATGAAGGGGTTTGTGGCAGACATTTTGCTCAAGAAATAACCAGCAAGAAGATTCTCCAAGCCGGTTTTGTGTGGTCTAGTCTACATCGAGATGTGCAACATTGGTGCCGCACTTGTGACGATTGCCAAAAGGTCGGACCAAGGAAGCTAGTGCATGAGTAACAAAATCCCATAACTACATATGGTCCATTTGAGAAATGGGGGATTGATGCAATAGGGCCACTCCCACGAACTCAATCTGGCAAGGAATACATCATAATGGGTGTGGACTACATGACGAGGTGGGCAGAGGCTTCAGCAACTAGTAGGATCACAGCCCAAGAAGTGGGAAAATTTGTGTTTGAAAATATTTGTTGCAGGTTTGGCACACCCTTGGAAATTATCTCTGATCGGGGTCCTGGTTTTAGGGCGAACCTAATAGGGGAGCTAATGGAAAGGCTAAAAATCAAGCACAGGCATTCTACTCCCTACTATCCACAGTGTAATGGTTTGGTCGAAAAAGTGAATGGGCTGATTTGTAAGATAATTACCAAGCAGGTACACATGCACCCCAAGCATTGGGATAAAAAGTTGAGTGCAGCTCTTTGGGCCTACAGGACTTCATTCAGAACCTCACTTGGCTATACTCCATTTCACCTCGTTTATGGCCAAGAGGCTTTGCTTCCTATAGAGGTGGAACTGGCCAGTTTGCGTGTTTTAGTAGCCAATCAAGAGAAGAATCAAGATAAGAAGTTAGCGGAAAGGATCTTGGATCTAGAGAGGCTGGAATTAGATAGAGAAGTAGCAGTCCAACACTATTCCATGCAAGCTGAAGAGAGGAGGAAGACCTTTAATAAGAAGTTGGCTAGCAAACACATAAGGGAATGATCACTTGTGCTATGCTATGATAACAGCTTTGATAACAGAAAGGATGCTAAACTTGTGTTCAAGTGGGAAGGGCCATTCATGGTCATAAGGAGATATCCAAATGGCAGCTATAAGCTAGGTGACATGGATGGGAAGGTTCACAAGACAAGGGTAAATGGATGGCAACTAAAGCCTTATTTTCAAAGAAATATGAACACTTTGGAGCAGTCATTTAATGAAGAGCCACCAATGAGGGGGTGCAGTCCTCCTTGCTCTATTTGACCATCATTAGCAAGCTGGAGGCATGAATACCTCTAGCCTAAGGGGAGGGCTAATGATCCGGGTTTTTTACAACCCAGATTATTAGCACAAAATTTGGCCAAAGCCCCTATCAAGAGCTCACCATATCACTTTGGGTTTACTTTTCAAGCACTAGGTATGCTACATTGCTTCTCGATTATGATAACTCTAGCAAATGGGGGGAACAAGTTCTTAGAAGGCATGTCAATGTAAAGGGTAAAAGGGATGGTTATCTTAGTGAAGATGGAAATGGATTACATCTAGGAGTGCATAGATTTTTCAAAGGACTAGCCTCCAACTACACATGGGCCCCGTTTGCATCACTAAGATTTGGAATCTATCACCATCATTAGAGGACACCTCACCCTAGCACACAAGTCAATATCCACATCATGCTGTCATTTGGATCTTGCACAAAAGCTTACAAGCATGGACACCTTTTGTCACATGCTTATATGTATTTATATACATATGGGGGACTAAAATCAAAGCAGCTTTTAGAAGCCGTTTTTTATAATCTCAATAACTCCCAAGAAAAAGCGAATTTCAAGAAAATTCCCCCGATGCCCAATCGATTTCGACTTGGTCTACAAAGTTGCAGAAGAAACTTTTTTCAAATTCCTCATGGATTTAAAGTTACGAAGGCACAGACTGCTGGCTACATGCAATTTTCTTCTCTCTTTCACCACACCAACTTTCCACTCTGTCCTTCTTGTAAATATATTATAATAATGTGCTTTGGGCACCCACCTCTTGTAATCTAGCTCCATTTCTCTATTTTGTCTACCACCATCTTTGGCTTCTTGCATGATGACCAAGGTGGGGACTTGTCCCATCAGTATTCTCCATATTTTCAAAGATGCCATACATCATCTAGGATTATGTTAATCAAGAAGATTAGCTTAATCTAATCCCTCATGGAGGCTATATAAAGAGCCCATGGAGAATGAAGAAAGGGGGAGGAAGGACAATGACAAGTCCATGAGAGCATTCTAGAATATCCTCATCTCTTTGAGGAAGCTATGAGTAAGTTCTTTTATTATGTAGTATAATGGCAAGCTTCCTCTACCTCTTCTCCTATTATCTCCCTCTCTTCGCATCTTCTCATTCCATGTAGCATAATGGCAACTTCTTCTATCTCTTCTCCTCTTGTCTCCCTCTCCTCTCATCTCTCTCTCTTATATTCCAATATGGTGTCTAGTACATATATTCTCTCTTGTAAATTTGTGTCTTGGTTCTCTTGATTCTCTTTGAGAAAAGGGATGTCCTAGCCCATCCTCCCTTTGGCTAGGTGGTGCCCCTCTTTAGTTCTCTTAGTGAGGATTGGAGGTTGGATGGGTAAGAGGCAACCCCTTCATCATTTCATCCCTCAATGGCAACTCATAGGCAGTAGATTCTTGCCTTTTGAATAATTTGATTCTTTTTCTTGCTACCGAAATTTTTATGGCTATCCCATCCAGCTCATTCAATGCATAAGTAGCATTATCAAACACCTTTCTTACCACATAGGGTCCAAACCATCTTTTGGAAACTTTACACATGGCACTATGGTAGTTATCTAAACTGCTATCATAAACCAATACCCAATCCCCATCTTGTATGGTTCTTGGTCTCAGTCTATGTCTTTTGTCAAACCGTTTCTTGTTCTATATCCTTGCTGCCCTTAACTTTGTAGTTGCTGCCTCTATGTCTTCTGACTTTCTTTCCAACTGTCTAATGCATAAGGCCAACAACTCCTCTCGATTCAACTCCTCCTCCCAAGGTAACACACTCCATGTGATTGTCATCTCTTCTATCGGTATGATAGCTTTTTGACCATACATCAATTTTGTAGGCATATATCCTGTAACAACACTATGAGTTGTTATGTCAGCCCACAAAGCATAAGGGAGCAATTGTGGCCACTCTTTTATCTTCTTCCACATGCTTTTGCCAATACCTTCACAATAGGTGGATGACCTCTTTCACTTTTGCCATTTTCTTCAGGGTTATAGGCTGAAGTTAAAGCAATCTTTATCCCCAACCGTGCAAAGAAATCATGAGCTTCATCTGCATCTAACTCACCCCTATCTGCTGTAAATTTTCCCACACAGCCATGTCGACAAAAGATCTCTTCTAAGAGAAAAGCACATACGGCATTTGTCATCTTAGTATGTAGAGCTCTCCCTTCCACTTGATTGGTCAAGTCTTCACGAGCAAGCACAAGATACCTCATTTGCCAAAGACCAGTAGGCATTGTGACCAAATCCACCACCCACTTAAAATGAAGAGACAATGGATATGTGGGTTGCAATCCATCCCAATGTCTCACAGTTGAATACATTTGACATGTCATACATGTTTCCCCAAAGTGAGCAACATCCTTATACATACCTTGCCACCTATATCTTTCTTTGATCTTTGTAAAAGTACCCCAAACACCTTTATGACTAGCCCACAAGCTTTCATGAAATTCTTGCATTACTTTTACTTGTGGAGCTCTGTCACCCAAAACTCGCAATGGCATACCCTATTTCTTTTTAGCATGCCTCCATAAGTATCCATCTTTTAAGAAAAATCCATAGGCTTTCCTCTTGATCTTCTTAAACTCCTCATCTGACCATTCATCTCTCTTTGTTAATGTACTGAGATATTGACCAATTCTCAGGCACTCTCCTACATATTTGTCTTCTAGAAACACGTCTACACAAGATGCAAAACATCTAAAGTGTCTTCTCTTTGTTGTCCAAGCTTCTGTTAATGCTATAGCAACACCTTGCATTACTAAATTCACTCTTGCAACATCATTTTTAGCCATAAGAAAGTTATCTTCTTCCTCCTCATCCATCATCCCATCTTCATTCTCATAGAGTTCTCGAGATAACATGTCTGCCACTAGGTTATCTCTTCCTGCAATATGCGGAAATTTAGGGTTCAAAGATTTGATGTATGCAATCCACCGGAGCATAGCAATGTCTGGGGTAGCACAACTAGTAAGCATACCCAATACCGGCAAACAATTAGTCTCAATGACTACATGAGCACCCATAAAATACTCCTTATCACATTTAAGGGCTGTCACAATTCCCCATAATTCTCTTTTTACGTGTGGATATCTTCTCTGTCTTTCAGCCAATAATTTTGCACCAAAGCGTATTGCATATCTTTGCCCTTCCTCATCATCTTGCCCAATTTCCCATCTTATCCCGATTGGGCTTGTATCAACAGTAATAATGATAGGCTTTCCACGTGAATAATTAGCCTTTCTCAATGTAGGAGCAGATTTTAAGAGTTGCTTCAATTCTTCATTCCTGTATATCACCAATTGTCACTTTTACATTAGGACATGCAGCATTGAGCTCCCCTGAATAATTATTTGCAGCCCTCATATGCCAACCATGATCAATGTCCACAGGCCATGCACCATTTTCATACAATCCCCGCTCAAAGACATTTATCTTAGACCCATGGTCAAGTAAAGCAACACAAGGAGTTTCACACTCCCCTATTTTCACTACCGTTTCAGTGGTAGCTCTAACCCAATGATTTCTTGTGTAGTGACTTTGAGGAATAAATCCTAGATTCTCTTCTCCATATTGTTGCATTTGCCTTACTCCACCATACATATTGCTACAAGACAATGCATTTTCAGCCACTTTCTTCTCTTTTCCACATGCTATCCACTGATTAGTAGCTTCCTGCATAGATAATCTAGTACTTACTTTATGCTCATATTCAGCCTGAATTCCCAACAAACCAATTTTCTCTTCAAATTGCAGCAATGCACTAGTGGTATCACCAAGAAACTAACACTTCCTTTTAAATATATCAATGATCTCATCATGAAATTCTCGCTTGGCAATGCCAAGCACCTCTCCCAAGGTAAATTCCACCCGACTGTTTAAGCCGTTCTTCAAGAACCTTCTTAAGATCTGTGGCTATCTCAATGTCAGATTGCAACTTATATCTTGGTTGCTTGCCCTTCTTTTTTCCCTCTTGTTTGTTATTCTATTTTTACTTCTGATTGACCTCTTCCATAACATGCTTGGGAGGTGGCTGATTTGCAGCTTTAGGCTAATCCACACTTCTTCTTGTCATTCTTTTAGATGTCCCTGCAATATCTTCGTCTCTTTTTCATTTTTCTTCCACAAGTACATCCGTGTTTTGTACCATTGCTAAATATGCATACACTGAATATGCATTTACCGGTGATTCCCAACCAGTTATGCTACAAATGTCTTGCCTTGCACGAGACATTTCACTATCAGTGACCTTTCTCTTTTCAGCTGCATGTAAAGCATGTGTCCATATTTCAGCCTTTGGACCAACCATCACTTGGCCATGCATTTTATCCAACTATAGACCAAAAGTAGAAGCATGCACCACCACATAAGCATTTTGAATAGCCAAGTCTTCCAACAACTTCTGCATTCCTCCCTTTCCAAAATTCAAAGCAAAAGGCAATCCCGTTTCTTGTGCATGGATCTTGCCATCTTTCAAAAAGATAAGCTATCATGCCAAGGCCTCTTGATAGGCAACACAATCCTTTCTCTCATGCTGCAAATTGTCAAATCACATACATCTTTTCCAGGCTTAGGGGCTGCTGCCTGTCCCCTTTCCTCTTGTCATTTTTCATCCAATTTTGCAACCTTCAATTGAAGATCCCATATCCCTTTGACCAATTCATCTAATACATCTTCCCTAATAGAGGGAACAATAGTAGGTACAACCATAGGGTTAGCACAGAAGCAGGTGGCTTACTGGATACTTTAACTATCTTACCCATAACAGTAGGCAAGCTAGAGACATGCAATCTTTCTCTTCTTTATGCTTCTTCACAAGCGCAGTAACAGCTTTCTTGTCATGTCTCCACTCTATTTTCAAACCTGTTGTAGAAATAATTCAATTTTTTGACTTGCAAGAGCTTGCTATTCTGCAAGATCCAACTGCTCAAATCGACTCTCAAATTCTCTTAACAACTCCATAGCCATAAGACCCTTATTGAGTTGTATAACCCACTCTTGAAAAGTCTTGCACGTAATCAAATTGGTGTCCTCAATGTAAAATTCTTCCCTGAGTGCCTTCTTGAAGGCTACCCAGTCTGCATCTTGCAAGTATAATTTAGTAATTTGTGCTTTCAGTTCATGAATAGTAACACGTACAAAATACTAGTTCCATGCAGATTGAGCCACTCCAAAGAATTCCATCTTCTGAGCATAGGTATGTACATATGCAGATACATTTCTCCCATTGAATAACTTCACCTCATGCTCAACTACTTGCAAAGCATTTATCACAACACTTTCTATTTGAGCTGAAGCTTGCATCACCTATTGTTGTTGTTGTATCTACATAAGCATATTCATATTTTGCACCAACTGTTACAAAACATCACTAAATATTCTATTCGAAGGTTCTTCCATATTATCTTTCCTTCTTCTATGATGACCTTTCACGTCGAGTTCACCAATATTGGAGGGGTTTTTGTCGAAAGGTCGAATCCACCGAGGATCAGAAGTAGAAGGAAGTAGAGATAGGAGATGGAAGAGAAGATAGAGAATACCCAAGTGGTAAACACTACAAAAACAAATCACAATGAATTGAAACAATATGTATTGAAAGAACTTGGAATCTTTGCACTACTCAGAAGCAATCTCCAAGCATTAGATCTCCTAGAGCTCCTTCGTAGACCAAAAACGTGGATTAGAACAATCAACTCTTTCTCTACTACCTAGAACCCAAATTTGATGGCTCTGTTGGCTCCGAAAGGGGGTAAAAACCTAGGACACCTGATCACAGATCTCCCAGATTACTCCTTCTTTCGGTTTAATCTATAGTTTTCAGCTTATTTATAGCAATCTTGACACACGCAATTTTGTCCATCTGTCTTTTTTATGAAAAATCTCCTAATTGGCTGAAAAAGCAACTAGCTTTTTGTATGCCATCCTAATCTAGAAGATTTTTCTAACTTTTTTGGATTTTTACAATAAATAATATAAAAAATAAACTAAAATTATCCAAAAATCTAGTATTTTTTTATAATGCATGCAACTCACACTAGTACTAATGGCTCAGATCACATTGACTCTCTAGATCAATAGAGAAGTCGGATGATGATGCATTCCATACTTTTTCACACTCTATCCTCATAACATCATGACACCGCGTCGGATACATGGAACGAACCTGCCATGAGAGGTCTCTCCATGGGTGCTGCTTGGAGCGAGAGGACGCTTGGCTGCCAAGGGAGGCTCTGGCTGTAAATTTCTTGTCTCAAGATCCCACACAAGAGCCTGATGTGACTCGAGATGGGATCTCAAGGCCCGTGTACTAGTCTATAGGCGAAACTTGGAGTGGCAATCCTGATGATTGCTGGGGTAGCCTTCGGGAAAGATACTTGATGCATTCCAAGACTATGATAAATAAATATCATATATTTGAAAAAGGAACTTGCTTGACTTTTTTTTTTAATGTCAGTGCCTAAGTTACGTGAAGAAGGAACCTATGTTTAAATTGATTAATTAAGGAAGCTTCCTTTGCATGTCAAACATAATGTGGTAGGTAATTAGATAACTAAGCAACCCGAGGAAAGTGCGGTGGACGTGACTTGGGTCCGTCCTACGGAAGGATGGTCCCGGTTAGCTGGGAACTTTTCTCAAAAGACGTGATAACAAAACTGTGAAGACCTAGAGACAGTAGAGTTAGAATCCCGATTTATGTTGTTTTAGGGGAGCGGAATGGGACTATGCCTTATGGGCAGAAAGGTTGAGCTTCACATCCCTCTCATTTCCCATTCTCCATGAACCAAGTGCAGCATAAATCCGCTTCGACTCTATTGTTTCTATGCAAAGTGGTTCATATGGAGCTCAACGCTAGCCAGACTTGGCTGATAGGGAAAAAAAACCTTGACTTCAGGTCGGTCCTAAGTGGGAATGGCCAGATACTTCCACTTCAGGACAGACTCGGGAAGACCTAGATCGCAAACCCTATGACATTCCTTGCAAGTGCTAGGTGGTGCTTTCTAGACTCTCTTTCGGATGGGCTACTAAGATGTGTCCCACAAGTGGACAAGCGGACACATTACAGTTGGTATCAGAGCCAACCAACGAGGTCTAAAGATTATAGGGGAACTTAATGGAGGGAAAATAAAGGGAATAAGGGGATGAACAGGGAAGGGTGAGTAGAATAGAGCAGTGTTTTCTATTGAAAACATTTCTTTACTCACTTATGGATGTTGGGTTGCAGAGTCACGAAGCATGGAGCAAGTTCTTGGTATTCTAGGTCATGTTCATGACTGCAATGCATGCTTCAAATTATCATCAGTAGCTTGGCATGATGAATATTCTGGACCGCATCTATAATCATTTGCCCGTGTATGAGGAGCGGAGATGGACGGGAGACTTAGGCATATACTACATAGCAACCCACTGACTCGCGTACCTTCAGACCAACTTGAAGAGAATCAAGTGGATGGAGGATTTAAAGATCATGAAGCTATTCATCTTTATCGAAGCTCACGTAAATGCAAATTTACATGTTAGCGGTTGGCAATTCAAGCAGAATAAGTATGTCTATGAAGAAGTGACCCAGGTGATCTTTGTTGATAGAATCAAAGTGTTATGGTGCTATGACAAGAACGGGTATCAAATGAAGGGATGCCCCAAGCTTCCTATGACTTACCATTTCCTGAAAATCCATGATTCCACTCCATACTATTATTCTATCCATGTAGCCGATTGTAACACAATCCTATTTTCCCCAAACTGATGTATTAATCAGCCTGTCCTACTTATCCAAAATAAATGTACTCAAGGGGTTATGCCTTCGTGAATAAATAAGACTTTTTATAATTGTCTATCTTGATCATAAATGTTAACTAAGGTGTTAAGTGATTAAATCACTTAGCTAAAAAGCTGTGCTAATCATATTAACGTAATATGAGAACATATGATAAGATGTTAACATAAAGAATCTTATTGTTCAGATGCAACCCCAAGCGCAGTTCCAAATCCGACTCCTGCACTAATTCCAACTGCGGCTCAAGAGAAGAAATTCCTTCTCAAACAAATTAAGCCACTCGAGTTTGATGGCAAGAGAATGATTGTTCAAGCCGACGCCAAGATTTGGATTGAGTCCATGGAGGACTATTTTGAGGCAGCAAGAACTGCACCTGCTAACCAAGCCATGCTTGCCAAACTTAACCTAACAGACGAAGCAAGACTTTGGTGGAAACAATGGTGTAGAGACCAAGCGATCTTGAAGGGGACAATCACTTGGGATAGGCTTAAGGAAGCTGTGCGAGGGAGGTATCTGCCACTTGCCTACCGCACACAAAAGATGAATGAATTCTATGACTTGAAGCAGCTAGGATTATCCCTTGAAGCATATTATTCAAAGTTCATCTCACTCCTAAAGTATGCACCCCCAATGGATATGACACATCAGGTGTCAAAATTCTGTATTGGGTTGAATCCACCCATAAACACTCGATTGGAATCAACGTGCCCAACGGACCTACAAGATGCACTCATTCGAGCTGCTCCAATAATACAGGAGGTGCAGACCAAACTAAGGAATTGCAGGATTTGGCCTTACAAGGATCAAAATAAGGGCATGTCTAAGGCTCAGACTAAGAGAGCACAAGGTCAGAATCAGGGCCAAACAAAGAAAGCTAGAGTCAATGCTGTCAACAACTTTGTTCCAACACAAAGCAATGATTACAACCCACGTTGCTTCCATTGCAACAAGCCTAGACACTTCAAAAGGGAGTGTCCCAAGCTAGAGGGCATTGCCAGGGGCAATTCCAAGGTCAAAATAGAGCCACTCATGGCCAAGGAACCACCGAATGGCCAGAGGGAGAACCTCCAATGTTTCCACCAAGGATCTGGATAATGAAGAAGATCCATCCATGGATGCTAACATTGAGAGGGAAACGGTTCACGCCATTCTTCACAAGAAGGGTCCAAATCGCTAATTCTCGGTGATTCAAACTCCATTAGAATATCAAGGTAAAAGCTTCAAAACCTTGATTGACTGTGGCAGTACACATTCCTTCATTTCACCAATCTGTGCAAAAATATTAGGGATAGCCACAATAGATGCACCTACTTGTGGAATTAGCAAATGGTTGCGAGGTCACTTGTACTAGGCAAACTGCTAAGGTGAAATTCCTAATGGTGGGTGGGAAGCCAACTTCTATGAGATTCAGGGTAATGAACCTAGGTGTCCACGAATGTTTACTCGGAATGGATTGGCTAATACCCAATGATGCCCACATCGACTGTGGGGAGAGCCAAGTCTCCTTCTGCAATTCTGAAGGGGAACTAGTCACGACTCAAGGTGAGGCTGGTAAGCCAAAAATATAGTTGGTAAAAGCAACATGGATAATAAAAGGTGTTCAAAAGGGTCTACTTGTCTATCTGATTAAGCCGAATAAGCTAGATCAGAATCAAGAATGTGGAGAAGAACCTTCATGGTTAAAGGAATACATAGACGTATTCCCTGAAGATCTGACGGAACTTCCTCCCGAAAGGGAAGTCGACCACGAAATCAAACTTGTGCCAGGATCTACATCGGTTGCAAAGAGGCCATATAAAATGTCCATCCCAGAAGCTATTGAACTGAAAGAGCAACTCAAGCAACTGTTAGACCAAGGCTACATCCATCCTAGCAGTTCTCCATGGGGAGCTCCAGTGTTGTTCCAAAAGAAGAAAGGTGGAACGCTTCGCCTATGCATTGACTACAAAGGGTTGAATCAAGCAACTGTCAAAAATAAATACCCCATTCCAAGAATAGATGAATTACTTGACCGTGTTTAAGGGGTGAAGATCTTCTCAAAGATAGATCTCAAATCTGGATATTATCATATAAGGATCAAAGAAGAAGATATCCCGAAGACTATATTCAGTACAAGGTATGGACACTTCGAATTCCTAGTGATGTCATTCAGGCTTATGAATGTTCTGCTATCTTCAACAGGTTAATGCAGGATATCTTCAGGCCCTATCTTGATGACTTCGTACTCGTCTTTTTTGACGATACCCTAGTCTACTCAAAACAAGGAAAGGACCATGAACCCCAGCTTTCCATTGTTTTTGAAACAATGAGAGCACACAAGCTTTATGCCAAGAAGAAAAAGTGTGCATTTTTCAAGCAACAAATTGAATATCTGGGATTCATTGTATTAGTAGAAGGAATTTCAGTAGATCCAGCTAAGGTCAGAGACATTCTGGAATGGCCAACACCAACTTCTGTCAAAGAAATGCGTAGTTTTCTTGGGTTGACAGGGTGGTACATAATTTTCATCAAAGATTATGCTTTGATTGCAGCACCTCTAACTGATCTACTAAAGAAGCAAGTAGCAATTGTATGGTCACCTGCTAAACAAACCAGCTTTGACAAACTAAAGCATAGCTTAGTATCAGCACCCATCCTGAAACTTCCTGATCTTAGTAAGGAGTTTGAAGTGGTAATTGATGCTAGCACACTTGCTTTACGAGGATGTGTACTTATGTAAGAAGGTCATCCTGTAGCTTATTCTTTAAGAAAATTGAAGAGCCATGAGAGGAATTATGCTATCCATGACCTGGAGCTGTTGGCTGTCATCCATACTCTCAAATTTTGGAGACATTACTTACTAGGTAACAAATTTTCCTTAGTAACAGACCACAAGAGTCTTAAATGGATTTTCACCCAGAATGAGCTCAATATGTGGCAACGTCAATGGATCGAAGTGCTGGAAGAATATGATTTTGAAATCAAATATAGACCTAAAAAAGAGAATGTACTTGCCAATACACTCAGTTGCAAGGCATTTCTAAATTCTCACATTTTGCAAGATCCATCAACAACAAGGTCTCTAGCCACAAAGGTATCAATGCCAAACAACCCAATTCTTGAGCTAGCAAAAGAAGGGGTATATCATGATCCATTCTATCAGAAAATGCTAAGGGATATCCGCATCAAGGATCAAGACCCAAAGCTAAAGACGAAGTATCAAGAATTCTCCATCAATAATGGACTTGTCTACTTTAGGACAAGGTTATGTATCCCCGCAAGCCAAACTCTCAAGCAGAAGATACTTTGGGAAGCCCATGACACCCCTTTCTCAAGGCATCCTAGTTATGCCAAGACCCTTAACATAGTCAGGAAGAGCTATTTTTGGGAAAGGCTCAAGGAAGACGTACTCAAATATGTCACGGAATGTTTGTCTTGTCAACGCATTAAGGCAAAACATGTTAAAATGCTTGGGAAATTGCAACCACTTGACATTCCACAAATAAAATGGGAGTTCATTAGTATGGACTTTATTGTTGGCTTACCCCAAGTTGAGGGAGGATATAACTCTATTTTGGTTGTAGTAGATATGCTCACCAAGGTTGCACACCTCATCCCTCTCAAGATGAACTATAAAGCTTCGGACATTGCAAGATTATTCATCAAGGAAATATTCAAACTTCATGGGTTACCCAGAAGAATCATTAGTGATCGTGACTTTCTTTTCACATCACACTTCCTGAGGGCTATCTTTGAGGCTATTGGAACACAACTCTATTTCAACACAACTTACCATCCCCAAACTGATGGTCAAATAGAACGAATCAATCAAGTCATTGAAGATATGCTTAGGACATACTACTGTCGCGAACCCAAAAAGTGGATTCAATACTTATCACTGGTTGAGTTTGCTTACAATGCTTCTTACCAATAGAGTATTCAGATGACCCCTTTTCAAGCATTGTATGGGCATGATTGTCGTACCCCTTTGAACTTCTTGGATCCAACTTTGAGGGTAGGAGCTTCATGACAGATGCTGGAAGACATGGATGATCAAATCAAATCAATAAGACAAGACATCCAAGCTACCAAGGATAAACAAAAGGCCTACGCTGATTCGAAACGACAAGACAGATCCTTCATCAAAGGTGATATGGTCTTCATCTGTGTAGGCCCTAAAAAGAGTTCGTTGTCCTTGGGAGAGTACAAGAAGCTAAGTCTGAGGTATTGTGGACCTTATAAGATCATCAAGTATGTAGGGCCTAATGCTTACAGACTACAGCTACCCGCAACTCTAAAGATTCATAGTGTATTCCACGTTAGCCTATTGAAAAGGTATCTACCTAATATGAATCATGTATTTGATTATTAGCAAATTGTAATGCCTAGCCAAGGAGTCCTTGAGCTACGGCCTGATAGAATCCTAGATGTTAGGGAGAGGCATTTGAGATCAAGGACCTTGAGAGAATACATCATCCATTGGAAAGATTATCCCGAAGAGGATGCCGCCTAGATGGATGAAAATACTCTCAACCAACAATACCCCCAGATCTTCTCGAGATGAGGACATCTTTATTCCTCTAAGGAGGAGAGGATGTAACATCCCTACTTGTCTCCCCCATGAGAACCCCCCTTTAAAATTTTACAATTAGTTTAAACTTTTTTACCTCTCTCTCTCTCCTGCCGACAGCATGTCGGGGACAGAGAGAGAGAGAGGGAGTATGAGTGGGAGAGAGGGCATGCATCCCCCAGGTGTGCGGTGGCGGCCCATCAAATGGCTGTCTCCCCCCCCCCTCCCCCATGAACCACCCCCTCCCCCATGGACGTCGCCTTCAATGCCACCCCCTGCTCCATCTTCAGCATCACGTCACCCCCCTACTCAGTCTGAAATGCCACTAGGCTGCCAGGACCACCGCCACCCTCATCCTCATCATTTTCATCTTCCCATTACGATTGAGGAGGAGGAGTCACTGTCAAGCCAACTGACAGAAAGGAAGAAGCTAAAGAAGCTTCTTAAGAAGCTTCCTAGAAGCTTCCACAAAAAGCTCCTTAAGGATGCTTCACCCATGGATCGCGTAAAGGATACAGTTTGTTTGTGAAGGGAGTTTCCTTGCGAGAAGGGAGGACTTCCAACTTGCAGAAAATTTTAGCACACCCTCCACTTGCCCAACTTATTCCCAAGTCCCCATTGCGATGGCCCCAAAGTGCCACACAAGAGAAGCACACGCAGGAGTAAGAGGAGCACATGTAGGAGTCCCCATCTGAAACACAAGAATCGATAATACCCCTCCTGCGGATGTTCAAGTTCCATCAAATTCACCCTTTTCGTTTCCACATGATATGGGTGCATTAAGTATAAATTCGCATAGGAAAAACTTAATTGCATTATTAGAACACTTTGTTTTAAAAATATCATAGGAATGTTTGGAAAAGTTTTAAATTGCATGACAAGGTACTTATATTTCTCGCACCATCACGATGAAAGGTTGTTGCATTTTTGAATATATGGTTCATGTGGTAAAAGATACACTTATGCAATAATGTCCTAGTTGCATCTCGCATATAGGTTAAATATAAACTACGATGTTCTTGTGCATTGGAAGATTTTCATTGGATAATTTACGTTGGAAAGAATGAATTATGTTGTATACAATGCATTTGTGCAATAAAATCCCTTGTGACGACTGTAAATAGGTTAATTCATAGAAGGATGTTTAATTAAAGAATAGATAGTTGCTATGGAGAGGAATAAAAGAAGAAGGGTTATATTTTATTTGATGAAAAGCATATAAGATGCAATACGCATGAAATGACACTTACATTCAATATGAAAAGATAGGTTAAGTTAAGTTGAAACGTTGCTTAGTATTACGCTTGCAGAGTTAATCCAGCTAATCCAGCGTTCTCGTACTTAGATCGTTCTATGTTGCGAGTAAGAGAGAGTACTAGGCCTTAGGACATAAATACTAGTAATATCGACAAACAAAGGATGTTAAGGACCAAGCGAGGTGCTTGCAAACTACCGTTACGACCTTAGATTACTGAACAAGGACGTTTCCCTAGTCCAAGATAAACCGATAGGTTAAACTCTAGGGTGGATTATCAATCAAGACCTACGCCTTGGATTGATTTGGCTAAGAAGAAAATTGACCAACCAAGGACGACAGGGTTGTCCAAGATCTATTTGACTATACCACAAGGAAACCTAAGATAATGATAATTGGGGTTGACAGGGTATAAACCCTAACCCAAGGAAAAAGGGTGAATAAGCAACCTAGCTTACCAAGCCCTTGGAATCTCGCCATCTTGCAAACGATCCATGATCGAATGCTAGGAGCATTTGGGAAGAAGGAATCATACCTTAGCAGTTGGTCGTATGAACGACCACAGAAATGATCCTGATTGTACACTTAGGTACGTTGACTTGGACATGTATCAGATGGATATCAAGACTGCATTCTTGCATGGGGATTTGCATGATGAGATTTACATGGAGCAGTCCAAGGGCTTTGCAGAATCTGGTAGGGAGCACCTAGTGTGCAAGTTGAAGAAAATTATTTATGGCTTACAGCAGGCACCAAGGAGTGGTATCATAAGTTTGATGCCTTTATGTAGTCACAGGGCTATAGTAGGAGTGCTATGGATTCGTATCTTTACATGAAGAAATCCCGTGATGGCTCATTGCTTATTTTGGTACTTTATGTGGATAATATGCTGATAGTAGGGAGAGTTCATGATGATCTGGATGCTCTTAAATCTCAGCTGAAGAAGAGCTTTGAGATGAAGGATTTGGGATAGGCCTCTCACATTCTCGGTATGCACATTAAGTGCGATAGGCATCAGGGACTACTCTACCTCTCATAGAGGGAGTATATTCAAAAAGGCCTTGAGCATTTCGGCATGCAGGATGTGAAGCCTATTGGCTGTCCATTACCTTCTTATGTGAAGGTTTCACAGGTCAATTGTCCACAAACAAAGTCTATAGAAAGATGAGAAAGAGGCCGAGATGGCCACTGTTTCACGAGTAGATGGGCTCAGCTTCAATAGGAATCTCTTTAGGTAAGATCCCTTATGCATTAGCTATGGGTATTTTGATGTATGACATGATAGCCACTCATTGAGATATTGCCTTTGCAGTTGGTGTTGTGGCACACTATATGGCTACACCTGGCAATAAACATTGGGATGCCGTGAAGAGTATCATGAGATACCTAAAAGGAGTAGCAGATATGTGTATTTGTTATGGAAGCTAGGGTATAGAAGTTGTGGGGTACACAGACTCCGATTATGCTATGTAGGACATGCAGATAGTAGGAAGTCCACTTGTGGCTATGTATTCATCTATGTTGGAGGTGCTATCTCTTGGATATCCAAGGTTCAAAAGTGTACGGCTCTCTCCACCACTGAGGCTGAGTATGTTGTAGCCACCATTGAGGCTTACAAGAAGGCCATATGGTTGGGTTGTGTGGTTCATGACCTTGGGATTGATACTATACCTATGCTACATTTGGATTCTATGAGTGCTATTCAGCTAGCCAAGAATCCGGTCTTCCATGAGAAGATGAAACACATTGAGGTGAGATATCACTTCATACGTGGGATCATGGAGGACAAGTTTGTTAATCTTATCAAGATGTCCACTGACAAAAATCCTGTAGATTTGCTCACAAAAAGCCTCACTACTGAGCACTTTCCCTTCCTCAGGAGATTGATGGGCATTGGATGAGATGATGTTTTTCCTCATCCACTTGTACATGTATACATTGTACTTTCTTTTCTTTTTCTTTTCACTCCTTACTAGGGAAGATTTTCCTTTAAGTGGGAGGTTGTTGGGGATAAATGTGCCTTTGCCTAGCCACCCGTTTATTACTACATTGATAGTACCCGCCACTGTACACTGCATGTGACAGCCGCTGTCACTGTCACTTTATTCTTTATTCTTTCAATGATAGTTTGAATAAAGGAAGGCGCGGTCACACATTGTGATTATTGGAGTTTCCATTTTTTCTCTCTCTCTTTGTCTCTCTCTCTCTCTCTCTCTCTCTCTCTCTCTCTCTCTCTCTCTCTCTCTTGCTCTCCTGCCATAGCTCTTCCAAGTAAGCTTTGATCCTTCTCGCCTTTCATGTAGTAGCCACAAGACCCTTATTGGGTTTTAGAACCCACTCCTAGCAAGTCTTATAGGTAATAAAATTGGTGTCTTCAATGTAAAATTCTTCCTAAAGAGTCTTCTTGAAGGCTACCCAGTTACCATCCTACATGTACAATTTAGTAACTCTATCTTTCAATTCATGTACTGTGAGCCGTAAAAAATACTTGCTCCATGCAAGTTGAACCACCCCAAAGAACTCTATCTTTTGAGCATAGGTATGCAAATATGTAGATACATTTCTACCATTAAACAACTTCATCTCATACTCTACTATTTGTAAAGCATTCATTATAACAGTTTCTATTTGAGTAGAAGGTTGCATCACCTATTGTTGTTGTTGTTGTTGTACTTGCATAAGCATGTTAATACTATGCACTAACTACTGCAAAACATCACTAGAAATTATGCTCAAAGGTTCTCCCATCTTGTCTTTCCTTTCGACGACCTTTCACGTCGGATTCACCAATATTGAAGGGGTTTTAGTCAAAAGGTCCTATCGACTGGGGATCAAAGAGAGAAGGAACTAAAGAATAGAAGATAGAATGGAACAAAAATAATAGACAAGAAGTATATAAGATTAAGACAAAGCTCAATGAATCAAAGCACTATGTATTGATAAAACCTGTCAAGAAGATAAAGAAAATCCTTGTCTAGAACTACTCGGATGCAATCTCCAAGCATTAGATCTCCTGGAGGTCCTTGGTAGACCAAAAATGTTCACCCAACGCTAGCTTCTTCTCTGCTACTCCAAACAGAAAATCTAATGGTTCCATTGGCTCTAAAAAGGAGGTAAAATACCATGATACATGGTCAGAATTCTCCTAGAAACACAATATTAATGAGTTTGGGAATCTCCCAATTCCCATTTTTTGAATACTAAAAAGGTGGCACCCGGATAACATGCCCATAAGTTTCTCAAAATCATATGATGTGACCTATCATTGGAAAGCGCTTGAAAAATGGAATCTATTGAGCTATAGAGCGCTTGATTTGGAGTTATAGTGTTCAAGTTATGCCAAATCCAAAGATTTGACCACGTGTCCCAAACTTATGGGAAATTCCCATATTCCCCAATATGGTGTTTAGATTGTTCCTTCTTCTTCTCCCTATTCACAATGTTGTTTGTTGTTTGTAAACTGCTATTGTGTGTCAGGCAAATTTGAAAATCCCTTCTTTTTGCATGAGATCTCCCAAAATTAGCTTAAAAACCACTTGATTTTTGCATGTCACTCTATTCTAAAAGTTTTCTATATCTTTTTTTGGATATTTATAAGAAATAATATCTAAAATATCAAAAATAGACTAAACTTGTCCAAAGATCCCGTTATTTTTTGAACCATCTATACTATGGACACTAAGACTAATGATTGAAATGACATTGACTCTCTAGATTAATAAGAAAGCTAGATGATGATACGCTCCATGGTTTTTCACATTGTGTCCACGTAGCAACATAACAACTGTTCCTTTGCTAATGGTTTTTGCAATTCCCCAGACTTGCTTCTATACAAATTTATAAAGCAATTGTGTATCACACAAGTCGAAAGGTGAAAATTACCCTATGAAATGCATCATCATGCTTCTAATAATGTATCACTACTTCACATTTTGACAAAAAATTTCACATTTCTCATATCAATCAGAAGCATTTATGGTTAGGCTATGAAATTAGAGATGTAGAGTAAAAATGATAAAATTGAATCATCTTGATGTATGAAATGTATCACTACTTCATACAAGAAATTCATTTTTTTTTCCATCAAACAAGATCATTTTTACTAGTGTTTTAAACTGGAGATACAAAGAAAACAATAACATAGTATACACATAGAAAAGAAACCCCTTGAACTGCATATAGAAAATTCATTTTTTCTTCCATAAAACAAAGTTATTTTTCACAGACATTTTAAGTCTACTTCATAATATAAGAAACAATAAAGACTAAGGTAATAGATCATACTAAGGGTAAAGCTAATGTGTCAAGCCAATGGCTAACAATCAAGTTATTCAATACCACTACTTTGAGTGGACTCCTCAATTATTCATGTGCATCAATACAATATCTTTCCTTTACCAAATCCATCCTTTGGATGTCCCAACACCGCTCGCTAGAAGTAGTACAATAGCTTTGGTATGAGTGCCATGGGACTAGCACTCATCTAAGGTAGGGGTTAATGTTAATAGGAAAGAGAAAATGACCTTCAATATCATGTTATATTGATAAGAGTTGGGCTCTTACCATGTGATTTGTAATATGTAAATTATAATAATTAGATACCACTTTGAAGTTATAGTTATACTAGTTAAATTTGTTGTTAAGGCTAAGGTCTAGAAGCATAGAAAATGTGCGATGACTAGTCAAATAGCCGCAAAAAAAGAGGTAAAATTCTCAAGGGACATGAGGAAACCCTAACCCTAGATTTCATATATAAATAGAATAAGAACTATTGCAAGAAGTTATTCATATTTATGCAAACTTTTCTTTCTTGATTTCTTGTAACATGTTTCCTTGAGAATGAGAGTGAAAGAGAGGTAGTGTGAGAGTTTATGAGAGGGTGAGGGATATGGATTGTGAACCTCTTTGTATGCTATCTTTACTTATCCATCCCACTTCATGGTGAGTGCCTTTGTGAGCAAGAGAACATGAGTTGAGAGTGCAAGAGGGTGAGGAACATGGAATGAGAGGTCTTCTTTTCATCTCCTTAAGCACATTGTGGGTGTCTCCTCTTCATTATGGTAGTAAGAAAGTGAGCTGAAAGGTGAAGGAGCATGCATTTGGATATAAGGAAATGAGGCAAGACAATGTGTGGACTATAATAAAGGTAAATATAGGTAAGTGCATTCTCCTATCTCATATGGACCTATCATGTAAGTAGGCTAGGTGAGAGCTAGTTATGGATTTTGTGTAGCAAAAATCCCTTGAAATAATAAGAGAATGTCCAATGGTCCTTTGCAAGCTTGTAGAGTATTAAAAAATTATAGCATAACTATCACCAATTTTAAGGGCATTTGAAAGATTGTCATGGAAGTGTCCATATACTAGGTCATTAAATCCCTCTTCTTCTGTGCCTTCTTCAAGCATCATAGTCAAGACAATAATGGGAAAGTACCATTTGGAAACATGTTATTACATCTTCTCAATCAAGGCGTGGTAAATCGGCATCATTTGACTAAACTTGATGTTTTTGCAATGAAAAACTTTCTCTCTCAATGAGCCGTAATGTAACATACAATGACATTAAACAAAAGTGTGAAGTATATATCATTCATGATGTAGAAATGCAAGATCTTGTCCACCTCACCATGAATGAATGTTATTGATTCAAGATGAGGTGTAGAAATGCAAAATCTTCTCCACCTCACCTTGAATCTGTTATTGATAGGAACTAAGATTCAATGAAACTAAGATTATAACATAGTTTGAATGTAAATGCATGGATCGTAATTCCTAGCAAAGTCCATAGCTCATATAATTGTATTGTCTAGAAATGTTAGCACACATTTCTTGAATAGTTCAACTTACTATCAATTAGTAAAGTTGGATGTGTAAACTTTTAAAGTTGATTCTTGTTTGAACAATTTTGTCAAAGCATTTTAGACTATCTCCTTGAATCTCCTTACCAGTTTATTTCTTGCTTGAATCCTTGTTTTGTTTCACTGAACATCTAAAAACAATGTCTCTCGATGGGACTTCCCCTCTGATAGCATGTCATGAATGATGTGGTGGGGAAAACTTGTGAAGTTATTGCATTGAACATACACAAAGCATACATGAGAAAGCTCACTCAAGAACACAATAAGATAGATAGAGGCCAAAATGTTTTCTTGTTGTTTTTTCTTCCTTCTTTCTCTTAGAATACAATGTACACAAATATATGCCTCACCTAGCTTTTTTGTTATTTTTTATCGCTTTGGGACAAAATTACATATTTGGCATGTCAAATAGTATATATTAACTTTACATTGTTATAAATTTCACCTTTACTTCAACACTAATTAGATGCCTATCTTTCAACTCCTACACAAAAAGATGATTCAATTACTAAAACAAGTGTTGAAGTATGCTCACATACAAGTTATAAGAAAAATTTGAGGGAAAATTTTGACATACAAGTCGCATCAAGAGAATTGTAAATTTAAATAAGCAGATATGAGATTTGTATTTTTTTGCTAGTATACACCTAACTAGCTAGGTTAATGATATGCATCTACCTAGGTTAACAACTAGTATGTAGCAAATCGTAGGGATTACTATATAGATATCTAGCTACCTAAAAAGAATGCCATTTACAAGGTTATATATGGACTGTCGAAAACTAACTGCCTAGTTAGAGTGAAATCATTAAGATTAACAACATAGCTAGAATGCAACTAACTAGTTGTCATCTAGTATGTAACAAACTAGCAAGCAAGAAAGGTGGTCTATGGTTATCTAGCTAGCTAGCTAATATGCAACAAACCAACTATATAACTAGTATGTATCTAGTTAGATACATATATACGTACCTAGAATGCAATTAACAAGGTTCATAGCTAGTGTGGCTAACTAGCTACCTAACTAGTATGTAGCTAATTAGCTAGATAGCTAGTATGAAACTTATTTGCTACATAGTTCTATGATTTGAATATAATTAACAAGCATATATAGCTAGTCTACACCTAAGTATCTAGACAATGACTATACAAAACTAGCTAAATATCTAGTATGTAGCCAACTAGCTATATAGTTAAGATTTCACAAGGTTTATAGATATTATATAGCTAATTACATAGATAGCTAGTGTGAAAGGAATATGTTGGATAGCTAGTAGGCAACTAACTAGCTACATAACTACATGGTTGGAATGCAATTAACAAGATTGATAGTTAGTATGTACCTAACTAACCAAATAGCCAATATGTAGCAAATTAGTTAGATAACAAGTGTATAGGACACTGAATTACATAACTACATGTAAGAAACTAGTGGGATAGCTAGTATGTAACTAACTGGCTAGAATCTGACAAGAAACAAAGTAATTGTAACCAATATGCAATTAACTAGCTACATAGCCAATATGGAGAAACCCAATTATATAAGTAATAGATATATAGGTACAGTGATAGGTAGAGTGTAATAAACTAGCTAGGTAGCTAATACACAATTGACTATCTATACTAGCTAAGTAAATAGCTAATATGCAAATGACTAGCTAAGTAGCTACATAGCCAATATGGAGAAACCCAATTATATAAGTAATAGATATATAGGTACAGTGATAGGTAGAGTGTAATAAACTAGCTAGGTAGCTAATACACAATTGACTATCTATACTAGCTAAGTAAATAGCTAATATGCAAATGACTAGCTAAGTAGCAAGAATCTAGTGCACAAGGAAAAAGCTATTATGAGACTAACTAGTTAGTTACCATGTCTAACTACTATGAAAAAAGCTACAGTGAGGCTAACTAAATAGTTACCACCCTGAGGAGATCAATAATAAATATATGTATATATCATGTATGTTCAACATAAAGAATTTTTAAAATACTATTTTCACACTTTTTTTTACATACAAAAAGGTCCCATATTAAGGGATTACTTAATAGAAAAAGGCTATGTTTTATTAAGGAAAAATTCACACATAAGGATATTTATAAATAGACCTTGAACGTATGTGATACAGAGAGTACATGTATAGTGAATTACCGAGGTTACCACGACTAATTACTAATGAGATAGTTAGCTAGCTAGATAGTGACTAGGTACACCGTTAGTAATTATATAACTAGCATAGTATCTAGTGACAATGACAACATGGCTACTATAAGTAAGCTGGTCATTTGCAAAGCTAGTACACAAATATGTAGATACTTTTGCTAGCTTGTGTTGTTGGCATAAAAAAAGTTAGTATGCAATAAGAAATTAGCATGCTAGTACTTAGCTATATAGTTTGTATTATTTGATATTGTAGGCGCTAGATTATGGAATACATTTCTATCTAGCTTGAGAACATGAGCATTATCTCTATTGTCATCATCATCAATAATAATTATCTACAGTTCATGTTAAGTGCATTTTCTAAATGTCCAATGTGTCTTTATACATAACTTTTAGAAAAAAAGGCATGGCCTCTCTTGTTCTTAGGTTTTCTCAATTATTAATAATATAATAATAAAAACCTAACCTAGTAACTGTTTGGCATACAATTATCTGAAGAACATTGTGAGCCTATGTTAATACCATAATAACTATTTGACTTGCAAAGATGACCCTACACTAATTGAACAATAAATATTTCACCATTAAAATATATATGGAATGTTGTACAAAGTTTCATGGTGCCTCCTATTAGCATTTCTCATGTTACTTTCCATGTGTTAAAATTTTGTCGATGCTAATCGATATAAGTAATTGATACTTATTGGACTAAAAACAGTGTACGAGCATTCATGTTGGACAACATATTTTGAATTACATTTTGGGGATATGCATCATATGCAAGACACATCGCAAACTTTTTCCCTCTTGAAGAAGTTTGAAAGCATCATTGATTTGTTCAAATGGTAGCTCGTGTGTCACAAAGTCATCGACTTTTAATGTCTTCATGTGATTTGCCCACCCAATTATTAAAATTTACAACAAAAACAATGTTAGCGCATGTTAGATGATATGTAAAAATTGAAATTTATCTATAACTTTTGAAAACATGTGTAAAAAACAAAGTTAATATACCTTCTCCATATACATGTCCACAAGTTTTGGAATTTGTGACCTTTTGAATTCACCAAAAATGGAGGATCTGATTTGAATTCCTGCAAACAATTGGATGGGATGCATATGTAGCAATTTTTCTGGCCGAACTTCTATACCGACCAAAATTGTCTTGCCCCATCCCTCCACGAATAAAAATATATATATGTTAGTCGAAGAGTTGCACCACAATCTTATCCACATTATAAGAGGATATTTTAGAATGTTACTAGTGTCATGAGTAAATTGCTATGATTTGGTTACACCTCTTAGTGCTCTATCATGGTGACTAACACAAATATTAAGAAAAACAGCTCATTCAAGAATCGCTATCTAAGATGAGACAAGTCAAGGAAACTTGCCTGTAATTTTACAAAACATAAGAAAGCACATAACTTCTAGCAACTAAAATACAAAAATGTGAAAAGAGGGAACAATATTCCCATTTTTTTTTCTAAAGATACTACTCTCCTTTAAAGAAAGCTATCACTTTCTTTTTCCAAGAGTGACTTAAGCACTCTCATCTCAATATATCAAAACTTTAAGAGTGGTAAACTACTTTGTATCATGTGAAAAGAGTCATATTCGAATAAGTTATCAAGAGATCTTCAATAATGCACTATATTTGAGAGCTCAATGTAATTGCACAAGCTTGAGATGAGTATAATATATTCATAAAATGAAGCCACATTATTGATAGGCATATATTTTTTGCCCCCATTGTTCCTTAATAATTCACAATACAATTAACATGTTCTTTTTTTTGAATGAGAATGAGTTTTATATTTACTATTTGTTATTCGGAGCGTAGAGAGAGAGAGAGAGAGAGAGAGAGAGAGAGAGAGTAAACTAGCCTCATGGCAACTTTCAAATGCAGATAACATAAGGTCAACATTGCCCACACACTCAAAACAATAGTCTGCACCCCCACTAGTCAAATCCTTTACCACCTGCTTGTACACAAGCAAAAAGTGAATGTAGTTACATATACTTTACCAAAAAGGACAAGCTTAGCTTCTCTACTATTGCATTCATAATACTATTATTTGCTATTGCTATGTATTCAATACACACTAAATCATATCATAAAATACTACTATCCTCTATGCAAGCATCATAAACACACCAAATCGATGCACATCATGTGATATTAGTAGGACCACTACAATTCATGCATTGTAAGACCAAATCACGTCATGAGATAGGATGCTCTTTTTAGCAATGAAGATACCTAGGATCAATGCAAATTTTTTATTTTTTGGAAAAGTTCCAAAGCATTCTATCTACTTCTTGAATGGTGATTTCGATAAGTTGCAACCTCCTCCAAAAGTCTTACCTTTCTAAGAGCCCCTTCCCAAGGGGCTCAATAAGAGTGTTCATGAAAAACATTTTTGGTAGCAGATACGAATGCTTTTTAACTTAAAACTTTTGGAGGGATTTTGTAATTAATCAAATCACAAATTTGCCAGTTTACACCTAAAAGTTTGTATACTTGAAGGTTCTAAACATATTATTCTTTATTTTGCAAGTGTTTCTCTAAGATTTTTCCAATCCATGTTTTATTAATCCTCGGCTTTTAGTGAACATTGCTTTCTAGTAAAAGGTCATTGAAAGCGTCATACTGAAATATTAATAAGATAGAATCTTCAAACAATTAATGGTTAGAGAAAAGAGCCTTACATCTGGAATAAAAGGTCACCCAAAGTGTCATTCTGAGAATGATATGAATGTAATATTTTCAAACAATAAAGGGTTAGAGAAAAAAGGCATACCTCTGAAATTGGTTGGGTATGATCCCGAGGATTAATAAATTCGGTAACACCAAACTGTTTGGCTGTCATTCACACACAACCCATGAGACAAAAGAGAAGCCATACTTCATTCCTATGGCCAGTAACATATCATAACTTGTTCTGATCAGAGCAAATCTTTCTTGTCCGGTTAATTACTTATTTGCTCAGAGTAAAACCCTTGCCGCTGTTTGTGCACCTGTGTCAAATTTTGCTGGGTTGATGTCGATCCCGATGATACGCGATGCCCCGGCACTCTTGGATCCAACCGCAACCTAAACAACAGAAGGGAGAGCACACGATCGGACAGCAGATGAGAGCAAACCATTCTTCATTTCCCTTTTCTGTTTGTGGGAAACACATAAGCAGACATGAAAGCTCGGAAATTTTAACCCCATGAATTACCGCTAAACCCACAGCTCCCAGCCCAAAGATAACAACAGTAGATCCCTTCTCCACCTCGGCACAGTTCCAGGCAGCTCCAAGTCCTATAATGTACACACACTTGTTGAATGATCATGAAATCAACATAAGTACATGATAGCTGGAACTAGTACATGTGTGTGTGCGCGCGCGTGTGCAGAGAGACAGACAAACGGACAATGGCTCATCAAGATTTTCAGATGATTGTAGCTTTAAAGATGCTCGTATCATAGTTTTTAAATGATTGGCTGTGACAGCCTTCAGAAATATACAGTGCAACTGGTAAACTCTGACCCCACCTGTGGAGATTCCACAGGAGAAGAGGCAGATCTTGTCGAGAGGTGCATCCGGATTGACCTTCGCAACACAGCCAACATCCACCACCGTGTACTCCGAGAAGCTCGACACGTTCAGGAAATGGTAAACAGGGATCTGCTCCCCCTCGCTGGTTCGTATCCAGAAGCGGCACTTCCCATCATGCAGCATGAAAGTCCGGCCGGGATCCACCTTGAGCTTGGCGCAGAGATTGGTCTTATCCGACTTGCATTGGCGGCAATCCCCACACTCGCCTGTGCACACTGGGAGGACATGATCCCCTTCTTTCAAATCTGTCACGCCTTCGCCCACGCTCTCCACAATCCTGCAATTTGGATATGCAGTACACGATCATCTCTCAGTGTCTTTCTCAGTCCAGAGACCATCATGCAAGCTTCATCAATCTCTCTCTCTCTCTCTCTCTCTCATGATCAGACCCAAGCCATCCTCACCCGGCCGCCTCGTGTCCGAGAATCCGAGGAAAGGCACCCTGCCATTAATCACCCCACAAACAAGAAGGAGAATGCTCATCAGCTATCAACCTGCTGGCCGTCGTACTTAGGAGCAAGAAACCCTGACACAATAAAAATAATCAGCAATGGCCGCATACATTACCTCGTTCTCCCACACAAGCATATCGCTGTGGCAGAGCGAGGTGTGCGTGATCTTGATTCGGACCTCGCCAGCCTGCGGGGGATCCACTTGCACCTCCTGGATAACCAGGGGCTCCTTGGGCTTCCAGGCCACAGCAGCTATGGCGGAGGGGGGGGATCAGAAACAGAAAAAATCACTGGCTGCTCTCATCGTATAAAATCAATATGTTACGATGTAAGGCAAGGACTAATACAGTTCCAAATGCATAGGAACTATAGTTTGGAAGGAGGTGATGATGAACAGAGAATGGCAGCTACGTACCTTTGCATGTTATCACCTGTCCTGCTGTCGAATTAGGCATCGTGGTGTCTGATAAGGTGCGCATTATGTGTGTTTAGAGATACAGCTTATAAATAATAAATTTGGCAAATATATAGATTGATAGACCAGAGAGAGAGAGAGAGAGAGGTGTAGAGCCATGTTGCCACGTGTCACACGTGGGCTCGATGGGGCCTCGAGCGGCCCCTTCTTTCAACGCTGTCTTATGAATATTCAAACATCGAGAGAGAGAGAGAGGACCATAGTCCTCACAAGTCACCACAATGACCAATTCACCAATTCACACAAAGTTTTTGACATTTTCTTATGCGTGCAAAGGGGCTCTTTCCCATGTAGTGTCCAATATTTCAGCCTTTTCTCCTCAAAAAGCCTACCACACACCTAGTTTAGTTGCGGCTTGGGGCAAGCAGGCCCACTTCTTGAGGCTGACAACCCGTTGCCCCAACCGTACCTAGTTATGCATGTAGTCTTTCCCTTGCAAAAGCTCATGATGTATGTAGACTCTCGCATTGGCCCCAACCACACCTAGCTCATGATGTTGTTGCAATTCACAATGTGGGAAATTCTATTGGGAATTTATCTAAATTTTCTTCTACAAGTTGATGGAAAAAATCCACATCCTTGCACTTATGCACCTTGTTGACCATGTAAAACCCTTACTACCAACCCGCATTGGTGGATGATGAGAGACAGTTCTCATGCTGCTCTACCTTCATAGCCTAAGCAGTATAGTATTGACATACAACACAACATAAAACTATTCAAGTTGTACTTCCAAAAAGTAGCATCTCATGGAAGCTACTACCTTATTGAAGCTACTTCAAGTGTTGGAAGGGAAGTAGAAGTATTCAATTTTTCAATCAACTCTCAAGTATTCGAACTAGATTGCAATTTCAAGTTAAAAATTTTTGAGGGAGAAATTGTACAAGTTGTATAGCAAACAATTCACATCTCATGGAAAGTACTACCCATTTAAGCTACGTCAAGTGTTGGAAGTGGACTAGGGTTTGAGTCAGAAACTCACTAAAATGTTGGAAGTCCCCATCTTTGGATGTAAATCCTTTTCTACTTTTAATACAATGTTAAAGTTTTCTCCAAGAAAATTAACTTAACTATTGGAATTGGACTAGAATTTCATGCAAATACTTATTGGTCAAAGCAAGAAAACCCTAACAGCTAAGTTGGATGCCCCAAGATACATCTCATGCAACTCTTCCTTTATAGCTAAATAGCTTGATTTCTTTTGAACACTTCAAAACTATACAACTCGTGTGGTAGAGCTTCTTGTAGAGACATTAACTATGATAGTAACGTAGCCTCAAGTGCTAATCAATGAGAGTAGAGTTTCAATCACATATATTTTACTTATAACTGCCATGCTACTTACTAATAAACTTACTATTCTTATTTCAAGCCTTTTATTTTCTTTCCTTTTTTCTTTTTAGGGGGTGCAAGGGAGGGGGTATATAGCATTAACCCTTTAGTATAGTGTAAGGGGTTTCTTATCACTCTCAAGTTAAGTATATGCACAAATAATCTAATAATCATTAGAAATAGATAATTAAGGTATATAAAAATACACCATGAATGTGAGTATTATATGGGGTCATTATCAGTGATGATTTGCTAACTTTTTCAAAAATTCAAATTTGAAGCCTTCTTCTTGAAAAAAGATCGAATTTGTATTCAAAAGTCTTTGATTTTGATATAAATCTTTTCAAAAAGATTCACCACACTTTGATTTATTATACACCATAGACTACTTTTGTGTGGAGCAACTTAGGATTCACCATAGATTTTATAACTTTACAGCATGGAAAGGTGGTATTTGAGTCATCCGTACTCCTCATATATTGACCATGGGCCATCCAATGCCAAGCTTCTAATATTTGCCAAATGCAAGTGATATTGAATTGTTGAAACCCAATCTTAGTGGGGATTTTATAGTACCTTTTGCACAAGCTCAGTCAAATGTGAAGCTATTGCCCCAAGCCTAATAGGGTTGGCACATGTTTGAGTAATGTTATGTCTAAAGAGACACACTTGGAGCCTTTTCCATGCTTTTAATATTTGCTAATTTAATGCAAGCAATCTTGAATGGTTTGAACTCAAGGTCAAAAAAGGATTTTCCCTTATGGGGTTATTACTCTACTTTTGGACAAGCTGAGTGTTAGATGTAGGGTTGGCACACATTGGATGTTGAGATATCGAGCTCCACTTGTGATATGCCAGGGTGACCGTTGTGCATTTATGTCACCGACTTGTTAGTTGCAGATGCGGTTGGTACACCACACATGAATAATAGCTAGATGACATCTATCCTTATCTACTCTAGTTCGTAGCTCAGTTAGTATGCCACCTTAGTTAGTTGAGTTTGGTTTGAGACCCATATATAGGGCTCTTCTATTTTCTTTGTATGAGAGTTCTTTTTGGCTTACACAACTAAGAAGAGGAAATTTATTTTCAGCCTCCACCTTTGTGTGTATTCCCCCATTGTGCAAGCAAGGAAGCTACAAGTGAGACTCCTTCCTTCTCTCCCACAATCTTGACATTGGAGTGATACTATATCTAAGGAGAGACGCTTAGAGTCTTTTTCATGGTGCCATTAAAAAAAGTCCTAACTTCAATATTTAGTTTGAATCTCACATGTGTACTCAAAGAGAAGTCAATCTTTGGTCAAATGTTCACATACATGAAGCCCTTTAATTTGGATTATTCTTTCTAGAAAATGGACGCATTTAAAATACTCATAGAATTAGATTCAAGAGAAGTTCCAACTTGCGACTTTTCTTAGTAGCATTGTTTCAAGTAAACCTCACATGTCAATTTGCAATTTTATGCATTCTATCACTCACTTATTACTTGCCTTATTGAGATAAAAGTTTTTTGCATTCTTCATAGAAAATAGTAATGGTGTTAATGGAGTTTTAATGTTCCACTTGAGTCTTTGAACGTTTAGAGATAAGCTCATGTAATTTTCCTAGTTGTGTCTCAACAAGCTACAAAAAGATAGCTAGATGGAGTCCAATGTGATAGAAAAAGAAGGAGACAACATTTAAGTCACATAAATCAGCAAAAACAAAGGGGTCCATTAAGCATTATTCAACTACCATCAAGAAAGAACTGTTGTAGGGGGGTTTCATACGTCTAAACAAATAGATTCACAAAAAGAAAAAATTATGAGCCTAACATAAATCTTTCAAAGAATTACCTCTTTGAAAATTTAGGATTGTAATTATCACATGCTACTATGTGCTCCCTACTTGATTTACACCTCAATAATAAAGGCATTAAATTTACACCTTTAGAAGAGGCTATCATGCATTTATATAGAACATTTGGGCATATCTAGATTTGCTAATTAGTTGGAGTAGCTGTTGTTGTACTTAATGTCTTGAGATGGGCACCATTCTACCTTGAGTTTGAAATGAGATGAATCAACCTGGTCTAGGGGCCTTGGTAGTCATGCTCATAAGAACTCTCATCACTCCCTATTTTAGTCAACCCCTTGTCAACTCAATGTGCATAAGTCACTACCTAATATGATAAAATTATCCACGTTATGTCTCCCATTTTTTCTATCAAGACGATCTTATCCCTATGGAATTAGTATATTAATTCCAGGCTTATACATGGCGTGAATTCGAGTGTGCTTTCAGTAGATAGTTTTCTTCTACAAATGAGAAAGAGAGATCTTAGGTTGATTGGGATGAATGCAATATGGCTTATCTTTGTTTTATTGAATATGTTCTAGAGAAGTTACCCTCTCATTACCCTTACCTTAGAAGTATTGACACTTTCAATAAACAAGAAGGCTTTGTGCAAGAATTGATTGGTACATATAAATTTAAGGTTTTAAAATAATAACTTACACACTACCTTATAAAAAGCCACATTAAATTTTTTTGCATTTATGTTGATATGTATGATAAGAGGAAATATAGTGCTCTAGGTAATGCTTTTAAGAAAAGCTTTGTCAACTATAAAGTCAAATCCTATCTTATGATCAATGTTCTTATAAAAGGAAAATTTTCACTTTTTAGACTAAAAATAAGGGTCATCAAACAACTCAGGTGAAAAATAGGGTTATCTTTGAGCTATCAAAATCATAATGATCACCTAATATAAAAAAATTTGGCATAAAAATTGATTTCTAATAGACTAAAATGGCTTTTTCTATAGAGGAAAAGTATGGATATCAATATGACGACTTTTATAATAAGAGTAGATATGATACTAAAGATAATGCTTTTAAGACCATATTTGTCAATTACAAAGATAAAACTTTTCTCAGAAACAAGTGTGGTCCCACAATCTAAGTTTGGTTGATGTGTTCATACTCATCTTTATGCATGTATAGTAGATCATAACAAAGATAGAAATGAAAATCCTAATGGTGCTTCAAAACTCAAGGGAAATCTTATAGAAATATAAGACATGTGTAGCTTGGTCATAGATATGATGGCATAGTAGTTGAAACATGGCCTCATGATTGTGTTATGGGTTCGAGTCTTGCTAGGTGCATTGCTTGGTTGGAAACCTATGTTCTTATTGTGTGTTCATAAAATTCTAGGCTATTTCACACTTAAACACTCATTTAGTCCTCCATTTTGGTGGGGTTATCAAGGAGGAGGGTCCCAATGGGATCAAGCACAATTGTTCATTTAACTTGCAAGCTACTCTATCTACATGTAGGAGTAATGCTCATATGGATTAATCTCTTGGCCAATATTCAAAGAGGAGGAACCACCCTCTTGTGGGAGTTTTAATATGAGTTACTACAAGGATATAGAAGTATAGCAATGGTTGTTTCCAATGCAAATTAGCGGTATCGATATTTACATCACTAGCGATGAAAATAGCGATGGTACTGAGGCAAAAAAAAGTGAGCCGAAACCCGAGCGTGGCATTTTGTGCGAAAGAGCGAAAGAGGGAGTAAAAGAGAGAGTGAACTACATCGTGCATTTGAAAGGGAAAGGGAGAGAAAGAGGGAGAAGGAGAGCTTCTCACCACCATGGTCGCCACCATTTGCAAAGAGAAGAGAAGGAAGTGCAGGAAGGGCGAAGAGGAGCCGCCATCACAAAGAGGAGCCACCGAATTCATCCTCGGGCCTTTGCGGTGTGTGCATTGCTTCCTCTTGGTTTTTTTCTATTTTTCTCCTTTTCTTTTGCTTGTTTTTGTAAAAAATGATGTGTACTAAGAGAGAAAGAGAGGAAATGAGAGAGGAATGCGACGGTTCTTAATTTTCTATGACTTGCCATATTGGACCCACTAACAGATCAACCACTTGTTGGATCCCATGCATATTTTCAAGAACGTGGGCAACTTACTATGGGACCACATCACAAGAAAGAGAGACACTGCAAGGGCACAAATGGTTTTGAAGGAGGTAGGCAAGATAGAGGTGCTTTGGCTGTAGTCGAGTGCTGATGGTTGTTTGCAACTACCTCGCGCTCCTTGGGCTTTGTCCGTTAAAGAAAAGCGCATTGTGAAGCAAATTATCAAGTCTATCCACACTGCGATGGGTATGATGCATTCTCTCAGGTCCACGTTGTCGTGTTGCTGCGCATCCGAGTCGTATACACCTCCATTTCTTTTGTTGTGCATTTGTGTTATTTTCTGTGTGTGATTCATTGTGTGTGAGATGCATTATGATAATCCACATCCAATGTATATATTCCGTTAGTGTGTGTGTATGATTTTGTTTGGATGCATGATGTGTGTGTATTGGAAAAATATGAAAAACTGATGCCAAAGGACATTATCAAACTGATAATTTCAATGATGATCTCTAAGAAAAGTGCAGGGAATTATGGAATCAAAGGAAGGTTTGTGGAAGTGATCATCTAAGTTCAAAAGTTCCCATGACATAGAGTTGAAGGAAGTCTCTCAAAAGCTGCTTAAGCGAGTAAAGCATTAGTGAAGCACCGAGGAAGTATTTTGCCATCCAATTTTCAAGGCCGAAGTCGAAGTTTATGCGCAGATTACTCTTGTAAAGCTGACTGTCAAAGGGGCAATGCATGACTTCAAACATAAACCTCAAAGTCAAAATCAATGATGGTGCTTAGATCTTGTAAGGGTGTACAGAAATTATCTTGTCAAAGAGGAGGTCTTATTTTATTCCTGCTCAACTAAAAGAGGAGAAGAGAAGACTAATTTGGTTTCAAAAACTGTTTTTGGAGGGAAAAAGCATCTTTTGGGTAAAAAAAAGAAGGGATTTTTTTTAGGGGCCTTCGTGGAAAAAGATGAAGGACGGCATGACTAAAAAAAATCACAGGGGAATTTGGTGACATTTTTTTCAATCTGTGGAGGAAGCCATGTGGAAAAACGACAATGAAGGAGGAGGGGAGAAGCCAGATGTTGAAGGTGGCAAGTTGATGAAGCCTACAGAAGACTCCAAGTATGACAACAACGGGTGAGAAGACGCTATGGTGAAGGACGTGTTCAAGGGCCGACCTGCAGTTGAAAAAGCCACTGCAAAGATAAAGAAAGCTTTGCAATAGACGACGTCATCATCTTCGTGATTCGGGTTTGCAAAGCATGGAGGCGCTTCCTGCAAGACGAGCTCCAGACTAGAGGACTGCAGGGCGACAACTGATAAGTTTGGCGGTTGTGGATGGTGTTATCAAGCCATTGTACAGGCGACGGAAGAGCTCCGAGGCGCGAACATTGCTATGAATGGGGATTACCGTTGAGGACATGGCCGTCTCTTGTATGAAGACCTGGTTGGACTGCATTTTGTGACGAGACGCTCAACAACAGTTCAGACGTCTACCCATCTTTTTGCAGGAGAGACAGAGGTGTTAAATGGCCATCGTGCTATATTGTTGAACTCGCACGGAAGCTTTCCCACAGACTCATACACTGAGGCAGGTAGGCACAAAGAAAAGCTAGGGTTTTTGCTATGGTGCATGAGAGCAGAGAACTCCAGCCTTCCGATCGACCTTCGCCTCAAGTTCTCTTTCCAGAAGAATTTCTGGTTCTTAAGGCGGGACTTTAGCTTGGACATGCTGTTAATGCCTCTCCGTGCTGAGCTCAGTCGTAGTGTGACTCGGAATTTGGGTTTCTTGATCGAATCTTTACACAATTCTTTGACAGAATTCGCCAAGTTTGGATTCCACGAGTACTTTAAGAAGTACTATACTAATTTGGCTGGACCAGAGAACGCTGAATAGTACAAGACCCTTATTGACCTGGCGGAATCAGCTTCTGCAGAATTCATTTCTGACATTGGTTTATGTCCTTTTGAAGATGTGAAAGTTCGTGTTCAAACCCAGCCAGGTTTTACCAGAGACTTGGCTGATGGATTTCCCAAGTTTGTTGAATCCAAGGGCTACCCAGGCCTTTATAAGGGTCTTATTCCATTATGGGGACACCAGATTCCATACACTATGATGAAGTTTACATGCTTTGAGAAAACGGTTGAGCTGCTGTATAAGAATGTTGTGCCTATTCCCAAAGAAGAGTGCTCAAAACTTACTCAGCTTGCAATTAGCTTTGCTGATGGCTACATTACAGGAGTTTTCTGTGCCATTGTCTCACATCCAGCTGACAATCTTGTGTCTTTCCTAAACAACTCTAAGGGTGCACAGCCTGTTGTAACTGCTTTTCATGTACGAAGGAGGTGATCAATGCAATTAATGTTGAATTGAAGAACAGGGTGTGTGGCTGAACTGGAATGTCTGAAACCTCCACATATACATGCTATAAGACATTCATGCATCGTTTCTGGAAGAATAGGTCGTGATGGCAAACAGAGAACGGCAATTCTTATGCTTATACAATTTCAGATGTGGACACTTGATACTCTAGAATATGGCAGATTTTAGTACATAGATTCTTTCAGATCTCTTGATCTTCTGAAATCTTCTGCTGAACAGGCAATTGTCAAGTTACAAAATGTATATGCTGATGTAATCTGTATTTGATAGAAACCTCTATGAACATCAGAAATCAGATGTGTTGTACAACAGATGATTCTCTGCACTAAGAGATATGTTTGACTGGATTACTAGATAATGTCCATTTTTCTGATCAATGTAACTGTCACCAGAATTTTCTGATCATGAATTTCTTGTAACACTCTTGACAAGAAATATAGTGAAATTTGGCATCAAATATTTGAATTCTTCTTGTTAGCCTCTTCTCTTGCTGTATCTTGAACCCCGTGTTCTGCAGCCCTTGCGTGAACTCTACGACAACGTTTTCTAAAGACAACCAATTATCAGGGCTAAAATCTCATGATTGGCATAAGATATGCCAGGTTTGTACTATGAATGGATTGTAAGTAGCCTGTGTATTTTGCTATTTGGATTGTAGTTGTTGTTCGTAATGCTTCTTCATTTGTGGCAATTTGTACTATCGATCACAATTGTAAGATGCCTTACTTCAAAAATACATGGGGCGATTTACAGGTTGTCAAATTTAGTGCAATGGATCTCACAAAAGGAGATCAAGACATCCTTTATTGAATTCGCAAGGCCGGGAGCAGTGGAGATGGTCTATCTCTTTGACACTACAAGGATATGGAGGCATAGCGATGGCACTTTCTGACGCAAAATAGTGACGTCGCTATTTGCGTCATGACACAAATAGCGACGGTGCTTAGACGAAAAAAACGTGGGCCGAAACCCGAGCACATTATTTTGCGCGAGTAAACAAAAGAGAGAGCGAAAGGGAGAGTGAACTCCATCTTGCATTTGAGAGGAAGGGGGAGAGAAAGAGGGAGAATGAAAGCTTCTCACCGCCGCGGTTGCCATTCCCGAAGAAGACAAGGAAGTGTATGAAGGGCAAAGAGGAGCCGCCGTCGCGAAGAGGAGCCGTTGAATCCATCCTCGGGCCTTTACAGTGAGTGCATTGTTCCTTCTTGCTTTGTTTTTCTATTTTTTCTTTTTCTTTTACTTGTTTTTTTTTTAAATCATATGTATTGAGAGAGGGTGAGAAAATGAGAGAGGGAGAGGAAGAGAGAAAAGAAAAGAAGGAATGAGAGAGAGAGAGAGGGAGAAAACATTAAACATAATAGGGAAAGAGAGAAAGAGAGGGAGAGGGAGAGGGAGCGAGAGGAAATGAGAGAGGCAGAGGAAGAGAGAAAAGGAGAGAGAGAGAGAAAAAACATTAAACATAATAGGGAAAGAGAGAAAGAGAGGGAGAGGGAGAGGGAGGGAGAGAGAGGTTGTTGTTATTGTTTTATTTCTTATTTTCTTTTTTTATTGTTTATTGTTGTTGTGGTAATGGTAGTGGTAGTGGTAGCAGTAGTTATTGTTTAATTTCTTATTTTCTTGTTTGTTGATTTTGTGGTTGTCGTAGTAGCGGTAGCGGTAGTGGTAGTTGTTGTTTAATTTGTTATTTTCTTGTTTGTTGTTGTTTTGGTAGTCGTAATAGTAGTAGTGGTAGTGATAATGATAATATTAGTAGTTGTTTAATTTCTTCTCTTCTAGTTTGTTGTTATTGTGGTAGTCGTAATTGTGGTCATAGTCGTCGTAGTCATGATTGTAGTAGTAGTAATAGTAGTTTTCTTGTTTGTTGTAGTAGTAGTAGTAGTAGTTTTTTTTAAAAAAAATTCTTTATTGTTGTTTAGTTTTCTTGTTTGTTGTTGTTGTTGTTATTGTTGTTGTAGTTTTTTCTTCTTTTCTTGTTTGTTGTTATTGTAGTAGTAGTTGTTGTTGTTGTGTTGTTATTGTTTTTTCTTCTTTTCTTGTTTATTGTAGTGGTAGTGGTTTGTTGTTGTGATAGTCGTAGTCATCATAGTCGTGGTTCTAGTAGCAGCAATAGTAGTAGTGGTTTTCTTGTTTGTTGTTATTGTTGTTGTTGTACTAGTAGTAGTTTTTTTTATTTTCTTGTTTATTGTTGTTTAGTTTTCTTGTTTGTTGTTATTGTAGTAGGGGTAGTAGTAGTTGTTGTTGTTGTTGTTGTTGATATTTCTTCTATTCTTGTTTATTGTAGTGGTAGTAGTAGTGGTAGTGGTAGTAGAAGAGAGAGAGAGAGTTGTTGTGGTGGTCGTAGTCGTGATTGTAGTACTAGTACTAGTAGTAGTAATAGTAGTTTTCTTGTTTGTTGTTGTTGTAGTAGTAGTAGTTTTTTTCTTTTCTTATTTATTGTTGTTTAGTTTTCTTGTTTTTTGTTGTAGTAGTAATAGTAGTAGTAGTAGTTTTTTATTCTTTTCTTGTTTGTTGTTATTGTAGTAGTAGTAGTAGTTATTATTGTTGTTGTTTTTTCTTCTTTTCTTGTTTATTATAGTGGTAGTGGTAGTGGTAGTGGTAGTGTTAGTGGTAGTGGTAGTGGTAGTTGTAGTGGTAGTGGTTTGTTGTAGTCGTAGTCGTAGTAATCGTAGTTGTGGTTGTAGTAGTAGTAGTGATTTTCTTGTTTGTTGTTGTTGTTGTAGTAGTAATAGTTTTTTTTTTTGTTTATTGTTGTTTAGTTTTCTTGTTTTTGTTATTATTGTAGTAGTGGTAGTAGTAGTAGTTTTTTCTTCTTTGCTTGTTTTTTTTTTTGTAGTAGTAGTTGTTTTCTTTCTTCTTCTTTTCTTATTTATTGTAGTGGTAGTGGTAGTGGTAGTGGTAGTGATAGTGGTAGTGCTAGTGCTAGTGCTAGTGGTTTATCATAGTCGTAGTAATCGTAGTTGTGGTTGTAGTAGTAGTAGTGGTTTTTTTGTTTGTTGTTGTAGTAGTAGTAGTAATAGTTTTTTTTTTCTTGTTTATTGTTGTTTAGTTTTCTTGTTTTTTGTTATTATTGTAGTAGTGGTAGTAGTAGTAGTTTTTTCTTCTTTTCTTGTTTTTTTTTGTAGTAGTAGTTGTTGTTTTCTTTCTTCTTCTTTTCTTGTTTATAGTGGTAGTGGTAGTGGTAGTGATATAGAGAGAGAGAGATGTTTTGTTAAAGGAAATTGGTAGTAGAGAGAGAGATATGTTTTGTTAAAGGAAATGAGAGAGAGGGAGGAAGAGAAAAAGGAAGAAGGAACAAGAGAGAGGGAATAAACATACAGCATAATAAAGAAAGAGTAAAAGAGAGAGAGATAGAAGAAGAGAAGAGAATGAATGGATAAAAAACAAAGAGAGAGTGGTGGTGAGGTCCGGTGTAATACCACGAGACGGGAAACACTCCGACATACGTTGATTTGTGGGTGGGTGGAGAGCAAGGGCGATGGTCGACTGTTTGCCAATATTCGAGCCATTCTCATGTGCATGATGCATGAATTTCGAGGATTCGGAGAGTGCTCAGGTAAGTAGGCTTCCGTTCTTGTTGGTAATATCTATCATAGCTCATTCAAGTTTGTATTCACTGGCTAGAGGTATTAGGACACGTTTGGTTACCTCAGGTTATCATGCATGTCCATTGTGTGGGCCACAGTTAGACTCCCGAAGATCACAAACCATGAAGAAGATGATATATCAAGGATACACTATTTTCTTGCTAGAGGGTCATGAACTCAGGGAAGGTTTTCTTGGACAACCTCCAACACATATTGAATGCCCAAAGTTGGTACGAGCTTAAAATGGTCCACACGGAGTCATATCCAAGTGGAATGTGATGGTTCTCAATTTTCTACGAGCTGTCGTATTGGACCCACTTACGGATCAACCACTAATGGTTGTTTGCAGCTACCTCACACTCTTTGGGCTTTGTCCACTAAAGAAGAGTGCATTATGAAGCAAATAGTCAAGTCTATCCGCACTCTGATGGGTATGATACGTTTGCTTAGGTCTGCGTTTTCTAAAGACAACCAATTATTGGGGCTAGAATCCCATGATTGGCATAAGATATGCCAGGTTTGTACTACAATGGATTGTAAGTGGCCTGCGTATTTTGCTATTTGGAGTGTAGTTGTTGTTCATAATGCTTTCTCATTTGTGGTAGTTTGTACTACCGATCGCGATCGCAGCATGCTATACTTCAAAAATACGCGAGGAGATTTATAGGTTGTCAAATTTAGTGCAATGGATCTCACAGAAGGAGATTAAGACGTCCTCTATCGAATCCGCGAGGCGGGGAGCAGTGGAGACGGTCTGTCTCTTTGAGAAATACCTGCCTACAAGCATTCTCATAATACAAATCCACCTTCTTGTGCATCTTGTAGATGAAGTGGAGATTACTGGACATGTCCATACGCGATGGATGTTCTTCTTCGAGCACTTCATGAAAACCGTGAAAGGCTTTATGCGAAAACGAACTTGGCCAGAAGGTAGCATGGGTGAAGATTGGTTGGTGTCTAAGGTGCTAGTGCATATCTCACAATGGCTACCAACGGTGGATTCAGATAATAGTATACTATGGTCACTGAAGGATGATGATAGACTGACCAAAGATGTAATGGTTGAAAATGGGATAGAAAAAAGAATGGATGCTGCAATGGAGGAGAAAGTGAATCACTTTTGTATGTTGCACCATGCCCATATGGAGACGTGGCTTGCTAGGTACCAATAAGCTAGGAAAGATCGAGAGGAAGCACGATCTGAATTTCGACATAGTACATGCCATCGACTGATTTGATATCCCGAGGGCATGGAGGAGATGTTGCGGTTTATGTCAATGTGATGGTTGCATGGAGCTTTGACTGTAGCATCTCGTGAAGGGGTGGAGATCTCAAGCAAGGAGTGGGAATTCTTGAGGGGATGTAGTCTAAAGGTGATGAGTATTTAGGGTTTTTCGTATCTATATTTTATATATGGCAACTAATTGAGTGTTTCACTATACAATACAAAATATATAGTGCAACGTGCGCATGGACCGTATTGACAAAATGCTCTCCATAACAGATTGTGGTATCATGGCAAGGTTCGAGCAAGAGAGCCGACGACGAGTAACGGATCCAAACACGGTGTCATGATTTTATGAGGACATAGTGTGAAAATGTATGGAATGCATCATCATCTGACTTCTCTATTGATCTAGAGAGTCAATGTGATCTGAGCCATTAGTACTAGTACAAGTTACATGAATTATCCAAAAATACTAGATTTTTGGATCATTTTAGTCTATTTTTTATATTATTTATTGTAAAAATCTGAAAAAGTTAGAAAAAGCTTCTAGATTAGGATGGCATGCAAAAAGCTAGTTGCTTTTTCAGCCAATTAGGGGATTTTCACAAGAAGGATAGATTGACGAAATCGCACGCGTCACAATCGTTGTAAACAAGCTGAAAACTGCAGATGGAAGTGAAAGAAGAAGAAGAAGTGATCTGGGAGATCCATGATCAGGTGTCCGCAGGTGTCCTGCAATTTTACCCCCCTTTCGAAGCCAACGGAGCCATTAGATTCTAGTTCTGGGCAACAGAGAAAGAGCTGATTTTTCATATCCACATTTTTGGTCTACAAAGGAGCTCCAAGAGAATTAATGCTTGGAGATTGCTTCTGAGTAGAGCAAAGATTCTAGGTTCTTTCAATACATATTGTTTCAATTCATTGTGATTTGTTTTTGTCGTGTTTACCACTTGTGTATTCTCTTTCTTCTCTTCCATCTCCTATCTCTACTTCCTTCTACTTTTGATCCCCTGTGAATTCGACCTTTCGACAAAAACCCCTCCGACATTGGTGAACCCGACGTGAAAGGTTGTCACAGAAGAAGGAAAGATAAGATGGGAGAACCTTCAAACACAATCTCCAGTGATGTTTTGCAACAGTTGGTGAGAAATATGAATATGCTTATGTAGGTACAACAACAATAGGTGATGCAAGCTTCAACTCAAATAGAAAGTGTTGTGATGAATGCTTTGCAAGCAATTGAGCATGAGGTGAAGTTACTCAATGGTAGAAATGTATATGCATATGTACATACCTATGTTCAGAAGATGGAATTCTTTGGAGTGGCTCAATGTGCATGGAGTGGCTCAATGTTCATGAACTGAAAGCACGGATTACTGAATTATACTTGCAGGATGCTGACTGGGTAGCCTTCAAGAAGACACTCAGGGAAGAATTTTACATTGAGGACACCAATTTGATTACGTACAAGACTTTTTAGGAGTGGGTTATACAACCTAATAAGGGTCTTGTGGCTACAGAATTGTTAAGAGAATTTGAAAGTAGATTTGAGTAGTTGGATCTTGTAGAACAGCAAGCTCTTGCAAGTTAGAAAATTGAATTGTTTCTACAAGCAGCTGATCCTAAGCTTCAAAAGAAGCTTGATGATTTGCTGGAGGATCCGACTACAAAGATAGGTTTGAAAACAGAGTGGCGACATATCAAGGAAGGTGTTACTGCGCTTATGAAGAAACATAGAAGAAGAGAAAGATTGCATGTCTCTAGCTTGCCCACTGTTACAGGTAAGATAGTTGAAGTATCCAGTAAGCCACCCGCTTTTGTGGCTAACCCTATGGCTGTACCTACTATTGTTCCCTCTAGTAGGAAATATGTCTTAGATGAATTGCTCAAAGGGATGTGGGATCTTCAATTGAAGGTTGCAAAATTGGATGAAAAAGGACAAGAGGAAAGGAGATGGGCAGCAGCCCCTAAGCCTGGAAAAAGATGTATGTGGTGTGACAGTTTGCAGCACGAGAGAAAGGATTGTGCTGCCTATCAGGAGGCCTTGGCACGACAGCTTATCTTTTGGAAAGATGGCAAGATCCATGCACAAGAAATGAGATTTCCTCTTGCTTTGAATTTTGGAAAGGGAGTTATGTAGAAGTTGACACTTGGTTGTCTGAAATGCTTATGCGGCAATACATGCTTTTACTTTTGGTCTAGAGTTGGATAGAATGCATGACCAAGTGATGGTTGGGGTCCAAAGGCTGAAATATGGATGCATGCTTTACATGCAGCTGAAAAGAGAAAGGTCGTTGATAGTGAAATGTCTCATGCAGGGCAAGACATTTGTGGCATAACTGGTTGCGAATCACGAGTAGATGCATATTCAGTGTATGCATATTTAGCAATGGTATAAAACACAGATGTACTTGTGGAAGAAAAACGAAAAAGAGATGAAGATATTGCAAGGACATCTAAAAGTATGACAAAAAGAAATATGGATTAGCCTAAAGGTGCAAATCAGCCACCTCCCAAGCATGATATGGAAGAGGCCAGTCAGAAGCAAAAACAAGATAACAAACAAGAGGGCAAAAAGAAGGGGAAACTGCTAGGATATAAGCTGCAATCTGACATTGAGACAGCCACAAATCTTAATAAGGTTCTTGAAGAATGGATCTTAAACAATTGGGTAGAATTTACCTTGGGAGAGGTGCTTGGCATTGCCAAGGGAGAATTTCATGATGAGATAATTGACATAATTAAAAGGAATCGTCTGTTTCTTGGTGATACCACTAGTGCATTGCTACAATTTGAAGAGGAAACTGTTTTTTTTGGGTATTTGGGCTGAATATGAGCATGAAGTAAGTACACGATTGTCTATGTAGGATGCTACTAATCAATGGACAACAAGTGGAAAAGCGAAGAAAGTGGTTGAAAATGCATTATCTTATAGCAATATGCATGGTGGAGTAAGGAAAATGCAACAATATGGAGAAGAGACTCTCAGATTTATTCCTCGAAGTCACTACACAAGAAATCATTGAGCTGGAGCTACCACTAAAACAGTAGTGAAAATAGGGGAGCGTGAAACTCCTTGTGTTGCTTTACTTGACCATGGGTCTGACATAAATGTCATTGAGCGGGGATTGTATGAAAATGGTGCATGGCCGGTGGACACTGATCATGGTTGGTGTATGAGGGCTGCAAATAATTGTTCAGGGGAGCTCTATGCTGCATGTTCTAATGTAAAAGTGACAATTGGTAATGTACAGAAAGAGCAACACTTCTTTGTACAAGATAATGTTGAGATATCGAGCTCCACTCGTGATATGCCAGGGTGACCGTTGTGCATTTATGTCACCGACATGTTAGTTGCAGATGCGGTTGGTACACCGCCCATGAATAATAGCTACATGATAGCTATCCTTATCTACTCTAGTTCGTGGCTCAGTTAGTATGCCACCTTAGTTAGTTGAGTTTGGTTTGAGACCCATATATAGGGTTCTTCTATTTTCTTTGTATGAGAGTTCTTTTTTGGCTTACACAACTAAGAAGAGGAAAACTGTTTTCAGCCTCCACCTCTGTGTGTATTTCCCCATTGTGCAAGCAAGAAAGCTACAAGTGAGACTCCTTCCTTCTCTCCCACATTCTTGACAGATAATTCGTCATATGTAGTGATTTTGGGACAACCCTATATTACAGGTGTGCGTATGAAAACAAAGGTGATTGATTATGGTTCTGCTTATGCAAGAGTCAGAAGCAAAGATGGGAGGAAAGCAGTCCAATTTCTTACTATTTGTGTTAATCATCCTAGAAATCGTGATACGCTTCAAGAATCTCCTTTGGTTTCAAATGCAAGGGAATTCAAAGACCTGGATTTTCATTAAGCACTGCTGTAATGCGGGGCTACACTAATGCTGATCAGAGGGTGTACTCGCTTCTTGATAAAATGAAGCATGTATTTACTATTGGTAATTCTTAGTTTACAGCAAACAATTCATGTTGGTTTAAGCCTATGGAAGCTATGTGTAGGGCTGAACGCATATCTATGAAACGGGCTATTAAGAAACTGAGATCATTGGGGATGTTAGCTGAAAATGATGGCATTTCAGGCATCTTTTATGGGCTGAATATTGTTGACACTATGGCTCAAATTTCAGCAACTATACATGTAGAAAATGAGGCTGAAAACACAGTGTTGTCAGTATGTTCTTTGGATATGTATGATGTTATAGCATTGTTTGCTCAGCAGGAAGGATTACAATGGGCTGAAGCACTTGTGGAGACAAAGTATAAGACAGTTGACAAAAATTTGAAACCAATTGCTTTGCCACTTCCACTAGAGAGTGAGGGTATGTATGAAAAAGTGTCAAGGCAGCCAAGCTTACAGGATCCTAAAGATATAGATCATTAGTTTACATCTGAAACATTACAGGAATTGAAAGTTGGTGCAAAAGGGTTTCTTTTGCGTGCTGAGAGAAATTGTTTTATGCATATGTTGGCTAGACATGGAAAGGCATTTGCATTTCAACCAAGTGAAATAGGTTGTGTAGATCCAAATGTTGTCTCTCCTATGATCATATTTATTGTGCCACATGTACCATGGAACTTGAGGCCTATTCCAATGCCTAAAGCTCACTTGCCAAAGTTGATGGATCTGCTAAATGAAAAGATTCGCATGAAGATCTTGGAGTCTTCTTCAGCCTCCTACTCAAATCATTGGTTTACTATGCCCAAAAAGAATGGGGCTTTGAGATTTATTCAAGACATGCAACTGGTCAATAAAGTGACCATAAGAAATGTGGGTGCAGGTCCTATGGTTGATGAATTTGCAGAGGCTTTTGCAGGTAGAGTGAAATATTCTTTGGATGATCTTTACTCGGGGTATGATCAGTTTCAGCTTGCAATTGAAAGTAGGGATACCACAACCATGAAGACTCCTTTGGGGTTAGTATGGATGTGTACTCTCCCAGAGGGTGCAACAAACTTAGTGGCACACATGACAAATGCTATGAATAGGGTTCTCAGGGATTTTATATCACAATTGACTATACCCTTCTTGGATGATGTTCCAATCAAAGGGTGTGCAGTGGATGAAAAGAATGAAGAGATGGATGCTCATGGATGTAGACAGTTTGTTGCAGATCATATTGTGGATTGTGACAGGATTTTGACACGTCTAGAAGAGGTGCATTTAACTATTTCTGGACAAAAGTCTGTGGACAAAAGTCTGTCTTTGGAGTTGAGGAGGTTTTGATTGTTGGGCATATGTGTGGGCCTTATGGGCGAAGGCCATCACCAGTAAAAATAGATGGGATTGATAGAATGCAAGATGTATGAACGAATGTATCAGAGGTATGTAGATTCTTGGTTCTGCTTATGCAAGAGTCAAAAGCAAAGATGGGAGGAAAGCAGTCCAATTTCTTACTGTTTGTGTTAATCATCCTAGAAATCGTGATACGCTTCGAGAGTCTCCTTTGGTTCCAAATGCAAGGGAATTCAAAGACCTAGATTTTCATTAAGCAATGCTGTAATGCGGGGCTACAATAGTGCTGATCAGAGGGTGTACTCGCCTTTTGATGAAATGAAGCATGTATTTACTATTGGTAATTCTCAGTTTACAACAGTCCATGTTGGTTTAAGCCTATGGAAGCTATGTGTACGGCTGAACGCATATCTATGAAACGGGCTATTAAGAAACTGCAATCATTGGGGATGTTAGCTGAAAATGATGGCATTTCAGGCATCTTTTATGGGATGAATATTACTCATACTATGGCTGAAATTTCAGCAACTATACATGCAAAAAATGAGGCTGAAAACAGAGTGTTGTCAATATGTTCTTTGGATATATATGATGTTATAGCATTGTTTGCTCAGTAGGAAGGATTACAATGGGTTGAAGTACTTGTGGAGACAAAGTACAAAACAGTTGATAAAAAGATGAAACCAATTGCTTTGCCACTTCCACCAGAGAGTAAGGGTTTGTATGAGAAATTATCAAGACATCCAAGCTTACGAGATCCTAAAGATATAGGTCATCAGTTTACATTTGAAACATTACAGGAATTGAAAGTTGGTGCAGAAGGATTTCTTTTGCCTACTGAGAGAAACTATTTTATGCATATGTTGGCTAGACATGGGAAGGCATTTGCATTTTAACCAAGTGAAATAGATTGTGTGGATCCAAATGTTGTCTCTCCTATGGTCATATTTATTGTGCCACATGTTCCATGGAACTTGAGGCCTATTCCAATACCTAAAGCTCACTTGCCAAAGTTGATGGATTTACTAAATGAAAAGATTCACATGAAGATCTTGGAGCCTTCTTTAGCCTCGTACTCAAATCATTGGTTTAATGTGCCCAAAAAGAATGGGGCTTTGAGATTTATTCAAGAAATGCAACCGGTCAATAAAGTGACCATAAGAAATGTGGATGCAGGTCTTGTGGTTGATGAATTTGCAGAGGCTTTTGCAGGCAGAGTGATCTATTCTTTGGGTGATCTTTACTCGGGATATGATCAGTTTCAGCTTGCAATTGAAAGTAGGGATATCACAACCATGAAGACTCCTTTGGGGTTAGTATGGATGTGTACTCTCCCAGAGGGTGCAACAAACTCAGTGGCACACATGACAAATGCTATGAATAGGGTACTCAGAGATTTTATACCACAATTGACTATGACATTCTTGGATGATGTTCCAATCAAAAGGTGTGCAATGGATGAAAAGAATGAAGAGATGGATGCTCATGGATGTAGACAGTTTGTTGCAGAGCATACTGTGGATTATGAGAGGATTTTGACACGTCTAGAAGAGGTGCATTTAACTCTTTTTGGACAAAGTCTCTCTTTGGAGTTGAGGAGGTTTCGATTGTTGGGCATATGTGTGGGCCTTATGGGCGAAGGCCATCACTAGTAAAAATAGATGGGATTGATAGAATGCGAGATGTATGCACGAATGTATCAGAGGTACGTAGATTCTTAGGTGCATGTGTGTTCTATTTGATATGGATTCCTCACTTTGCACATGTAGCCGATGTTCTTTATCTGCTTCTACGGAAAGGTCAAAATTTTCATTGGGAAAGGAAGTATCAGAAAGCAATGAAGAAATTGAAGCAACTCTTAAAATCCGCTCCTACCTTGAGAAAGGCTGACTATTCACATTGAAAGCCTATCATTATTACTGTTGATACAAGCCCAATCGGGATTGGATGGGCAATTGGGCAAGATGATGAGAAAGGGGAAAGGTATGCAATACGCTTTGGTGCAAAAGTATTGAGTGAACGACAAAGAAGATATCCACAAGTAAAAAGAGAATTATGGGGAATTGTGACAGCCCTTAAATGTGATAAGGAGTATTTTATGGGTGCTCATGTAGTCATTGAGACTGATTGTTTGCTAGTATTGGGTATGATTACTAGTTGTACTGCCCTGGATATTGCTATGCTCCAGTGGATTGCATACATCAAATCTTCGAGCCCTGAATTTCACCATATTGCAGGAAGGGATAACCCAGTGTAGACATGTTATCTCGAGCATGTTATGAGAATGAAGATGGGATGATGGATGAGGAGGAATAAGATGACTTTTTTATGGCTAAAAATGATGTTGCAAGAGTGAATTTAGTAATGCAAAGTGTTGCTACAGCATTAATAGAAATTTGGACAACAAAGAGAAGACACTTTAGATGTTTTGCATCTTGTACAGAAGTGTTTCTGGAAGACAAATATGCAGGAGAATGGCTAAGAATTGGTCAATATCTCAGTACATTAACAAAGAGAGATGAATGGTTAGATGAGAAGTTTAAGAAGATCAGGAGGAAAGCCTATGGATTTTTCTTAAAATATGGATACTTATGGAAATATGCTAAAAAGAAACAGGATATGCCATTGCGAGTTTTGGGTGACAGAGATTCACAAGTAAAAGTAATACAAGAATTTCATGAAAGTTTGTGGGCTGGTCATAGAGGTGTTTGGGGTACTTTTACAAAGATCAAAGAAAGATATTGGTGGTAGGGTATGTATAAGGATGTTGCTCACTTTGTGGAAACATGTACGACATGTCAAATGTATTCAACTGTAAGACATCGAAACGGATTGCAACCCACATATCCATTGTCTCTTCATTTTAAGTGGGTGGTGGATTTGGTCACAATGCCTATAGGTCTTTGGCAAATGAGGTATCTTGTGCTTGCTCATGATGTGCAGAGAAGATAAAAGAATGGCCACGATTTCTCCCTTATGCTTTGTGGGCTGATAGAACAACTCATAGTGGTGTTACAAGATATATGCCTGCAGAAATAATGTATGGTCAAAAACCTATCATGCCGATAAAAGAGATGATTGTCACATGGAGTGTGTTACCTTGGGAGGAGGAGTTGAATCAAGAAGATTTGTTGGCCTTACGCATTAGACAGTTGGAAAGAAAGTCAGAAGACATAAAGGCAGCAACTACAAAGTTAAGGGCAGCAAGGATACAGAACAAGAAATAGTTTGACAAAAGACATAGACTAAGACCAAGAACCATACAAGATGGGGATTGGGTATTGGTTTATGATAGCAGTTTAGATAACCAGCATAGTGCCATGCGTAAAGTTTCCAAGAGATGGTTTGGACCCTATGTGGTAAGACAGGTGTTTGATAATGCTACTTATGCATTAAATGAGCTAGATGGGATAGCCATAAAACTTCCGATAGCAGGAAAAAGAATCAAATTATTCAAAAGACGGGAATCTACTACTTATGAGTTGCTAGAATTGGAAGAAAATAGTGGCCATGATACAGGGGCTAGCTAGGAAGATATGGAAGATGAAGAAGTAAAGGATATGGTTGCAGAGGATGAGGAGGACTCAGAATCCAGTGACAACTAGGATTTTGGCACATACCAGAGGATGTGCAGGTTCAAAGGGGGTGGATGTCGTGATTTTATGAGGACATAGTGTGAAAATGTATGGAATGCATCATCATCCAACTTCTCTATTGATCTAGAGAGTCAATGTGATCTGAGCCATTAGTACTAGTACGACTTGCATGAATTATCCAAAAATACTAGATTTTTGGATAATTTTAGTCTATTTTTAATATTATTTATTATAAAAATTTGAAAAAATTAGAAAAAACTGCTAGATTAGGATAGCATGCAAAAAGCTAGTTGCTTTTTCGACGAGTTAGGGGATTTTCATAAGAAGGACAGATTGACGAAATCGTGCGCGTCGCGATTACTGTAAACAGGCTGAAAACTGCGGATGGAACTGAAAGAAGGAGTGTCCTAGGGTATTACCCCCCTTTCGGATCCAACGGAGCCATCAGATTTGGGTTCCAAGCAGCAGAGAAAGAGCTAATTTTTTGATCCACGTTTTTGGTCTACGAAGGAGCTCTAGGAGAACTAATGCCTGAAGATTGCTTCTAGGTAGAGTAAAGATTCTAGGTTCTTTTAATACATATTGTTTCAACTCATTATAATTTGTTTTTATCGTATTTACCACTTGGGTATTCTCTATCTTCTATTCCATCTCCTATCTCTACTTCCTTCTACTTCTAATCCCTGGTGGATTCGACGTTTCGATAAAAAACCCTCCGACAACGGTTATAGATGAGATGGAGTATTTTGGGAACTTGCAAAGTATTGTTACGGTGGATTACCATAGCTTATCCATGATCCTATTTGATGTGCAATGGTTCAAAATGGTACTTGAAGGAGCTAGAGCAATAGTTTGACGAGGTCCATCTGGATTTCTCAAAATAGATTCCGAAAAAAAATGGACGGATTTGCGTGACACATTTGCATTGCCGGTCCATTGTGAACAAGTGCATGAACTCATTTGTTTTTTAATTGTATTACAGCATGATACATATCACAATAGTTAAAACTCTCTTGTACGTGATTGCGAATAGGTAATCTTCTATCCAAACCCCCGATAACCTCGATGGTGGTATGTTATACCTTTAGCTCTCCAAAGTGCACGAGTATATGATCAAAGCGATGTTCCGAGCATAGATGAGGACAATATGAAAATAGAGGGGTCGATATTACAAGGGTTGGAGGTCATCGAAAGCTTGGAGCATGTAGAGGAGCCAACATCAGGTAACAATGATGGAAATATAGGAGTCCAAGAATTTGAGAACGAGGTGGACATGTCCTTTTGTGGTGACATATCTTCATATGATACTTCATGCTTGGAGCATCCACCTACTCAATTCGTACTTCATACTTGGAGCATCCACCTACTCAATTCATTGACAAATCACTTATAAGGATACATAAGATATGCATTTTAAGTAAGATTGACATGGGACCATATGATACTTCATACTTGGAGCATCCACCTACTTAATTCGTTGACAAATCGCTTATAAGAGTACATAAGATATGCATTTTAAGTAAGATCATTTTTTAAATATTTATATTACTATACTTTGTATGATTTAAATTGATTATACTAACATCATTTTTTGTTTGTGCAGGTGATCTTTATGGATATTTAGATCATTAGGATGAGTCAAGAGATGATCTATGAGGAGCTACAAGAGATCTTCACACATATGTCTCTAGATCAGATGGCGAGATTCAGAGACATGGTGGACCAAGGAGCTATCTCAGACACCCTCACAGACCGCTCTATTAGATCTACTTTTGCACAATCTGATGCTTCAGTTTTGAGCAGATGAGGTCGACGCTTCAAACTTGGGCCATATCGAGGGACTGGTTCAGAGGGATGCTGCAAAGATTTGGATACAGTGAGCCCACAGTCGACTCGGGATACAAGTGCTACTCCTCGCTCTTGTGGCAGCTCGAGAGAGCATGGCTCAAGTGATTGTTGTGGAGGCACGGATGTGGTGTCTCCGTCTCGTTGTTCTGCTGGAGAGTTGTATCACCTTCGAGATTTTTCGCACCTATGGAGACGTCTACTCCACTCACTTCGACTTTTGCTCAGCCATCTACAGATGGCACCCCTATGGATGCTACTCCGATAGATACTACCACGATCAACACACCAGATATACAAGGGTCTCTTGGATATGCCCAGGAGTGTGGTCACACGTGGGAGAGAACCCATCTTAAGCATATCCTAGAGGGGTATGTCTACCTTGTAGATGATAGGTCAAGAACCATCATCATGAATGATGAGGGGAGGAGGGTGATGGCTTGCATGAGAGAGTCGTGCCAACAAGTTTTTCGGTACAACGTCTTGGATCATTAGAAGAACATACCGGAGGGGAGCAAGGACTACATAGTAGCATCCTTGCATGAGGAGTTTCTGGTACCAGCTGCAGCAGATAGGATTTCTACGGGCTGGATGATGGTGTGCATGGGTACATATATGTCACACAGATGATCCGATGCATGCAAGACACTCAAGAGTGAGGTTTCAAAGCCCGAGTGGCTAGACACGGACGAGTGGTGCCGAGTTAGGGAGGAGGCTATAGATTCTCCAGGATGTTAGAAATAGTAGCACGAGGCAGCGAGGGCACGAGTAGAGGCCCGATTGGTCTATTATCTTGGGAGTGGTAGCCACATGACATATTTGGAGGACTTTGTAAGTTTTTTTTTTGTTTTGCTTGCTTATTTTTTTGCAATATCCTTTGTATTGACAATCAAGTTTCTAAGAGTTGTATTTTGTTTTCTTTGTAGCACTCCATTACAAATCACAATCCCACCGGCCTTGAAACTCGATATACAGAGAGGCACGATCTCACTGCATTGATCGACCAATTGTATGGACATGGCAGTCCTGTAAGTCACTCATCTTTCTTGCCCGTAGTTACCATGTTTAATTAGAATGCATTATTGTATGGTGGACTGATGTGTAGTTGTTTCTTTTTTTGCAGAGTCCATTCGATGCTCCTTTGTGGCGGGATGAAGTTTCAGATGGCAATGATCTATAGCTCGCCCTTGAATCTCTAGAGCTCACACACCCTTTTTTTTTTGTCACATGATTTGTGTAGACATTTTCTATGTAGTAGTAGTATCTTGCCATGATTGTACCGGTCGCTTTCATTATGCAATCATGTATTTAATTCCTGTATTAGTGTTATGGTTTAAGTACACTTTTTCTTTATTTACACGCAAATTGTACACATTTCTGAAACTATTTTGTATGGCCTAAATAAAACACATAGTCTATATGTGGCAGGGCAGCTTGCTGCCTTGCCACAATTTTTGTTTTGCTATTACCGTCACTATTAGTGTCGCAAATTTACTGCACGTGTTGCTATTAGCGTCGCAAAATGCATCGCAAAGCACGATTATCAATGTCATTATTTGCGTCGGTATCAGCGTCGCATGATACTGACGCAAATAGTGATACTGATAACGACGCTAATACCGACTGTTCTATGGCATTGCCAATAACGATGTTTTTTGTGACGAAGGGGGTAAATTTATTTATTAACATTGTCATCACTTTTAACGTTAATATAAGGCCTATATCTTATAGTGTGAGAAATACTTGCCCACCACCACCATGCTTATGATACAAAGCCACCTTCTGGTGTATCTTGTAGATGAAGTGGAGATTGCTGGAACTGTCCATACGCAATGGATGTTCTTCTTTGAGCCCTTCATGAAAACCCTAAAAGGTTTTGTGCGACAACAAGCTTGGCCACCATAAGGTAGTATGGTTGAAGGTTGCTTGGTGTCTGAGGCGTTAGTGCATATTTCATAGTGGCTACCAATGATGGATTCAGAAAACAACATGCTATGGTCGTTGAAGGACGATGATAGATTGACCAGAGATGTGGTGGTTGAAAATGCAGTAGGAAAAAGAAGGGATGCTACAATGGAGGAGAAAGTGAATTGCTTCTGTATGTTGCACCATGCCTCTATGGAGACATGGCTCGCTAGGTCTCATAATGTTGTAATTCTAAAACAAAGTAGTACTCTATCATCTCCACTATTGATGCCATTTGTAATAAGTCCCTTTTGGCAAAAACTTGTGTGTGGGGATGGAATGTAAATAATTTAAAAGACATTAATATATTTGAAAAAAATAAGGGAAAATACCAACTACTCAAGTTTGGCATAGAATATGTAAACTCAATTTTTATAATCATTGAATAATAATCAGAAGTCTCTTTTATCTTCACCTTCTTGCATAGCTTTTATGATTGCTCTCACCTTTTCTCTCTTTTTTCTATCTTGTTCTCTCTCCTATTCTTTCTCTCTCCTCCTTGTCTCTCTTTTGGAATCTTTCTCTCTCTTCTCTTTCTCTCTAGTTCCTTTCTTGTTGATAGCACCTCTACATGTTTACAAATGAAATTTCAAGAATAGTTCAAAAGTTTTCCTTGAGTACGTTTTGATTTAGTGGTTTCATCCACTATTTGAAGTCTAGTTCAATGGTAAGGCTTAATATGTAATGGAGGCATGGAGATTTTCCATTGGCTTTCTTGTTGCTATGAATATCATTAGACTTTGATACCCATCATCATACCAATCATGTACATCACCCATACAAAGACCACAATCATGATCCATGTCCCCACCATGTGTGCATGCACATGAATATTGTGATGATACAAGATCATCACCCATATGTGTAATATACCGCGTTAAGAAAATAAATGGGACTTATGGAAAAAAAAAAATTAATTCCCCCCTTATACCTCCAGCCAATTGACGAGCTGGAGGAAGAGGGGAATAGAAGGAGCTAAGGAGGAACAGTGGGAAAAAGGTAAAAGAAAAGGAAGGAGAAGACGGTGGAATTCTAAGAAGAAAAAGGAAAAGGCTATCTCACATTCGAACTACGATGCCGCCGAAGAAAGTCCAAGGTGTAGCTGCGGGAGCGTCATCTCCCGGTATCCATGTGGATATCTCACCTCAAAGCCAGGTTTTTCTTCTTGGTGTTAATTCGGTTTTTAAGTCGATCATGCAAAGAAAAATTGTTAAGGATAGGATATATTTGTTCGAGTTAATTTTAACGAAGGAGTTAGCTTATGAATGACAATGTATACAACTTAGCTTTCTTCACATTGCATCAAGCATTATAAAATCACAAGCAAGATTAACTATTTACTATAGTAATATATTCCTAAAGTGTAGAAATTATATCTTGCACCATTAGTCTTATTCCCTTTCGCAACGATTCATGGTAAATAGCTAAATTCAAGAAAGGTTTCTTCAATGCTCAAATTACTAGGGAGTTATCTTTGCTAGTTGCACATCTTAGCAAGGAAATTGTTGTTATTTGGCATGAGTTCATCTTTAAAGGAGGAGGAAGTTAAATGTTAGGAATTAACAAGTATAAAAATTAGATATACGAATTCATTTGGAAAGAAAATGTAAAAGGGGACCACTGGATGACACTCTATTAACACTTTTCCCCTGCTATTTGAGGACTTGGAACTAATAAAGTGTGTATACACCAATTTCACAGCTAGGCCTTTTTGTTCCAAGAAGTATTGTCGCTCTTTGTATCACCTTGGCATTATGCTATATGCCAAATTAAACTATATTGATTGGGAAAGTAAATTGTCACAAGGATAGTAAAACCGTGACAAGACGATTAATATGCCAAGAAGAACCAGAAAACGTGGATCTGAGAGAACACATCATACATATCGAAGTGCAGATAGAGCTGGTAATATGCTTCACAAAGCGCTTTTCTTTAGGGAAAAAAACCCAGGGAGCGTGAGGTAGTTGAAAGTTACCATCAACACTTGACTGTGCCCAAAACGCTTCCATCTTACCTACCTCCTTTAAATCCATTCGTGCCCCTGCAATGTCTCTCTTTCCTGTGATGTGGTCCCATAGTAAACTATCCACATTCTTGAAAATATGCATGGCATCCAGTACGTGGTTGATCTGTAACCAGGTCTAATTCGACAACTCTTAGAAATTTGAGAATCATCGCATTCCGTTTGGATGCGACTCTGTGTGGACCACTTTTAGCTCGTACGGACTTTGGGCATTCATTTGTGCTAGAGGTCGTCCAAGAAAACCTTCCCTCAGTTCATGATCCTCCGGCAAGAAACCAGTGTGTCCTTGATATACCATCTTCTTCATGCTTTGTGACCTTCGGGAGTCTAACTATGGTCCACACACTGGACATGCATGATAACCTATGGTAACCAAACTTGTCCCAACACCTCTATTTAGTGAACACAAGCTTGAACGAGCTATGATATATATAACCAACAAGAACAAAAGCCTACTTACTTGAGCACTTCTCGAATCTCAAAAATTCATGCATAGTCCACATGAGAATAGCTCGTATCTTGGCAGACCTTCAACGATCATGCTTGCTCATATCTTCCATGGCAACCCCCTCCTCCCACTAAATCTTAAGCTCATCAACTAATGGACGGAGAAAGGCATCCATATTCTTGACTTTATAGCGGCCAAGAAGAACCAGCAAGCTAAAGATAACTGAACCAATCTAAACATAGAAACATTCATACCCTTAACACTTGACTACTTTCCTTACCGTAGGGACAATGAATTCATAAAGATAAGAAACTAGGGTTTGTCCCTAAGATTCTTAAATGAAGAAACCCTAGGCCTGACATACGTCAGCTTAAAGAATCTAAACAGATTATTCCATCGCAGGACTTGCACAACATGTATGAAATCATTTTGTGATTCATCCACAAGGAGAAGAGGGAAAAACCCTCATCAAGGATGGCAGATCCTTACGCAAGTTATCTTGCAAAAAGACGTATTTTTGGGTATCCTTCTAAATAAGGAAAGTTGTAAACCAGAAACTAGCATATCTAAGGTACCTTAGGGTTAATCAAGTTGGGTATGCCCTACACCGGAATGTAAGAGATCTTGCCAAGTTACAAGACACCTTGGGAACGAGTGCTGATACACTCAAAAAGGAAAGAACACTTCCTTAGCAGTTTGCCATATAACTGGGTTGATTAATGAAAATGTTTGTGCTTGCTAGAGATTTTAGGACTCTGTTTAAATTATGAATTACAAATTAAATGAGTACCTATACTTCAGGTTAAAAGGCCTGAAGGGAGAGGCAGCTTTAGTTACCGCCGACTGCCTGCCTAACCCTAACCAAGGGGGTTGTTGACCGCACCGGGAACGTGCACCGAACCCGCCGTGAGAAGTCTCTCCGTTAAGCTCTACTTGGAGTAGGAGGACGCTTGAGTGCCAGGGGGGGCTCTGGCCGTAAATCCCTTGCCTTCCGGGTCCTACACAAGAGGCTAACGTGACTCGGGATTGGATCTCGAGATCTGCATACTAGTTGTCGGGCGGAAGCTTGGAATAGTGATCCCTGGTGATTACTAGATAGCCTTCGGGCAAGCCTACGGGCGAAACTCCTTGTATTTCAAAAATAAAATGATGAAATGTTAAAAGAACTTGCTTGATGTTGTTTTTCTATGTCACATGATAAGATTACGTAAAGGAACCAATGCTTAATAAGGTTAATTAAAGAAGATGATTGTTATATGTCAAATTAATGTGTTAGATAATTACATAATTAAAACAAACCGAGGAAAGTGCAGAGGATGGGCCATGGGTCCGTCCTACGGATGGGTGGTTCCGGTTAGCTGGGAACTTTTCTCAAAAATCTCGAAGAACAGCGGAATGATCATCATCATCAAAAAGAATAACGAGAACGATGACCTAGAGTTACGTCTTACCCGATTTACGTTGTTTTAGGGGAACTGAATAGGGACTATGCCTTATGGCAGAGAGGTTGAGATTTGCATCCCTCTCGTTTCCCATTCTCCTTGAACCAAGTGCAATGTGAATCCGCTTCGGACCCAGCGTTTCTACGTAAAGTAGTTCGCTCGGGTCTGACGCTAGTTGCTGTTAGCTAATGACCAAACAAGAAAACTCTAATTCCGGTCGATCCTAAGTGGGAAATGGCCAGGATACTTCCGCTACGTGGCAAACGCGGAAAGACCTAGATCACAAAACCTGTAACATTCCTCGAGAGTGCCGGGCGGAGTTTTCTAGGCATTCTTTCCAATGGACTGCTAAGACGTGTCCTGGATGATACCAGGGGACACGTTACAATTGGTATCAGAGCCGACCAACAACGGAATTGTTTTTATGAGATCTCAATAAAATGAAGTAAAGAAATTGTTGCTGTCCAAACATTTCCTCATCTTCGATAATGTATTGCAGAACTATGAAGCGTGGAACAAGTTTTTGGTGTTTCGGGTCATGTTTATGACTGCAATGCATTCTTCGCTTTATAGACAAAGAATTGGGATGATGAACATCCTGGAGCAGATTTATAATCCATCACCTTTATACATAGAATGAAGATGGATGGGGTCTTCAGGAATCTACTACATAGCTGCCCACTGGTTCGCTTATCTACAGACCAACCTAAAGAGGATCAAGTGGTTGGAAGACTTGAAAGTCGTAAAGCTGTTCATTTTTGTGGAAGCTCATGTAAATTCGACTTTACATATTCAAGGTCGGAGGGTTGAAATGAACTCATATGTATATGAGGAAGTAACACGTGTAATCCCAACTGACAGGATTAAAGTGTTGGGCCGCCATGAGAAGTATGGATTCCAATGAAAAGGGTATCCCGAACTTCCAATGAATTATCGATTCCTAAAGATCCATGACAAAGCCTGCATGTAAACAAATGCAATACAACGTTGTTCTCCTCAAACTGAATGTAATGATTGGATTATCATCACATGAGATATTGTATAAGGCTACGCCCATGTAAATATAAATAAAGACTTCTTCTATCAATATCTGGCTGTGCATCAGAGTTGTTAAAAAGTTAATTAGCTTCATTATTTACGAGATAGCTGAACTAAAGTTAAGCTAACATCAATTATCATATAATAACGTTAAGAAAAATTTTATCCAGGCACAACCCTAGGTACAGGTTCCAAATTCGCCCCCTACATCAAGTACTGTTGTGACCCAGGAGAAGAAGTTCCTCCTCAAGCAGATAAAGCCAGCCGAGTTTGACGGGAGAGGCAGATTCGTCCAGTCTGATGCTAAAATTTGGATTGAATCTATGGAGGATTACTTTGAAGCAGCTGGTACTGCACCTACCAATCAGGCCATGCTCGCCAAGTTAAAACTCACCGGCGAAGCTAGACTATGGTGGAAACAATGGTGCAGGGATCAAGGCACTTCAGAGGGGTCCATTACCTGGGAGGAGTTAAAAAAAGCCGTGCAGGGGAGATATTTGCCACCTGCATATCGTACACAGAAAATAAATGAGTTCTACGAGCTAAAATAGTTAGGACTCACTCTGGACGCATACTACTCTAAATTCGTCTCACTTTTAAAGTATGCGCCACAAATGGACATAATGCAGCAGGTGTCCAAATTTTGCGCGGGCTTAAATCCACCCGTACATACCCGTCTCAAATATATGCGTCCATCAAATCTTCAGGATGCACTCATTTGAGCGGCACCTATAATTCAGGAGGTGCAAGCTAGACCAAGGGGTAATAAAACTTGGTTCTATAGTAACCTGAACAGAGGAGCATTCAGACCTCAAGTGAGGAGAGTTCAAGGTCACAATCAGGGACAAAGGAAGAAAGCAAGGACAAATAACGTCAACAACTTTGTTCCTACTCAAAGTAATGGCCGAAACCTCCGATGTTTCCATTGCAACAAACCCAGTCACTTCAAGAGGCAATGTCCCAAGCTCAGCGGGGGACATCGTCAAACGCCTTTCCAAGGTGCAGGCCGCGGTCAAGGAGCCGCCACCTGTGGAAGAGGAAAAACTACCTGGATTTCCAATAGGCAAAGATGCGAAGAAGAAGAAGAGGAAGATGCGACTATGGAAGCAGAATTCGAAAGAGCGACAGTCCATGCCGCTTTACACAAGAAAGGGCCGAATCGCCAGTTCTCAGTGATTCAAACACCGTCGAACTATCAAGGTAAAGGTTTCAAAACCTTGATTGATTGTGGCAGTACACATTCCTTTATCTCACCAGCATGTGCAAAAAGATTAGGAATAGCCACAGTAGAAGCACCTACCCTGCTTGTGGAATTGGCAAACGGTCGTGAGGTAACTTGTACCAGGCAAACTGCTAAGGTGGAATTCTTTCTGGGAGGAAAGAAGACTTTAGTCAAATTCAGAGTCATGAATTTAGGTATCCATGAGTGTCTACTCGGGATGGATTGGCTTAAGCCTAATGACGCCCACATCCACTGTGGAAAGGGTCAAGTTTCCTTTTGAAACTCTGAAAGGGAATTTGTCACAACTCAAGGTGAGGCAGGAGTTCCAAGAATCCAATTAGCCAAAGTATCTCGGATCATTAAAGGAGTCAGAAAAGGATTACCTGTTTACTTGATCAAACTCAATAAGTTAGATCAAAAGCAAGAGTCTCATGAAGGACCTTCTTGGCTAAAGGAATACGCTGACGTATTCCCTGAGGAATTGATTGAACTTCCGCCTCCAAGAGAAGTAGATCATGAAATTAGGCTAGTGCCTGGAGCTGCACCAATTGCAAAGAGACCTTATAGAATGTCCATATCTGAAGCAATTGAGTTGAAGGAACAGCTCAAGCAACTGTTGGATCAGGGTTACATTCGGCCTAGCAACTCACCGTGGGGAGCTCCAGTACTATTCTAGAAAAAGAAAGATGGGGCACTTCAACTATGTATTGATTACTGAGGGTTGAATCAATCAACAGTCAAGAACAAGTATCCTATTCCTAGAATAGATGAGCTTCTTGATCATCTTCAAGGTGCAAAGATCTTCTCCAAGATTGATCTCAGATCAGGTTACTATCAGATAAGGATCAAGGAAGAAGATATTCCAAAAACGGCCTTCAATACAAGATATGGGCACTTTGAGTTCTTGGTTATGTCATTCGAGCTTACAAATGCACCTGCCACCTTCAATAGATTAATGCAGGATATTTTTAAACCATATCTTGATGATTTCGTGCTTGTCTTCTTCGATGACACTTTAGTCTATTCCAAACAAGAAGAATATCATGAACCTCAACTTCGGATTGTCCTTGAGACAATGAGGCTTCATAAGCTGTATGCAAAAATGAAGAAGTGTGCATTCTTCAAGCGTCAGATTGAATATCTGGGATTTATAGTATCATCAGAGGGAATATCAGTAGACCAGCCAAAGTCAGAGATGTGCTTGAATGGCCAATACCAGTATCCGTCAAAGAAATACGTAGCTTTCTTGGATTGACAGGATGGTATAGGGTCTTCATCAAAAACTATGCTTTGATTGCAACACCTCTTATAGACTTACTAAAGAAGCAGACTTCTATTACATGGTCAACTTCCGAACAAAATAGCTTCGACAAATTGAAGCAAAGTTTGGTATCAGCACCTATTCTAAAACTTCCTAACCTCAATAAGGAGTTCGAGGTAGTAACTGATGCTAGCATTCTTGCCTTGGGGTGTGTACTTATGCAGGAAGGTCATCCAGTAGCATACTCTTCAAGGAAATTGAAGAGTCATGAAAAGAATTATGCCACGCATGATCTGGAATTATTAGTTGTCATCCATGCTCTAAAGCTTAGGAGACACTACCTATTGGGTAACAAGTTTACTTTAGTAACCGATCATAAGAGTCTCAAATGGATTTTTACCCAGAACGGGCTCAACATGAGGCAATGTCGGTGGATTAAAGTATTGGAGGAATATGATTTTGAAATCAAGTACCGACCAGGGAAGGAGAATATAGTTGCCGATGCACTCAGTCGCAAGGCATTCCTAAATTCCCCAATCTTGCGGAATCCATCAACGGCCAGATCTCTGGCTATAAAGGTATATATACCAAACAACCCTATACTTGAACTAGCTAGAGAGGAAGCATGCCATGATTTGGCCTACCAAACAATGATAAAGGAAATATCTACCAAGGAGCAGAATCAGAAGTTGCAAGCTAAGTATCATGAATTTTCCATTGATAATGGACTTGTCTACTACTGAACAAGGCTGTGTATACCAGCAAGCCAGTCACTTAAGTAGAAGATATTATGGGAAGCTCATGATTCTCCTTTCGCAGGACATCCTGGCTATGCTAGAACTCTTAATGCAGTTAGGAAGAGCTACCATTGGGAGAGGCTTAAAGGTGACGTTCTCAAGTATATCACTGAGTGTTTGTCTTGCCAACGTATCAAAGCCAAACATGTCATGATGCCAGGGAAACTGCAACCGCTTGACATTCCCCAAATGAAATGGGAATTCATCAGTATGGATTTTGTTGTGGGCTTACCCCAAGTCCAAGGAGGATACAATTCCATTATGGTTGTGGTTGACATGCTTACCAAGGTTGCACACCTGATTCCGGTAAAGACAAACTATAAAGCCTTTGACATTGCAAGATTGTTTATCAAGGAGATATTCAAGCTACATGGGTTACCTAGAATAATCATTAGCGATCGAGATTCTCTCTTCACATCACACTTCTGGAGAGCTATCTTTGAAGCTATTGGGACTCAACTCTGTTTTAGCACCGCCTACCATCCCCAAACAGATGGCCAAATAGAGCGAGTAAATCAAATCATTGAGGATATGCTTAGGGGATACTGCTGTCGAGAGCCGAAGAGGTGGATTCAATACTTTCCATTAGTTGAATTTGCCTACAATGCTTCTTACCAGCAGAGCATTCAAATGACCCCTTTCCAGGCATTGTATGGTCATGATTGCCGAAGTCCCCTAAACTTTTCTGATCCAACCCTAAGAGTTGAAGCTTCAAGACAAATGTTGAAGGACATGGATGATCAAATAAGGTCAATAAGACAAGACATACAAGCAGCCAAGGATAGACAAAAGGCATATGCAGATTTGAAACATCAAGAAAGATTCTTCGAAGAAGGAGACATGGTCTTCATTCGGGTACACCCTAAAAAGAGTTCTCTATCTCTAGGAGAATGCAAGAAGCTTAATCCAAGGTATTGTGGGCCGTATAAAATCCTCAAATGCCTAGGACCCAATGCTTATAGATTGCAACTCCCTGAGAACCTAAAGGTTCACAATGTATTCCATATCAGCCTATTGAAAAAATATGTACCCAATCCTAATCATGTACTTGATGACCAACAAATTGTAATGCCTAGTCAAGGAGTCCTTGAACTAAGGCCAGAAAGGATCTTAGATGTTAGGGAAAGATAGTTAAGATCTAGAACCTTAAGAGAATGCCTCATCTAGTGGAAAGATTATTCCGAAGAGGATGCCACCTGGGTAGATGAAGGCACTCTCAACCATCAATATCCCCAGTTTATCTCGAGATGAGGACATCTCGATTCCTCCAAGGGGGAGAGAATGTAATATACCGCGTTAAGAAAATAAATGGGACTTATGGAAAAAAAAAAATCCACCCTTATCCCTCCAGCTCGACTGACGAGCTGGAGGGGGAGGGGAATAGAAGGAGCTATAAGCTCCTTGGTGGAGCCTTAGGAGGGAGGGGGACCATGCGTGTTGACACGCCGTGAGGAAAGATCCCCCTCCCCTCCACTATTTAAACCAAGGGGAGGCTGAGCAGTGGAAAAAAGGGAGAGAGGCGCTGCCATTAATGCATAAGGGGAGAATCTGGAGCATCCTGAGGAAGAGGGAGATTGACGACGCGCTGCTGCTGCCACGTTAGGGATAGGAGGATTGGAGAGGAGGCGCTACAAGGGCCGCTATCTTCCATCTACTGCCCTAGCAGCCTGATTTCTGCCGTTGTTTGCCGACGGCCTCCAACCTCCACGTGTAGAAGCACTGAAGCTTCTAGAAGCTTCTAAGGGGCTTCATAAGCCCCTTTTCCCCCTCCAAAAAAGAAAAATTGACCTTAAAGGTCCCTGTTATACCCATGTTTTTTTTGTAAAACCCCCCATGAATCCCTTAGGCCCCTTCCTATAGCTTCTTAAGGCTACCCCACTAATTCCCTCCTAAGGCTTTTAGGCCCTATTTTTCCCACCCGTGATTTGCCATTGAAGGACCTTTAAGTGGTCCTTAAGCCCCTTTTCCCCCTGGTTTTAATCCCCATAAGCCCCCTTGTTTCCCCTCCCGGTTTTTATTTTCCCCCTAAGCCCTTGTTCTTTTTCCCCCCTCTTAGCTCTTTAGACTATTCAAGTCACGCCCATAGGCCTACTTTGTCCTTAGGCTGCCTTGCAGACTTCCATTCTCTTGCCTTAATTCCTTCACTCACTTTTTAGATCTTTTTGTGCAAGTGCTCTCTTAGTTGAGCTTTGTATTCTTAGTTTTATCAAACAAGCCGGTGTCCACACACTCCCATGTCCTAAAAATCCAAATCATCATCATGGCCTCGTATGGTATCCCGTAAGGGAGAAATAGCCGTGAGATAAAAGATAGGGAGGGAAGTAGAGGGAGTGAAAAGAGGGAGTGAAGGAGGAAGAGTGGGAAAAAGGTAAAAGAAAAGGAAGGAGAAGACAATGGAATTCCAAGAAGAAAAAGGAAAAGGCTATCTCACATTCCAACTACAATGCCGCCGAAGAAAGTCCAAGGTGTAGCTACGGGAGGGTCATCTCCCGGTATCCATGTGGATATCTCACCTCAAAGCCAGGTTTTTCTTCTTCGTGGTAATTCGGTTTTAAGTCGATCATGCAAAGAAAAATTGTTAAGGATAGGATATATTTGTTCGAGTTAATTTTAACGAAGGAGTTAGCTTATGAATGACAATGTATACAACTTAGCTTTCTTCAAATTGCATCAAGCATTATAAAATTACAAGCAAGATTAACCATTTACTATAGTAATATATTCCTAAAGTGTAGAAATTGTATCTTACACCATTAATCTTATTCCCTTTCGCAACGATTCATGGTAAATAGCTAAATTCAAGAAAGGTTTCTTCAATGCTCAAATTACTAGGGAGTTATCTTTGCTAGTTGCACATCTTAGCAAGGAAATTGTTGTTATTTGGCATGAGTTCATCTTTAAAGGAGGAGGAAGTTAAATGTTAGGAATTAACAAGTATAAAAATTAGATATATGAATTCATTTGGAAAGAAAATGTAAAAGGGGACAGCTGGATGACACTCTATTAACACTTTTCCCCTACTATTTGAGGACTTGGAACTAATAAAGTGTGTATACACCAATTTCACAACTAGGCCTTTTTGTTCCAAGAAGTATTGTCGCTCTTTGTATCACCTTGGCATTATGCTATATGCCAAATTAAACTATATTGATTGGGAAAGTAAATTGTAACAAGGATAGTAAAACCGTGACAAGACGATTAATATTACCTTCCAAAAGATAACTGAACCAATCTAAACATAGAAACATTCATACCCTTAGCACTTGACTACTTTCCTTACTGTAGGGACAATAAATTCATAAAGATAAGAAACTAGGGTTTGTCCCTCAGATTCTTAAATGAAGAAACCCTAGGCCTGACATACGTCAGCCTAAAGAATCTAAACAGATTATTCCATCGCAGGACTTCCGCAACATGTATGAAATCATTTTGTGATTCATCCACAAGGAGAAGAGGGAAAAACCCTCATCAAGGATGGCAGATCCTTACGCAAGTTATCTTGCAAAAAGACGTATTTTTGGGTATCCTTCTAAATAAGGAAAGTTGTAAACTAGAAACTAGCATATCTAAGGTACCTTAGGGTTAACCAAGTTGGGTATGCCCTACACCAAAATGTAAGAGATCTTGCCAAGTTACAAGACACCTTGGGAACGAGTGCTGATACACTCAAAAAGGAAAGAACACTTCCTTAGCAGTTTGCCATACAACTGGGCTGATTAATGAAAATGTTTGTGCTTGCTAGAGATTTGAGGACTCTGTTTAAATTATGAATTACAAATTAAATGAGTACCTATACTTCAGGTTAAAAGGCCTGAAGGGAGAGGCAGCTTCAGTTACCCCCAACCGCCTGCCTGACCCTAACCAAGGGGGTTGTTGACCGTGCCGGGAACGTGGACCGAACCCGCCGCGAGAGGTTTCTCCGTTAAGCTCTACTCGGAGTAGGAGGACGCTTGGGTGCCAAGGGGGGCTCTGGCCGTAAATCCCTTGCCTTCCGGGTCCTGCACAAGAGGCTAACGTGACTCGGGATTGGATCTCGAGACCCACATACTAGTTGTCGGGCGGAAGCTTGGAATAGTGATCCCTGGTGATTACTGGATAGCCTTCGGGCACATTATGGACAAGCCTATGGGCGGAACTCCTTGTATTTCAAAAATAAAATGATGAAATGTTAAAAGAACTTGCTTGATGTTGTTTTTCTATGTCACGTGATAAGATTACGTGAAGGAACTAGTGTTTAACAAGGTTAATTAAAGAAGATGATTGTTATATGTCAAATTAATGTGTTAGATAATTACATAACTAAAACAAATCGAGGAAAGTGCGGAGGATGGGCCATGGGTCACCCGTCCTACGGATGGGTGGTTCCGGTTAGCCGGGAACTTTTCTCAAAAATCTCGAAGAACAGCGGAATGATCATCATCATCAAAAAGAATAACGAGAACGATGACCTAGAGTTACGTCTTACCCGATTTGCGTTGTTTTAGGGGAACGGAATAGGGACTATGCCTTATGGCAGAGAGGTTGAGCTTTGCATCCCTCTCGTTTCCCATTCTCCTTGAACCAAGTGCAGCGTGAATCCACTTTGGACCTGGCGTTTCTGCATAAAGTAGTTCGCTCGGGTCTGACGCTAGTTGCTGTTAGCTAATGACCAAACAAGAAAACTCTAATTCCGATCGATCCTAAGTGGGAAACGGCCAGGATACTTCCGCTACGTGGCAGATGCGGAAAGACCTAGATCACAAAACCCGTAACATTCCTCGGGAGTGCCGGGTGGAGTTTTCTAAGCATCCTTTCCGATGGACTGCTAAGACGTATCCTGGATGATACCAGGGGACACGTTACAATATGGATCTCGATCAAGGTTTGCATATCATTAGACCATGATAGCCATCATCATACCCATCATGTAAATCACCCATGCAAATAAGAAAATCTTGATCGAGGAATTATTTACTAAATATCTTGATTTTTGTTAATCATATGGACCTCCATCAAGGTAGACCAAGATAGCCATAATTATACATCACCCATGCAAATAAGTAGACCTCCAATTGAGGTCTTATTTTCTAAATATCTTGAGTTTTGTTGAGGTCAAATTTGCAAATATTTCTAGATACATATGTACCTATTCACACTCAAATGGTTTTTCCATTATATATTTGGTCCTCATCTTTAAGAAAACTAGAAAAAAGCTTAAAAATCTCCATACCTTGATTAAGTTCATGGTGTTGTGAGATGATGACTTGCAGTTAACACGTTGGCTATGTTTACTCATAGCTTTATGGACTACATTTAATAGCGAATATTTTTTTCCTAATCCCATCAAATAGACCAAATTTTCTTGCTTGCATTTCATGCTATCAAGAGAGAAGAGTTTCAACCTAAATGCAAATACTCTATTTTTCATAAACCTCTAGACATGTCTAATGACAATAGCTGTCAAAACATTCTAGATTTCTAAGGATCCTTCAATCAACTTGCCTAAGTCCCCAAAAAGGACAATACTAGCATCTAATTTATGTGTTTGAGGCCAAATTTATAGAGTCAAGGATTGAGGTGGTTAGTACGACTTAAGGTAGTTGTACAACTTCTAGGTCATAGGTACCTAAAAGTGGCACTTGAAGGGGTAGTGGGCAGAGTCTTCTCCCCTCTCTCTCTTACGCACACACACACACACACACTCTCTCTCTCTCTCTCTCTCTCTCTCTCCCCCCCCCCTATCAAGTAATAATAGATTAGACTTCACATTTTATATAGTTGCAATAGAAAGGTGTAGCCTAATGTTATGGAGAGACACACATTAAACCATTCATTATTATTATTGTGGTATAATTATTTTCTATGACCGACAAGTTATTATTGGCTATCATGAGCCTTAACATCATACTATTGTATTCTTCAATGTTATATATCATATTCCCAAAACTTCAAATGATTTATGTTAAAAGTTTCAAACTTGTAGAGTGTTGTATTCTTAAGTCTAAGCTAGGCCAAAATTCCATCTTTGTAGTAGAGAAGATGGGTTGTGACACTAGAGAGCATATGGAGAGAGATGATGGCGAAAATGTGGGACCCCATCACAATAAGTGACTATCAAAATACAAGAATATCATTTTATCTTGTTTGCATTATTGCATAGATTTTCATAGCATCAATAGCATCACTTTAGACTCTTATAATGACCATAAAAGTAATGTCTATGATTGATGGAATGACTTAAGGACTCATTGCCCATGACGACGTTGTCGCACGGGATTTCTACGGGGGGGTTCGTGAAGTTGCTCGCTCCAGGGACACTTTGAGATGGGAGAATTCAACGAAATAAACTTATCCAAAAGAATTTTGAATAAGAAACAAAATCTTGATTAAATAATATATAGGCAACTTATAGGTTCATAAGGATTTTGGATTAGATCAAAAGAGTTTTGGGAAAGACAAGTATGAATTCTCAACTTGAGAGAGAAGAGAAGTAGGCGGGATATCAGACTTTATGGAAGAATTTTGAGGAAGGCGAGAATCACTAAGCTTGAACTCAAAAGTCACTTCAAGGAACTCGATGATGAACTACAAAAGTAGGTGAGAAGCTTAAAGTTCAACTGAAGACAATCTTCATAGTGACTCGCGATGACAAAACTTTGATGTAGGCGAGGGGCCAAAAGCTCGTCCTCAAGCCTTCTCTCCAAAATTTGATGTCGGACTTCAAAGAAGGTGAGGGATACATACTCAACCTCTAGCCCTATACACTCGACTCGATGACAAGATCGAAGAGGGTGAGGGATACAAACTCCACCTCTAGCCTCTCCCACTTGATTTGATGCCCCATCTCTCTCTCTCTCACACCAGCACTAGTGCCTCTCTTATATAGACTTTTCAATTATACTCATACCCACGTTGAACTATCGAGCTTTTCTTTTCAAAAAAACTTTTATATCTTGAACCTTTTTTTTAATAAGCCTTAAAAACTTAAAGGCTATTGTTTCAGCATTTTTTGAAATTAAAAAAAAACACTATCCTACTTTGCGTTATGCTGCCATGTTCATATACGTGCCGCCACCTTTGCATTTTAAATGCCGCCTTTGAAGCCATTAATCAAGCTATCACATTATTGCATCCGAGGCCGATCTTGAATGTTTCTAAATGCTACTTCTGAGCAGAAACTCTACATGCCATGATTAATGCCACCATATCTTCCCACAGATTGTTGAATCTCTCCATCTTGCATCACCAGAATTGAATCAACTGCTGGTAAGAACTTCGCTTGATGCGTGACTAGCAAAACTGTCTTGTCCTTCAGAGCTCCCATGACACAATCATGGAACATAGTCACGGCTATTTGTGCATCCACAGCACTGAAAGAATCGTCCAACAGATAGATATTGGCATCATTGTAGACTACGCAAGCTAACTAGATTCGTTGTTTCTAACCGCCGCTCAATATATATTGATCCCCCTCGACTCTGATTTTTATAAGATCACCATGATACAAATTCAGGATGTCTTACTCTCTCACGGTCCCACTCTCCCCATAGCGATTGAAACATCACAACCACACGAAAACCACATCACGACCATGAGAAGAAGCAAAATTAGATGTTTCCTTTGCTTGCATTGCGTCTCTGTCCCAAATTCAAAATGCGGTCTGGTAACGATTCTCGTTTCTTCGTCTTCGTCTTCGTCATGGTGGTCATCTTCATGGTTTGTCTATGTGGATATGCCAGACGAGCCTTGCAGCTTAATAGCAGACATAGCAAACGACAACTGTACCAGCTTCAAACGCATTCTTCCTGTAGTGGGGTTCATTAGGATCCCCATAAGGTACAACCATCCCAACAAAACTTAAGCGATGAGCAATTGATCTGCGACCCAGGCTACCATCATTGTATTAGATTAGGGTCTTCAAATTAAATAATTTTCATGTTTTGCATGTCAACTAGGACATGGATTCTCTCAGCTAATCGAGTATATCCATTTTCCATAGGGCAATCGATATCCGTTTTGTAGAATATCAATGGCCTTGCAAGCCTTCAGCTAGGAGCATCCTCCTCTTTATAATAACCAACACACTGTGATTCTACCATAAGTAGCTCCGTATCACTCATGCCTCTCTTCTTCATTGCATCTTTGAAGGGAGGAAAGGCTTTTACTGTGGCTTCGCACTCCACATACTCCATTCCATCCCTTTTCAATGAATGAGCATTCTTTCCTAGCCCACGGATAATCCAAGAAAAGAATATGAAAATTGCTGTCCACATGAAGAAATATGCACCTCGGTACCAGTAAAACATCATATTATTCAAAGCAAGTTCCCCAAGTAGGAAAACTAGATTTGCTGCATGCATACTAATCTCTATATCAAAACAATTATAGCTCGAAAATATGCAGGTCCAGAAACTACATCTATAACAAAAGCTGTTGCTCAGGCAACATCGGCATGGCATACTTTAAGAACTTGTCAAACTGGTCACCTATAGCAAGAGCTATCACCAAAGTAAGAGAAAATAGATGGCTCTTCAGATCTGTTAAGATCATTGCTAGACAAGTCTTCCAATATCTTTGGTGTTGCAGATTCAAAAGTCACAAATGTCTCTTGCCTTGAAGGTGGAGATAATCTTAAAGTTTGATATGTTATTGGACTCCCAGCAATGCCAAAAGCCCCTTGCACAAAATCTATGGAAGCAATAATTCATGGCAAAATTCATCACTCCATTATATGCATTCTCTCCATGTAGTATCTCCCACAAAATCATTAAAATAGAAAGACACACACAATGGAAAATAAATTCCTAATGACGCTCACTAATGTTTTCAAATTCTTGGTGAAAAACTTTGCCCTCAAGTTTGCAGTGGTGGACACGTAGTGCCATGACAATGTTCACTTTACAAAGGATTTTTTAATTACTAAAGCTTACACTTTTGATACTTGATGATATATGTTTACTATGATCCTGAGGAGATCAGTCATCATAAATATATATATGTATCACATAGATTCAATATAAGGGATTTTTAAAATACCTTTTTTTTTTTAAAAACATACAGAGAAGGGTCCCATATAAAGGTGTTACTTACAAATTGAATACAAAAGGGTTATATTTTATTAAGGAAAAACTCACAAATAAGGATATTTGTAAGTAGACCCTGAACACACATGACATAGAGGGTAAACATATAGTGAATTACCCGGGACTCTGATGCCATATTGCAACGTACTATCTTGTTGCCCTATGGGAGTTTGTACCCCTATATGCTAAACTTAAAATCCTTGGTCTTGAACCCTAGACCCTAGATCCTAAGCCCTAAATCATAGGCCATAATTCCTAAATCCTAAATTCTAGACCCTAAATCCTAGACCTTAGACCTTAAACCCTAAGCACTAGATCATAGACCCTAGACCCCAAACCCTAGAACCTAGATCCTATACCTTAATCCATACACCTTAGACTACCCTACACATGATGTGATGCCCTAGACCCTAGAATCTACACCTTAAGTTCTTAACTCTAGACCTAGATTCTAAACCCTGAATCCTAGGTCCTAAATCCTAAACCATAGATCTTAGACCCTAGACATCACACAATATCTTAGATCTTAGGCTCTAGACCCTAGACACTAAATCCTTAACCCTATAACCCTAGACCTTAAATCCTAAATCCTAGACCCTAAATCCTAAACCCTAGACCCTAGACCCTAGACACTAAACTCTCAATCCATGATCCTAAACCCTACATCCTAGACCATGAGCCCTAAATGCTAAATTCTAGACCCTTGGGTTCCATCATTTTATACATGCTTTATTTAGTTTGCATTACAATGTCAAACAAATATTTTAAACAAGAAAAATCCTACTCTCAATTCGAAGATGAGATTAAAAGGAGAGTCAGTAAAGGTTTATGATTTTGCCTAGACGATAAAATCAATAAGAAATTTCCATGATACACAATTACTAAACAAAAGACCATAACTCAATAGCCTCTCCAGCCTCAAACAACACAAAAGGTAGTGCTAGATCAACTGCGAAATGGAATAGAAGGTCTTGAGTTTGGTTTAGACCCACAACAGAAGAACAAAAAAGAGAGTATGAAAAAAAAGGACTTAAAACTTACACACTTGTAGAAGTCTTTACAAATAGAATAACTATGCAACATGCAATTTGAAAACCCTTATGCCTTCACACTCAACTCTAATACCACAATAAAAAACTGGCTTGTTCTAAAACTATGACACAATATGATGGCCCAAACACAAAGATAAGAAAAAGAGGACACGTAATGACAAGAAAGTTTGAAACCCACTTTTGTTGTAGTTATTGTGAAATATCCGCTTCTCACAACATATGATTTCAAACTTCAAGTACTAATATCCCCATTTTTACAAGAACAATCACAACATTTAAGACAATCAATGTTTCACAAAGCAAATGACACAATTTCCAAGATAAAGCACCAAAAAAAAGTGTTGCAATGAAATTTTACTTGTCTTCTCTAAGTATAATAAAATATAAAATTGTAAATTACAAAGAACCTTTCACTCGACAACAAAGCGGGATGATACTAGCTTGAACTTCAAGATCCAATGAAGATGAATAGCATCTCTTTGAATAAGAGCTGTAGTAAAATCCACAAATCCACAGTGTATCTTTAGACTAGCAAGTTATTTCAAGACTACTAGGGCTATAGGCAATCGATCGCCATCAATCTAACAAGTGATTCTACCTCAAAGACAAACAAATTGTCCTTCCAATAAGGTTACTTCCTCAAGCTCCATAGATGCTTGGCATTTCTTTAGTAGTGGAAGCCAATGGTCTGGGCTTATTACTTCATGGATGCCAACTTCGAAATCTAAGCCTCTTCCTCAAAAAATGTTGAGTCACCAATAAAAAATATATCATATATACCTCTACTTCTATTGAATAGCCATCAAAGATAAAGGTATGCCAACTCAATTAGCAAGCCATTGTAGTCATAGAGAACTCCTCTTGAGATTGTGTGCCATAGACCATTGAGTGTGATGCCTATCCTCCCATGGATGCACCCCCTTTGAAGTGGGTCCATGATGTTGGCTCTCTTCTAGTCAATGATCCCTCTACTCCAAGAGCAACATGTGATGCAATTGATTTCTTTGCAGTCCTTGAACCCCTAGACTTTGTTTCCTGTGAACAAGGTGATGTAGCTGTGGTTGATGAAGACCATGCCTTCCCTCATAGAGGTCCTAATGCAATGTATGAGGAAGTAGTAGATGCGAATTCCCTTGTAGGGAAACTCTTGGCTACCATGAAGCCTATTATCTGTAACATTGAGATGTAGGTGGAAGTAGACAAAAATATGATTCAATTATTGTCAGATGTGTAAATTTGGATGATAATCTAACACCTTTAACCCATCCACTAAAAGGGAAGTGGAACGTAGGAGGAAGAAGCTTGGCAGTGAGAGCTATGGCGGATGGAGAGCAAGAGCCAAGAGAGAGAGAGGCTCAAAAGTGGGAACTCCAACAACCACATTGTGTGGTTGGGCCTTCCTTTATTCAAATTGTCGCTAAAAGAATAAGGAATAAGCGACTGTGACGGGCACCCGCTGTCAAGATTGTGGGAGAGAAGGAAGGAGTTTGACTTGTAGCTTTCTTGCTTGCACAATGGGGGAATACACACAAAGGTGGAGGCTGAAAACAGTTTTCCTATTCTTGGTTTGTGTAAGCCAAAAATAAGTCTAGTACAAAGAAATAGGAGAACCCTATATATGGGTCTCAAACCAAACTCAATTAACTAAGGTGGCATACTAACTGAGCCACGAACTAGAGTGGATAAGAATAGCTATCATTTAGCTATTATTCATGGGTGGTGTACCAACCGCATCTGCAACTAACAAGTTGGTGACATAAATGCACAATGGTCACCCTAGCATATCACGAGTGGAGCTCGATATCTCAACACTCCCCCTCGAGCACAATCCCAATTCTTGCACACCAAGCAGGTCTTTGAACTTGCATAGCTTCTCTGCACCCAATGCCTTCATAAATATGTTAGCTACTTGATCCTCTGTGCTGACATAACTAGATCAATAAGACCTAAAAAACCCTCTCCCGCACATAGTGATAATGCACCTCAATCTGCTTTGTTCTAGCATGATAGACTGGGTTATTTGCCAAGTGTATACTGCTCATGTTGTCACAATAAATGACAACTGGCCCATCTGTAGGTTGATGCATATCATAAAGTAGCTTATGCAACCAAGCTACCTCACATGCAGCCATTGCTGTACCCTTGTACTCAGCCTCTATGCTCGACAAGGCAATTATAGGTTGTTTCTCTGCTCCAAGTGACTGCAGCACTCCCAAAAGAGAATACATATCCACTGGTAGATCGTCTATCAGAAATACTACCAGCCCAATCAGCATCAGTGTATCCATGCAACTGTATCTGAACCCCAGTCTCATAAAGTAGTCCATACTGCAATGTGGACTTTACATACCTGAGTATGCATCTAGCCACATCCAAATGCGATTTCCTTGGAGCTTGCATAAACTGACTTACCAATCCAACAGTATAGCTCAAATATGGCCTGGTAATAGTCATATAAATCAAACTTCCTACTATGCGTCTGTACATAGTAGGGTCTTCCAAAAGCTCACCTGCATCTGCGCTTAGCTTTACATTCTGCTCCAAAGGAACTGAAATAGGCTTACATCCTGTCATCCCATATTTGGACAGCATGTCTAATCCATACTGCCTCTGCAAGATCCGTATCCCACTTGGTGATCTAATCACCTAATGCAGCTCTCCCAAATCCTTCATCTCAAACTTTTGTTTCAATAGCATTTTCACATGAAGGATATCTTCATCATTGCCACCTATCATAATCAAATCATCAACATAAATGACAAGTAGCATAATACCTTTCTCTGTTTTTCTCACATAAAGTGAGAAATCTGCCTTGGAGATCTGAAAGCCAATAGTGACAAGATACTATCCCATCTTGTCAAACCATGCTCTAGGTGCTTGCTTCAAGCCATACAAGGCTTTCTTCAACCTATAAACAAACTCAGGATGAACAGCATGCATATAACCTGGTGGCTGCTCCATATATACCTCTTCTTGCAAATCACCATGCAAGAAGGCATTCTTTACATCCATCTGATGTAAAGACCATTCCTTTGATGTAGCCATAGCAATGATTGCTCTTACGGTTGCCATCCTTGCAACCGGAATAAATGTTTCTTCATAATCAATGCCATATGTTTGTGCATAACCCTTGACTACTAATCTTGCCTTGTATCTATTCACAGAAAAATCTGCATTGTGCTTCACCTTATAAACCCACTTACAACCAATTGCATTCTTACCTTTAGGCAAAGGTACCAATTCCCATGTAGCATTTGCTTCCAAGGCATCCATTTCTTCATCCATGGCTTTCTTCCATTTTTTTTTTCCCATGGCTTGCTCAAAAGAAGTGGCTTCCGGTTCCTATATCACTTTTACCATATAGGCATAGTGAATAGCTGTAAATCCATCATATTTCAGCTTATCCACAGGATACCTAGCTCTGGTAGACCTGCAAAGTAGGTCCACTCCTAGGTGCTCTCAAAACATCCCTGGTCTTCCTTACTCCAAGTGTAACAATAGAAGGAATACCCAACTCATCATCAATGCTCTATTCTGAGCCACTGGATTCACCATCCATATAAGAGTGACCTGCATTCACATCAAACATGGGCTAATATACCTTCTCTTTTCCTTTTCGTGATACCTGCATACCACTATTTGCATTGCTTTGAGAAGATTCTCCTGATCTCAATCTGCCTGTCCATGGCAAAGAATGTGAACCACTGCTAGAGAACGCTTCAGGTCCACTAATATCTTGTGATTACTACTGTGAATTCTATGCAGCATTACCATTTTGTGCATCTACATTATCAATCACATTTACTGGTTTATACCAGCTACTCATCTTATCAAAAACAACATCTTTGCTCACTGTAAACTTGCGAGTAGAAGGTGTTAGATATGACGAATGCCCCACCCTCATTAGGTGCTACCAATGATCCATGGTGCTCAAAGTTGTAAGGCCCCCATTATGAGGAGAAGCCAAGTGTGAGCCTGGACATTGGTGGAGTCCTGACTTGTATATCATATGAGGTCTATGTGACCGGATGGCAAAAAGGTGACCATTGTGGGTCTAATCTTTGGGTTAGACGGAGTGGTTATGCTGGTAGCAACTCGAGGCGCATTGAATCGAGTTGCGGTGTAAGGGAGTTAAAAGGGGCCCCTATTGTGGGGTCGGAGGCCGCAGAAGCGGCCCCTGGCTACGGGGTCCCAGGGGGGCCAGCGGCCCCCCTGGTGGGGGTCCGGGGGCAGCGCCCCCGGCCCGATGGTAAAGGGAATATTCCCTGGCTAACTAGTGGAGGCTCATATGGTAGGTCGGTCAGCATGCCGACCTAACGACCTTCGCGGGCTATAAAAGCAAAACCCCTTTGCAGCCATCACTCACTTATCTTTCACCCAGTCAGAGTTGTTGTTCTAGCTAGCCTTAAGATCTTCACCTATCTTTTGTCTAGATCGCCATCTAAGCTTCACACAGTGGAAGCGCACGAGTGGACAGAGCCATCTTTGTATCAGTTGTTTGGAGTTAAAGAATTTACTGATTCTCCTCTTATCTGTTGTGTACTCTCTATCTCTTTCTCAGATTCTGTTCGCTGCGCCGTGTAATATTTTACAGAAGGGTTATAGTATCTATACCCTTTTTTCTACAGAGAGTAACCAATAAAGATGCACTTCTCAACTTTTGGATCCAACTTGGATCTCAACTCATCTGGCACATGAACATAGGTAATGCAACCAAAAATTTTCAAATGAGAAATATCTGGTTTCCTACCATTATACCTCTCCTCTGGAGTCATCCCATGTATTGCTGCAATGGGAGTCCTGTTCATTATGTAGACTGTTGTAGCAACTACTTCAACCCACTAGAAATCTGGCAAGCCTTTTTCATTGAGCATGGCACGAGATACCTCTCCAATATGCATGTTTTTTCTTTCTGCAATTCCATTTTGTTGTGGGGTATGGCTACATGAATATTGCTGCTTTATGCCATGCTCCTGCAAGAACTTTGCAAACTCATTTGAGAGGTACTCTCCCCCTCCATTTGACCTTAGGCATTTTATTTACATGCCTGTTTTTTTTTTTCAACCATAGCTTTAAGAGTTTTGAAATGCCCAAAAACTTCACTTTTCTTTTTCATAAAATACACCTAAACTTTTCTGCTATAGTCATCAATAAAAGTGACAAAATAGTGACAGCCTCCAAGAGATGCAGCTTTAGTAGTCCACATATCAGAGTGGATTAATTCCAATGGCTTCTTACTCTCTTGAACATGTCTAGGAAATGGTTTCCTTGCCTGTTTTCCAAACTGATAGGCTTCACATACCTTATGCTTTTCTACAACCTTGAATTTAGGTAATCCTACAACAATATTTTGGGCTTGCATTGATTTAAGTTGCTGTACATTAACATGACCAATGTGTTTATGCCAGATATCAATATCTGCAACTACACCGGTTTCATGTGCAAACATTGTTGTACTCAATTCAGGCATGTCGACATCCAACGTAAACATTCTGCCCTTCTTATTTCCTTTTGCTATCAAGCAACCTTTATTTTTTATATCCTCAACAAAGCATCCATGAGAATTAAATCTGGCGTGCAAGCCCTACTCAACCATTTGACCAACAGAAACCAGGTTCTTGGTGATATTTGGGACATGAAATATATCCAATAGGTATTTCTTTTTTCCATTCTGCATAGACAAATGAATTTTTCCAATCTGCACAATAGGATATGCAGTATCATCACCAGTCTCCACAAATCCTAGTTTTTCCATTTTCCTTGCATCCTGCATCCATTCTGCATGACCTGTCATGGGGTTTGATACACCTGAGTCAACATACCACACTTCATTGCTTTCTTCTGCACTTGTCAAAGAATTGTTCATGTACTGCACCATAAACAAATGCTCATTTCTATCATCACCCTATCTACTAGAAGATGCATAATTCCCTAGTTGCAATTTTCCATTCATGATGTCATTCTGCTTTTTATAGCAGTTTTTAGCCATATGACCCATTTTACCACAGTAGTAGCATTCAACATTGTTGTTTGCATTTTGGCCTCTTTGCCATCCACCACGACCTCTTTGGCTCCCCCTGCCTCTAGAGTTAGTGCGTCCTCCTCCATAGGACTGGTTTTCTTGAGTTTGCTGCATATTCTGATTTCTACCACGGCCTCCAGATCGGCCTCCTCTACCTCTGCCTCTACCTCTTCCAGCATTTGAGTAGAATACAACTTTTTTTGAAGTTCCTCCTGAAGAAGATGCACCACCATTTCTCTGCACCTCAGAAATTAGAAGAGCAATCAACTCCTCAAAATCAGGAAATCTTTCACGGACAGAAATCGATGTTCGGAACTATGCATAATCCTTTCCTAGACTAGTCAAGGTCACAGAAACTAAATCATCATCTTCCACTGGCGACCCAATGGAAGCAAGTGCATCTGCAATCTTCTTCACCTTCATGTGGTAGTCATTGATGCTCATACTTTCTCTTTGCACATTGTGCAACTCTTGCTTGAGCTGCATTTTCCTAGCTTGCGTATTTGTGCTATACATTTTTGACAGAGTATCCCATGCCTCCTTTGGCATACTTGCATCTTGAATATGCACAATCATAGAGTGTGAAATACTAATAGATAGCCAGTACATAACTTTTCTGGCTCTCTCATGCCATCCTTTAAATGCCTGCATTTGCTGTTGATTGGGAACATCAGGAAGAACTAGTTCTTCATTTCCTGCAATGAATTCCCAATATCCTTTTTCCATAAGGAAATTCGTCATTCTAAACTTCCATGCTTGGAAGTTGTCCTTGTCAAGCTTTTCAATGACAATCTGTGAAAGAGAATCAGACGCCATTACAGAACACTGCAAAAAATTCTGTCACTGCAAAGAACACAGCTTCAGCCTCACAAGGGCAAATCTCCAAAACTGACGAAAGTGGTATTTGACCACACAGTCACTTCCTAGTGACGATTTTGCATCAACAAGAAACAAGGATGATTCTGTAACTCCCAATGTCTCTGTGCACAGGCATACGATGCAATTTCTATAGTAACTTTTCACCCACCTGTAGAACAGTGGTCACACAGCATAAAACTGGGCCTTTTTTTTAGTGCGTGCAAAAAACTTCCGCCTCCAAAACAGGCTCTGAAATGGCCTCAAATAAAAAAAACAGGGCAACCAAGGGCTAAAGCCTCCTCCCGCAGCATATACTGTCCTCTTACTACACTGCAAAGGGCGTCCCAATCTTAGACAATGCACTCTTGCACTTTTCGGCTGTGCTACCTGCAGAGACTTGCTCCCAAAACAAAAAAATAAAAGCAACACTAGTCCTCTTACCAGAACACCACAAACTTGGTTTTCTTTCTTTAGCTCCTTACCATGAACAAGGCTCTAATATCATATCAAGATTGTGGGAGAGAAGGAATGAGTCTCACTTGTAGCTTTCTTGCTTGCACAATGGGAGAATACACACAAAGCTGGAGGTTGAAAACAGTTTTCCTCTTCTTAGTTTGTGTAAGCCAAAAAGAACTCTAGTACAAAGAAATAGGAGAACCCTATATATGGGTCTCAAACCAAACTCAACTAACTAAGGTGGCATACTAACTGAGCCACGAACTAGAGTAGATAAGGATAGCTGTCATCTAGCTATTATTCATGGGCGGTGTACCAACCGCATCTGCAACTAACAAGTCGGTGACATAAATGCACAACGGTCACCCTCGCATATCACGAGTGGAGCTCAATATCTCAACACTCGCCACCTGCAATGTGTAGTGGCGGGTACTGTCAGTGTAGTAATACATGGGCGGCTAGGCAGAGGCACCTTTACTCCCAACAACTTGCAGTGTGCAGTGGCGGGTACTATCAGTGTAGTTATACACGGGCAGCTAGGCAGAGGGACCTTTACTCCCAACAACCTCCAACTTAAAGGCAAATCTGCCCCAGTGAGAGAGAAAAAGAAAAAGATAGTACAACATGTACACATGTACAACAGTATGAAGAAAAAGACGTCATCTCGTCCAATGTCCATCAATTTTCTAAGGAAGGCAAAGTGCTCGCTAGTGAGGCTCTTCGTGAGCAAGTCTGCAAGATTCTGCTCATTCGGAATCTTGACAAGGTCAAGAGACCTATCCTCAACGACCTTGTGAATGAAGTGATACCTCACCTCAATATGTTTCATCTTCGCATGGAAGACTGGATTCTTGGCTAGTTGAATGGCAGTCATAGAATCCAAATGCAGTGAGGCATAGCATCTGTCATACCAAGGTTTGCAATCAAATAGCCTAACCGGATAGCCTCTTTGCAATCCTCTGTGGCTGCAATATACTAGGCATATGTAGTAGAAAGAGCAGTACACTTCTGCGCCGTGGACATCCAAGAGATAGCCCCTCTAGTATAAGTGAAAACATAGCTCAGAAGTGGACTTCCTACTATCTGCATGTTCTACATAATCAGAGTCAGTGTACCCCACGACTCCTATATCTTAACTACCATAACAAAGACACATATCTGTTGTGCCCTTCAAGCACCTCATGATACCCTTCACAGCATCCCAATGTTTCTTGCCATGTGTAGCCATATAATGTGCCAAAACCCCAACTGCAACAACAATATTTGGACAGGTGGCTATCATGGCATACATAAGACTACGGCTGATGCATAGGGAATCTTGGCCATCTTGGTTCTCTGCTCATTTGTCTGTGGACAATTGGCATGTGAAACCTTCATATGAGAAGTTAATGGACATCCAATAGGCTTAACATTCTGCATGCGAAAGCACTCCAAGGACTTTATGAATGTACTCCCTCTGTGACAGATAGAGTAGTCCCTGAGATTTATCACGCGGAATGCACATACCAAGTATATGAGAGGCCTATCCCAGATCTCTCATCTCAAAGCTTTTCTTAAGCTGCGCCTTAAGAGCATCTAGCTCGTCATGAGGTGTCCTTGCTAAAAGCATGTCATCCACATAGAGTACCAAAATCAGTAAAGAACCGTCACGGGCTTTCTTTGCATACAAGCACAGATCCATAGCACTACAACTGCAGCCCTATGACTGCATGAATGCATCAAAATTATGGTACCATTCCCTAGGTGCCCGCTTCAAGCCATATAGACTCTTTTTTAGTTTGCACACTAGGTGTTCCCTGCCAGGGTCTGCAAAGCCCTTAGACTGCTGCTCCATGTAAATCTCATCATGAAATTCCCCATCTAAAAAAGCCATCTTGACATCCATTTGGTACAAGTCTAGGTCAAAGCGTAGGGTGGTAATCTTGACCACAGGAGAAAAAGACGGCATCAAAGTCAACACCATGCTCCTATTTAAAATCCTTAGCAACCAATCGAGCCTTGTATGCTAGCTTGGGGTGTCCATGGGTACTTTTCAGCTTGTACACCCACTTGCATGTCAAATCCTTCTTACCCTAAGGCAAGGAAACCAAATCCCAAGTTTGATTCTTACGCAATGAGTCAAGCTGGGACTGCCTAACCCTCTCCCAAGAGTGAAAATCACCCATGTGCATAGCCTCATCATAAATGAGAGGCTCTCTTGCATCTGTAACCAATACATAATCCATAGAGGGTACAAAATGGTCACGAGGTTGTCTATCTCTAGTAGAACACCTCAACCTAGACCCTACTACTTGATCGACATCCTGTCTAACATCAACACGTCTAGCATCTGGGCCATGAGCATCAGGTGATGCCGCACGCTATTTAGCTGGCCGAGGAGCGGGCTAAACGGGAGCAAGTGGCTCCTCCTAAAAGATAACTATGTGTACCTCAACAGCATTCTCACACTACATATGCATATTATCCTCATGAAAGATGACATCATGGCTATGGATCACTTCTGTGCCTACGGATCCCATAGATGGCAACCCTTCTCTCCTGCATCTCCATAGCCAATGAAAATGCATTAACACTTTTAGGATCCAGGTTATTGCATTTGTCCTTGGGCACAATATGGCAGAACGTCTCACATCCAAAGACACACAAATGATCATAAGAGAGGAACACCATATTGGGGAATATGGGAAATTTCCATAAGCTTGGGACATGTGGTCAAATCTTTGGATTTGCCATAAATTGAGTACCATAACTCCAAATCGAGAGCTCTATAGATCAATAGATTTTATTTTTCAAGAGCTTTCCACTGGTAGATCACATCATATGGCTTTGAGAAACTTATGGGCATGTTATCCATGTGCCACCTTTTTACTATTCAAAAAATGTGAATTGGGAGATTCCCAAACTCACTAATATTGTGTTGGGGGGCTTGCTTGCCCATACCTACTCAGCAGCCTGAAAGTCAATGCCACTACTAGGCGACCTGTTAATGAGGTGCATTGTAATAGTAACTGCATCAATGGTCCTATTCATGCATTCACCCATACCATTCTAGGGAGGGGTGTAAGGGGCAGTCAATTGACGCTTAATACTTGTAACATGTCCACTTGTATCTTGAAGACACGTCTTAGCAGTCCATCGGAAAGGGTGTCTAGAAAGCTCCGCTCGGCACTCCCATGGAATGTTACGAGGTTTGCGATATAGGGCTTTCCATGTCTGCCATGTAGCGGAAGTATTCCGACCATTCCCACTTAGGATCGACTTGAATTAGGGTTTTCCTTATTGGTCATTTCCTAACAGCAACTAGCGTCGAACCCAAGCGAACTACTTTACACAGAAATGCCAGGTCCGAAGCAGATTCACGCTGCACTTGGTTCAAGGAGAATGGGAAACGAGAGGGATGTAAAGCTCAACCTCTTTGCCATAAGGCATAGTCCCATTCCGTTCTCCTAAAACAGCATAAATCAGATTTAATCATAACTCTAGGTCAACGCTTTTCTTATTCGTGTTCTTTGACGATCTTCCTGCTGTCCATCGTGATTTGACAAAAGTTCCCGGCCAACCAAGACCACCCATCTGTAGGACGACCCTATGGCCCATCCTACGCACTTTCCTCAGGTTATTTTAGTTATTTAATTACCTAACACATTAGTTGGACATGTAACAACCAGCTTCTTTAATTAACCCGTTAGGCACTAGTTCCCATTGGTTCCTTCACGTAATCTTATCACTTGACATAGAAAAACAATATAGACAAGTTTCTTATTAACAGGTTATCATATTTATCTTTGAAATACGAAGAGTCCAGCCCGTAGGCTTATCCACAATCCATCCGAAGGCTATCCAACAATCCGGAGGGATCACTAATTCAAGTTTCCGCCCGTAGACTAGTATGCGGGCCTTGAGATCCAACCCTGAGTCACGTTAGCCTCTTGTGCAGGGCCCGGAAGGTGAGGGATTTACAGACAGAGCCCCCCTGGCATCCAAGCGTTCTCCTGCTCTAAGTAGCGCTGAGCAGAGAGACCTCTCGCGGCGGGTTCGGTCCACTTTTCCGGCACGGTTAACAACCCCCTTGGTTAGGGTCAGGCAAGTAGTCGGGTGTAACTGAAGCTGCCTCTCCCTTCAAACCTTCAACCTGAAGTATAGATATCCATTGATCATTTTTGTTGATCAAACAAAGTCAAACAGTGCTCTAGAATCTGTAGCAAGCACAATTATTTCCATTCATTGTTTTTGTTGGCAAACTGCTAAGGAATGAATCATTCCTTTCAAATGCATCTAGCACTCGATTCGGGATGACTTGCAACTTGGCAAGATTCCCTATATCCTAGGTTAGGGTGTACCCTATTAACCCAACTTGGTCAAACCTTAAGTTCATTGGTTACTTTATTTTATCGGCTGGTCTTTAGTTTTCAATCAATCTTTCTTACTCAAGAAGAATACTAAAGTATTCATCCTCTTGCAAGATAACTTGCATAAGGATTCGCCAACCTCATTGTGAGAATTTGGCCATTCTCTTATGATCCAATCACAAGATCATATGACTCCACACTTGCTGCGCAAGTGTCGCGTCAAACTATGAGACTTATTTTACTCATTGAACAGAGTCATGAAACAATCGGTTCTTGATTAGATTAGACTGACGTCATTAGACCTAGGGTTTCCAAGTTTCATCTTGTAAAAATCTTAGGGACAAACCCTAGTTCACCTTTCCAAATATGTTGCACTATCCCCTCATTTCGGCGAAAGTGGCCAATTATTTAAGGTATAGGAGTTTCAAACTTAGCAATACGTGGTGATTAGGTTACGCATTAATTCCTAGTTAATTTATTGGAGTTCAACTCTTTCTAAACGAGTACTCCACGGTTTAGGTGTTATAGGTTCATACCAATTTGATTAACTCTAGAAAATAATTACGTGATCATTTCTACATGACTTGTTGTCTATGCGTAAATAAAAATTTCAACGTTAACTTATCGATTAAGGCCAGGCATAGGTTAGGTTAATTCCAACTAATCTCATTATAACTTTGCGAACAAAATTCATGTTAAACAAGCAACCTTCTTCTTGATAATTTATGCAATTGACAAACGATAATTTCCTAGATTTATGCATTGTAAGAATCATTTCATGCTTTGCACTTTTAATGATGATTCATTGCGAAGAGGATATGGATTAATAATGCGATATGCAGTTTATACTTCTAGGCTTAAACAAAGTATACTATTTTAATGGACAATAAAGCTATTTGCTAGAAATGTGTTTATGCTTTCTTTAATTTGCATGTTTCATTTAAAATTTTTGATGACTAAGTTCCTTCGTCGTGAACAACTAGGACAAAATTATGTCCTATTACTAACAATTAACCTTGCATGATTGAATTATGACAATATCAAATAAAAATTAGGAAGGAAAACTTGGGCTTGGGGTGAGATATCTACGTGAATGTTGGGAGATGACCCTTGCGCGGGCTGCGCCTTGGACTTTCTTAGGAGGCATTTCCGTCGTGGAAGCAGCTTTATAACTCCTTTTTTATGTTCCACCGTGGCTCTCTTTCGCAATAACTTGCACCGTTCGTCAAAAATAGTTTTAGAAGGCTTCCTCCTTGTAGTTAGGAATTCGAAAGGGGTGTTTCAGAATCTTTCACGACTAAGACCCATTAAGCCATGGGGAAGGACCTTAAGGAGGATTTAAAGAAAAAGTTGGGAGATAAGACCTTAAAGTTCAAAACCCTTTTCTGGGGGTAAAAAAAAAACCCTAGGGGGGAATTTTTTTAGGGGGGTACCTTCAAAGCCCAAGGAAAGGGCTTAGAAGAGATTAGAAGCACGAGGGGGGGGGGGGGGGGGTAATAATAAGACCTCTAAGCCCCACTCTTATTGGAGGAAAAGGGGGCTTATAGACCTTTAACACAAGGGGGGGAGGGGAGGGGAAGGTAATAAGAGGCACAAGAAGGGGCCCTTGGAAGGTTTTATGATGTAGGGGGGGTGAAAGGGGTTTCAAGAGGCATAGGAAGGGGGCTTATGAGCTTCAAAAGGGACATTCGGGGGGGGGGGGGGGGGGGGGGGAGGAGATAGTAATCCCAAAGGAAAGGGGGCTTAAGAGCCACTTAGAAGCTTTAGAGATTCTACAGACACCTGGGCACGGGGTATCTATCCATTCGACGGCAACTTTAGGCAGCAACGGCGGTTTAACGGCTCTCGTCCGTGCAGAGGTGGAAGCGGCAGTTCACCCAAGCCCTCTCTCTCGCTCTCTCTCACATCGACTGCTCAGTGTGGCGTCAGCACTCCCTTCGTCTTCTGTCCCTCCTCTGTCCTTTCATCCCTTCACGGCCTAGTTTAAATAAGAGGGGAGGGGAGATCCTCCCTCTCTTACACGGCAGCATGCATGGCCCCAACACCTACATGGGTGCCAGCGTGCTGCATTCCGTGGCTTCCTTCCTTCCCCTCCAATGCGATGTCGGCTGGGGGAGAAGGAGGGGATTAAAAAAAATTTGCTTTTATTTTTTTAAAAGGGTTTATCCATTCAGAATTGTTACATTCTCTCCCCCTTAGAGGAATCGAGATGTCCTCATCTCAAGATAAACTAGGGATATTGATGGTTGAGAGTGCCTTCATCTACCCAAGTGGTATCCTCTTCGGGATAATCCTTCCACTGGATGAGGCATTCTCTCAGGGTTCTGGATCGTAATTGTCTTTCCCTAATGTCTAAGATCCTATCAGGCCTTAGTTCAAGGACTCCTTGACTAGGCATTACAGCTTGTTGGTCGTCAAGTACATGGTTAGGATTAGGTACATATTTCTTCAATAGGCTGATATGGAATACATTGTGAACCTTTAGGTTCTTAGGGAGTTGCAGTTAATAGGCATTAGGTCCCAGGCATTTGAGGATCTTGTATGGCCCACAATACCTTAGACTTAGCTTCTTGCAATCACCTAAGGATAGGGAACTCTTCTTAGGGCATACGTGAATGAAGACCATGTCTCTTTCTTCGAAGATTCTATCTTGGCGCTTCAACTCTGTGTATGCCTTCTGTCTATCCTTGGCAGCTTAGATGTCCTATCTTGTTGACTTTATTTGGTCATCCATGTCTTCCAACATCTACCTTGAAGCTTCAACCCTTAAGGTTGGATCTGAGAAGTCTAGGGAACTTCGACATTCATGACCATAAAATGCTTGGAAAGGGGTCATCTGAATGCTTTGTTGGTTAGAAGCATTGTAGGAAAATTCAACGAAAGGCAAATATTGAATCCACCTCTTCGGCTCACGACAGCAGTATGCCCTAAGCATATCCTCCATGACTTGATTTACTCGCTCTGTTTGGCCATCCATTTGGGGATGGTAAGCGGTGCTAAAACAGAGTTGAGTCCCAATAGCTTCAAAGATAGCTCTCCAAAAGTGTGACGTGAAGAGAGAATCACGATCACTAATGATTCTTCTAGGTAAACCATGTAGCTTGAATATTTCCTTGATAAAGAATCTTGCAATGTCGGAGGATTTATAGTTTGTCTTTACTGGAATAAGGTGTGCAACCTTAGTAAGCATGTCAACCACAACAATGATGGAGTTTTATCCTCCCTGGACTTGGGGTAGGCCTACAACAAAATCCATACTGATGAATTTCCATTTCATTTGGGAAATATCAAGCGGTTGCAGTTTCCCTGGCATCATGACATGTTTGGCTTTGATACGTTGACAAGACAAACACTCGGTGACATATTTGAGAACGTCACCTTTAAGCCTCTCCCAATGGTAGCTCTTCCTAACTGCATTGAGAGTCTTGGCATAGCTAAGATGTCCTACGAAAGGGGAATCATGAGCTTCCCACAATATCTTCTGCTTAAGTGCTTGACTTGCTGGTATACACAGCCTTGTTCTATAGTAGATAAGTCCACTATTGATAGAAAATTCATGATACTTAGCGTGTAGCTTTTGGTTCTGATCTTTGATAGAGATCTCCCTCAGCATTGTTTGGTAGGCCGGATCATGGCATGCATCCTCTCTAGCTAACTCAAGTATAGGGTTGTATGGATTCTGCAAGATTAGGGAATTAAGGAATGCCTTGCGACTAAGTGCATCGGCAACTACATTTTCTTTCCATGGTCGGTACTTGATTTCAAAGTTATATTCCTCCAACACTTCAATCCACCGACGTTGCCTCATGTTGAGCTCCTTCTGGGTAAAGATCCATTTGAGACTCTTATGGTCAGTTTACTAGAGTAAACTTGTTACCCAACAGGTAGTGTCTCCAAAGCTTTAGAGCATGGATGATAGCTAAAAATTCCAAATCATGCGTAGCATAATTCTTTTCATGACTCTTCAATTTCCTTGAAGAGTAAGCTATTGGATGACCTTCTTGCATGAGCACACATCTCAAGGCAAGTATGCTAGCATCAATTACTACCTCAAACTCTTTATTGAGGCTTGGAAGTTTTAGAATAGATGCTGATACCAAACTTTGCTTCAATCTGTCAAAGCTATTTTGTTCGGGAGTTGACCATGCAATGGAAGTTTGCTTCTTCAGTAAGTCTGTTAGAGGTGCTGCAATCAAAGCATAGTTTTTAATGAAGACCCTATACTGTCCTGACAGTCCAAGAAAGCTGTGTATTTCTTTGACAGATGTTGGTATTGGCCATTCTAGCACATCTTTGACCTTGGTTGGGTCTACTAAGATTCCTTCTGTTGATACTATAAATCCCAGATATTCAATCTGACGCTTGAAGAATGCACACTTCTTCATCTTAGCATACAGCTTATGCGACCTCATTGTCTCAAGGACAATGATCCAAAGTTGGGGTTCATGATCTTCTTCATATTTAGAATAGACTAAAGTGTTGTTGAAGAAGACAAGCACGAAATCATCAAGATATGGCCTAAAGATATCCTGCATTAACCTGTTGAAGGTGGCAGGTGCACTCATAAGTCCCAATGACATAACTAGGAACTCAAAGTGTCCATATCTTGTATTGAAGGCCATCTTGGATATATCTTCTTCCTTGATCCTTATCTAATAATAACCTGACTTGAGATCAATCTTGAAGAATATCTTTGCACCCTAAAGACGATCAAGAAGCTCATCTATTCTAGGAATAGGGTACTTATTTTTAACCATTGATTGATTCAATCCTCGGTAATCAATACATAGCCGAAGTGTTCCATCTTTCTTTTTCTGGAACAGTACTAGAGCTCCCCACGGTGAACTACTAGGCCGGATGTAGCCCTGATCTAGTAGTTGCTTGAGTTGTTCCTTCAGCTCAATTGCTTCTAGTATGGACATTCTATACGGTCTCTTTGCAATTGACGCAGCTCCTGGTACTAACTTAATCTCATGATCCACTTTTCTTTGAGGTGGGAGTTCTTTCAACTCTTCAGGGAATACGTCCGCGTATTCCTTTAGCCAAGAAGGTCCTTCATTAGATTCTTGCTTTTGATCTAACTTGTTGAGTTTGATCAAGTAGACAGGTAATCCTTTTTTGACTCCTTTTATGACCTGAGATACTTTGGCCAATTGGATTCTTGACACTCCAGCCTTACCTTGGGTTGTGACTAATTCCCTTTCAGGGTTTCAAAAGGAAACTTGACCCTTTTCATAGTGAATGTGGGCGTCATTAGGCTTAAGCCAATCCATTCCGAGTAGACACTCATGGATACTTAGATTCATGACCGTTTTCCAATTCCACAAGCAAGGTAGGTGCTTCTACTATGGCTATTCCTAATCTTTTTGCACAAGCTGGTGAGATAAAGGAATGTGTACTGCCACAATCAATCAATGTCTTGAAACTTTTACCTTGATAGTCCAACGGTGTCTGAATCACCGAGAACTGGCGATTTGGCCCTTTCTTGTGTAGAGGAGCATGGACTGTCGCCCTTTCAAACTCTGCTTCCATGGTCAGATCTTCTTCTTCTTCTTCTTTGCACATTTTCCTATTGGCAATGCAGGCGGTTCTTCCTCTGCTTCAGGTAACGGCTCCTTGAGCATGGCCCATTCCTTGGAAAGGTGCTTGGCGATATCCTCCACCAAGCTTGGGACATTGCCTCTTGAAGTGATCAAGTTTCTTGTAGTGGAAACAACGAAGAGTTCGGCCATTACCTTGAGTAGGAACAAAGTTGTTGATATTGTTAGTCCTTGCTTTCTTTCTTTGTCCCTGATTATGACTTTGAATTCTCTTTATCTGAGGTCTGAATGCTCCTCTGTTTGGGTCATTATAAGACCAAGTTTTTTTACCCCTTGGTCTAGCCTGCACCTCCTAAATTATAGGCACCGCTCGAACGAGTGTGTCCTGAAGATTTGATGGACACATAGATTCGAGACTGGTATTTACTGGTGGGTTTAAACCCGCACAAAATTTGGACACCTATTGTGTCATGTCCATCTATGGCACATACTTTAAAAGTGAGAGGAATTTAGAGTAGTATACATCAAGAGTGAGACCCAGGTGTTTTAGCTTGTAGAACTCATTCATTTTCTGCGTGTGATATGCAGGCGGTAGGTATCTTCCCTACATGGCTTTCTTAAGCTTCTCCCAAGTAACGAATCCCTCCGCGATCCCTTGATCCCTGCACCATTGCTTCTACCAAAGCCTGGCTTCGCCGGTGAGCTTTAGCTTGGCGAGCATAGCCTGATTGGCGGGTGCAGTACCGGCTACTTCAAAGTAATCCTCCATGGATTCAATCCAAATTTCAGCATCAACTTGAATGGATCTGCCTCTCCCGTCAAACTCGGGTGGCTTAATCTGTTTGAGAAGAAACTTCTTCTCCTGGATTACAGCAGTATTTGATGTAGGAGGCGAACTAGGAACTTGTACCTAGGGTTGTGCCTAGATAAAGGTTTCTTAACATTTATTATACGATATTTGTTATTGATTATATCTTCAATTTTTCTATCACATAAGTAATGTAGCTAAACTTTTTATCAATTCACATGCACGATCAGACATTGATAAAAGGAAGTCTTATTTGTATTTATACGGGCCTAGCCCTTTTGGAATACAACATTTCTTGAGATGATAAGCCAACTATTACATTTAGTTTGGGGAGAACAACGTTGTATTACATTTATCTACAAGAACTGTATAGTAGTATGGTTTCGGGTCATGGATTTTCAGGAATCGGTAAATCATTGGAAGTTCAAGGTATCCTTTCCGTTGGAATCCATTCTTCTCATGGCGGCCCAACACTTTAATCCTATCGGTGGGGATTACACAGGTTACCTCCTCATATACATATTAGTTAATCTCAACCCTCTAACCTTGAATATGTAAAGTTGAGTTTACGTGAGCTTCCACAAAAATGGACAGCTTCATAACTTTCAAGTCTTCCAACCACTTGATCCTCTTTAGGTTGGTTCGTAGGTAAGCAAATTGGTGGGTGGCTATATAGTAGTTTCCTGAAGCACCTGTCCATCTTCGTTCCATGTACAAACATGATGGATTATAGATTTGCTCTAGGATGTTCATCATCTCAACCCTTTGTCGGTAATGCGGAGAATGCATTGCGGTCACGAAATGACTCGAAATACCAAGAACTTGTTCCACGCTTTGTAATTCTATAAGATAGCATTGAAGGTAAGGAAATGTTTGGACAGCAACATTTTCTTTACCTCAACTTATTAAGATTTTTTTAAAAGCAATTCCGTTGTTGGTCGGCTCTGATACCAATTGTAACGTGTCCACTTGTATCTTCAGGACATGTCTTAGCAGTCCATCAGAAAGGGTGTCTAGAAAGCTTCGCCTGGCACTCCCATGGAATGTTACAGGGTTTGTGATCTAGGGCTTTCCACATTTGGCACGTAGTGAAAGTATTCCGGCCATTCCCACTTAGGATCGACCTAAATTAGGGTTTTCCTTATTGGTCATTTCCTAACAGCAACTAGCATCGAGCCCAAGCGAACTACTTTACACAAAAAAGCCAGGTCCGAAGCAGATTCACGCTGCACTTGGTTCAAGGAGAATAGGAAACGAGAGGGATGCAAAGCTCAACCTCTCTGCCATAAGGCATAGTCCCATTCCATTCCCCTAAAATAGCATAAATCGGGTTTAATCATAACTTTAGGGTCAACGCTTTTGTTTTTCGTGTTCTTTGATGATCTTCCTGCTGTCCATCGTGATTTGAGAAAAGTTCTCGGCCAACCAGGACCACCCATTTGTAGGATGGACCTATGGCCCATCCTCTACACTTTCCTCAGGTTGTTTTAGTTATTTAATTACCTAACACATTAGTTGGACATGTAACAACCAACTTCTTTAATTAACCCGTTAGGCACTAGTTCCTTCACGTAATCTTATCACTTGACATAGAAAAACAATATCAGACAAGTTCCTTATTAATAGGTTATCATATTTATCTTTGAAATACGAAGACTCCAACCCATAGGCTTATCCACAATCCACCCAAAGGCTATCCAGCAATCCATAGGGATGACTTATCCAAGTTTCTGCCCGTAGACTAGTATGCGGGCCTCGAGAACTAATCCCGAGTCACATTAGCCTCTTGTGCAAGGCCCTAAAGGCAAGCGATTTACGACCAAAGCCCCCCTAGTACCCAAGCGTCCTCCTGCTCCAAGTAGCGCTCAACGGAGAGATCTCTCGCTGCGTGTTTGGTCCACTTTCCCGACACGGTTAACAACCCCCTTGGTTAGAGTCAGGCAGGCAATCGGGGGTAACTAAAGCTGCCTCTCCCTTCAGGCCTTCAACTTGAAGTATAGATATCCATTTATCTTTTAATTCATTGATCAAACAAAGTCAAATAGTGCTCTAGAATCTGTAGCAAGCACAAACATTTCCATTCATCGTTTTTGTTGGTAAACTGCTAAGGAATGAATCCTTCCTTTCGAATGCATCCAACACTCGATCCGGGATGACTTGCAACTTGGCAAGATTCCCTATATCCTGGGTTAGGGTGTACCCTATTAACCCAACTTGGTCAAACCTTAAGTGCATTGGTTACTTTAGTTTATTGGCTGGTCTTTAGTTTCCAATCAATCTTTCTTATTGAAGAAGGATACTAAAGTATTTATCCTCTTGCAAGATAACTTGCATAAGGATCCGCCAACCTCATTGCAAGAATTTGGCCATTCTCTTGTCATCCAATCACAAGATCATATGACTCCGCACTTGCTGCACAAGTGTCGCATTGAACTCTGAGACTTATTTTACTCATTGAACGGAGTCATGAAACAATCAGTTCCTGATTAGATTAGACTGACGTCGTTAGATCTAGGGTTTCCAAGTTCCATCTTGTAAGAATCTTAGGGACAAACCCTAGTTCACCTTCCAAATATGTTGCACTATCTCCTCATTTCAGCAAAAGTGGCCAATTATTTAAGGTATAGGAGTTTCAAACTTAGCAATACGTGGCGATTAGATTACGTATTAATTCCTAGTTAATTTATTGGAGTTCAACTCTTTCTAAATGAGTACTCCGCGATTTAGGTGTTTTAGGTTTATACCAATTTGGTTAACTCTAGAAAATAATTACGTGATCATTTCTACATGACTTGTTGTCTATGCGTAAATTAAATTTTCAACCTTAACTTATCAATTAAGGCCAGGCATAGGTTAGGTTAATTCCAACTAATCTCTTATAACTTTGCGAACAAAATTCATGCTAAATAAGCAACCTTCTTCTTGATAATTTATGCAATTGACAAATGATAATTTCCTAGATTTATGCATTGTAAGAATCATTCATGCTTTGCACTTTTAATGATGATTCATTGCGAAGAGGATATGGGTTAATAATGAGATATGCAGTTTATACTTCTAGGCTTAAGCGAAGTATACTATTTTAATAGACAATAATCTAATTTTTTAATTCATTTCAATGCATAAAGCTATTTGCTAGAAATGCGTTTATGCTTTCTTTAATTTGTATGTTTCATTTAAAAGTATTGATGACTAAGTTCCTTCGTCGTGAACAACTAGGACAAAAATATATCCTATTGCTAACAATTAAACTTGCATGATTGAATTATAACAATATCAAATAAAAATTAGGAAGGAAAACCTGGGCTTGGGGTGAGATATCCACGTGGATTCTGGGAGACGACCCTCCCACAGCTGCACCTTGGACTTTCTTAGGAGGCATTTCCACCGTGAAAGCAGCTTTACAACTCCTTTTTGATGTTACACTGTGGCTCTCTTTTGCAGTAACTTGCACCGTCCATCGAAAACAATTTTAGAAGGCTTCCTCCTTGGAGTCGAGAATTCAAAATGGGTGTTTCAGAATCTTTCAGGACTAAGACCCATTAAGCCATGGGGAATGCTTAATGGCCATTGTAAGGATTCACACGAACGGGGAATAACAAGGTGTGGAATTCCTTACGAGGGTTTTTGAGTGGAACAGGGAGGTGTTAAAAGCCCTCAACCTCTCTACTCTTTTTCGAGTGGGGAAAAAGAACAAAGCTCCAAGGGTATTTTGCATGGGGTTTCAAGAGCACAAAGGAATGCTTAAGGGGGTTTTTACGATAGGGGATTTCAAGATGCCTCAAGGGAAGGACCTTAAGGAGGATTTAAAGAAAAATTGGGGAGATAAGACCTTAGAGGTCAAAACCCTTTTATGGGAGTTAAAAAAAACCCTAAGGGGGAATTTTTTTAGGGGGGTACCTTCAAAGCCCAAGGAAAGGGCTTAAAAGAGATTAAAAGCACGAAGGGGGGGAAGGTAATAAGAGGCCCAAGAAGGGGGCCTTGGACGGTTTTATGACACGGGGGGGTGAAAGGGATTTCAAGAGGCATAGGAAGGGGGCCTATGAGCTTCAAAAGGGACATTCAGGTGGGGGGGGGGGGGGGGGGGGGGAAGGGAGCTTAAGAGCCACTTAGAAGCTTTAGAGCTTCTACAGACACGTGGGCAGGGGGGTATCTATCCGTTCGACGGTGACTTCAGGTGGCAACGGCAATTCACTCAAACCCTCTCTCTCTCTCACGTCGACTACTCAGTGTGGTGGCAACACTCCCTTCGTCTTCTATCCCTTCTCTGTCCTTTCGTCCCTTCACGGCCTATTTTAAATAGAAGGGGGAGATCCTCCCTCTCTTACATGGCAGCACGCATGGCCCGAGCATCTACATGGGTGCCAGCATGCTGCATTCCATGGCTTCCCTCCTTCCCCTCCAGCGCGACGTCAACTGGGGGAGAAGGAGGGGATTAAAAAAATTTTGCTTTTATTTTTTTAAAAGGGTTTATCCATTCAAAATTGTTACAATATTCTACTCATCACAAAACTGCTCAAAAGCACACGATACATATTCACCCCCATTATTTGACCTTAGGCATTTTAGCCTTTTCCCAGATTGGTCCTCTGCCAATGCAAGCCAATGCTGAAATGTGTCTAAGACATCAAATTTTCTCTTTATGGGATAAGCCCAAACCTTACGTCAGTAATCATCTATGAAAGTAACAGAGTACTTTGCCCCACCAAGTGACTGACAGGGCATGGTCCCACATACATCTGAGTGCACAAGAGCCAAGGGCTCACCTATGCATTTCTTACCAGACTTTTTATGCGTATTTATAGTCTGTCTACCATACAAACAATGATCACAAGAATAAAAATGTGGAGTCAAAAGGCGGAAGATATTGCAAAGCACGGAGCATTTTCATTCCTTTAAGAGACATATGCCCCAAACAAGCATGCCAAAGAGATAAATGGGGAATAGAACCCACAAACAAAACATGATCCAATGTAGTTCCAAATACAAGTAAGGGATAGAGGCTTCCAGACTTGGCACCTCTTGCAAGCACAAGCCTGCTACGAGTAATCTTCCATGCAGAGTTTCCAAAAGACATAAAATACCCTACATCATCAAGCTGTCCAACTGACATAAGGCTGCGAGTCAACGAAGGTACATGGCGTACATCATGCAAAATAAAGTAACTGCCAAAAGGAAACTGCATCCTAACATCTCCAATACCCCAATATCAAGAGACATGTCATGAATAAGACCCACAAAACCAAACATGGTATGATAGGTATGAAACCAATCTCGACAGGGTGTTACATGAAAGGACGCACCCGAATCCAAGAGCCAGCACTACACATACATAGAATGTATCTTAGAAGCCTCTAAGGCATTGTATGAAGAAGCTGCAAGTATGTAATCATCATCTGAATCAGTGGCCTGCATGACATTAACCTCTTCTATCTTCACACTGGACTTTGCAGATACAATACTATGCTCAGAAGACTTTTCCTACACTTTTTATTTTCCCTTTTCCTTGCACTTATCATCGTGCATTTTATGGCACTGTGGCCTAATATGACCTATTTTTCCACAATAATGACATGTAAGATCTAAATTTTGTCCAAGGGACTTACGGTGACCACGTGACTTGGACCTAGACATTTGAGAGTCCTTGCCCTTATGATCATTATCATGCCTACCATGTCTGCCACCTCTAATGGTCAATGCATGTGAAGAGCAGGAAGCATCATTGTTTCTCTTACTGATTTTCTCAGTCAATAAAGCACTCTCAACATCTTTGATTTTCAGCCCATCAAGTTTGTTTGTGCATATGACAGTATGGAAGACATCCCATGATTCAGGCAAGGTGCCAAGCAGAAACAACGGGTGCAAGTTGTCTTTGAACTCAATACCTGGTGATAATAGACTCTTCATGATAGCATGAAACTGACTGAAATGAGATGAAAGGGAGGTCTCCTCCTTCATGCAAAGGTCCATTAACTGCTTTAGCCAATACATTTGTGACGCAGGACTCTGTTGCATATAGAGCTCCTAAATCTTCTCCCATAAATCCTATGCACTCTGTTTTCCATCTTCAACAACATTATGATGGACCTCTTCTGAGAGTGAAAAAATAATGGTAGACTTGCATAGCTCATCAACTTCCATCCAAACATCATCATCCATATCCACGGGTTTAATAGCCTTGAAACATAAGGGTTGATCTACAACTTTCGAACCAAAACCTACCATATTTGGGACTTCGAAGACCCATAGTTGAAACCATCCAACTTGGCAATGTTAAAGAGAGCTATGTCTTTTAGATGACCAGCCATACTGTCCCAAATCAATGCAAAAAGGTAAAATTGCAAGCTGCTATAACTAGCAGAAAATGCATTAAAACCACTGCTAAAACTGACTGAAAGAGTGGATATCACCAAGAGAAGCACATGTCCACCAAATATGACCAAGATAACATCAAATAGTAAGCATTACCCTCATAGAAGTGCTCAAAATCTATAGATTTCAGCTTGCTGTAATAAATAACAGTAGTATGTAAAATTGTCCCAAAATGAAGCAATCACTCATACATATGTCATTGCAACTGCTAGGTAGCAAGATACATCCAACAATGAGTGTCAAGGGGCAAGAAGGTACCAAGAACTGTCAAACCAATCACATGTTAGGCAAGAGATATCATAGGTCTAGAAGTCATGCATGTAATGGATCTCGTGGTAAGAGAAGAGACCAAGCACAAGCACAACTGATAGAGCAAGAATCTCAATATATAACCATCCAAGATGCATACAAAACTAACAAACCTATGACAGATATAGGTGCTTGCACCAATAGGCGTATCAAATCAGCCCATTAGAGACTAACTGTAGACATAAATCTCTCAAGCGAGCAAATGTATGTAACTGTCCCACAAGCTCAAGCTCAAGTGTAAATAAGACTATGTGTACATTCGAATATACCAAGACACTCCCATTAGAAGTAAATTCAGATGCAAAGAGAGCAAGCAACACTCTAATACATTGAATATATAGCATCAGATATGCCAAATCTCAATAGGGTACATTCAGAGCATAAATCCCAAGCTATCTCAAACCTGTAAAGCATAAACCGGAAAGCATTCAAAGAGCATGTAACTGACAACCAAATGTAATGCCCAATAGATCTAAAATTCTCAAATACATTCGAAGATGAAGCTCCAAGTAACTGTCAAGCATGGGCAAATCAAGTGGCATCCATATTTGACCAAAGCATAAATGCAAGAAGCCTAAATGTCAAGCAGTGACAATAGTAGGCATAGACCGGTCCAAAGCATGCCAACTGAATCCAAATGCCAGTGATGATGACCGATTCAGAGCCTAATCCAAGCTCAAAAGAATTTCGGAACCAAGAAGAATCATGTGAAAACCTCCAAATATTTCGGGATGATCATTCAAACGTCTAGTAAGCACCCCGTATCCATGAACCAATGCATACACCAAGTAAATGAGCTTCAACCCACTGTATTATAGCAAGCAATTTACTATTAAATGAAGCTCAAACGGTGCTAAAATCTACTCCAAATCAATACCAAAGCATAGACATAGCATCCCATAACATCCGAGCATCATCAGGCATCAAACAGGCAATGCCAAGAAGCATCAAATAGTAAATGTCAAGTGATGCCCTACTTTGACAATCCTGGGACTGTGTATATAGCAAAGGGCTGAAGGGGAAAGCACTTGAATCGATCACCAAGAGCTAAGCACTAATGTCGGGGAGTCAATGGTAAAGAAGGTTGCCAAAAGTGTCGGGAAGTCGAGGAAGAGCAGGGAAATGCCAGGAGCAGGTTAGCAGGAGCAGGTCAGCCCAACCCCCTGAAAATGCACCAAAAATTGCAGTGACTCTTCCTAGGGGCAGGGGGTCTTCAAAAGGCCTCAGGGGCACTTGGAAATATTGAGGGGGCTCCAATGCAGCCCGCGAAGAAGCTGATGAAGGTCTGGAAGCTTGGCGAGGAGGCGGGAGATCAAAACATACCTACGAATGAAGGTGCCATGGTTGCCATTGAAGCTCGAGTTGAAGCTCTTCAAATCCAAGCTGAAGAGAATGCTGGGCAAGCACCAATGCCTTTTCTCTAATACCAGTTGAAAGGGAAGTGGAACCCAGGAGGAAGAAGCTTGGCGGTGAGAGCTATGGCAGATGGAGAGCAAGAGCCAAGAGAGAGAGAGGCTCAGTGGAAACTCCAACAACCACAATGTGTGGCCGGGCCTTCCTTTATTCAAACTGTCACTAAAATAATAAAGAATAAGTGACTGTGACGGGCGCCCACCACCTACAATGTGCAATGGCGGGTATTGTCAGTGTAGTAATACACGGGCAGCTAGGTGGAGGCACCTTTACCCCCAACATCCACATGAAAGCCACCTAATCAATGGTACCTTCCTTTATCCTGATGTGATGCTTTTTAAAAAAATCCTAAGCACCCCTAAGTTGTTAGTTTTTGAAACCTTCTAAAAACATTTTTCTTGATGCTTTTAGGTTTGAAAAGCCAATAAAACTTGAACTTATAACATCTTAGGAGTTCAAATGTTTTTTGTTCTTTGAATTTCTATAAGCATGTAACTTTTTCCTTGTCAAGTTCAAGTTGTTTTACAGGTTGATAAGAAGGAGCTTAATGCTCAAAGCTAAGTCAACACAAGTCAAATGTTATATATTTCCTTGAACTCTAAATCATGCACTTCACTAAGAACAAAGAGGGACACATACACACATTACTTAATAATGTTTTGGGCACATCATTAGGGCCTTGTATACCCTTTCTTTTCAATTACTTCCATGCTAATCAAAAGATGCACTTAATAGCACCATCTTGATAAACTACATAGCATGAGATTGGTTGCAGATATATCCTAGTAATCCTAGTTACACAAGCACTTTGAGTGTGCACCTTTAAATGTACACACCTCTATGCACATCACGTTCAAGACTTCTGTCACATGTTAGGAACTTTTTAATGTGAGAAAGTAAGGAGATAGGATGAGTTAAGGTCCATGACAAGTCAATATCGATTGTGAGAAGGGGTTTCTTGGATTTTTACATCATCATGAGTTGCTTGTATGTGTGGGGAGTTAAGTGGAGTCCTATGTTCAACTGAGAGGTGAGTTTAAGAGTGCTTAAGGACAAAATAATCAAGGAATTTTTGTATGCATCTTGCATTAGGCATTGAAATCATAACGTAGCCACAACTATTTTTCAATGCGTTGTCATGATGTTGCTCATCTACCACTACGAACCTCAGGCTAGAATTTTTTGCCGAGATATTGGACTCTTAAGTCCACGTCATTATGAGTTTATTTTTTAGTTGTGTGTTTCTTTTGTGTTTGCATGATGTACGAGCACATATAGTTAGGCTAGGCACAAATTCCTCAATGCATTCATAATTTTGTGTGGAGCATCGCTGTCGGAGGGGTTTTTGTTGAAAGGTCGAATCCACCGGGGGTCAGAAGTAGAAGGAAGTAGAGATAGGAGATGGAAGAGGAGATAGAGAATACCCAAGTGGTAAACACTACAAAAACAAATCACAATGAGTTGAATCAATATGTATTGAAAGAACCTGGAATCTTTACACTACTCAGAAGCAATCTCCAAGCATTAGTTCTCTTGGAGCTCCTTTCGTAGATAAAAAACGTGGGTCAAAAAAATCAGCTCTTTCTCTACTGCCTAGAACCCAAATCTGATGGCTCCATTGGCTCCGAAAGGGGAGTAAAACCTTAGGACACCTGAACACTTGGTCACAGATCTCCCAGATTACTCCTTCTTCTTCTTTCAATTCAATCTACAGTTTTTAGCCTGTTTACAGTGATCGTGACACGCGCGATTTTGTCAATCTGTCTTTTTTGAGAAAATCCCCTAACTGGCTAAAAAAGCAACTAGCTTTTTGCATGCCATTCTAATCTAGAAGCTTTTTCTAAGTTTTTTTTATTTTTACAATAAATAATATTAAAAATAGACTAAAATTATCCAAAAATCTAGTATTTTTGGATAATCCATGCAACTCACACTAGTACTAATGGCTCAGATCACATTAACTCTCTAGATCAATAAAGAAGTCGGATGATGATGCATTCCATACTTTTTCACACTGTGTCCTCATAACATCACGACATCCACACCCTCTGAACTCTCTAGATCAATAGAGAAGTCGGATGATGATGCATTCCATACTTTTTCACACCATGTTCTCATAACATCACGACATCCACCCCCTCTAAACCTGCACATCCTCTGGTATGTGCCAAAATCCTAGTTGTCACTGGATTTTGAGTCCTCCTCATCCTCTCCAACCATATCCTTTACTTCTTCATCTTCCATATCTTCCTGGCTAGCCCCTGTAACATGGCCACTATTTTCTTCCAATTCTGGCAACTCATAGTTAGTGATTCTTGCCTTTTGAATAATTTGATTCTTTTCCCTGCTACTGGAAGTTTTATGGATGTCCCATCCAACTCATCTAATGCATAAGTAGCATTATCAAACACATGTCTTACCATATAGGGTCCAAACCATCTTTTGGAAACTTTATGCATGGCACTATGCTAGTTATCTAAACTGCTATCATAAACCAATACCCAATCCCCATCTTGTATGGTTCTTGGTCTCAATCTATGTCTTTTGTCAAACCGTTTATTGTTCTGTATCCTTGTTGCCCTTAACTTTGTAGTTGTTGCCTCTATGTTTTCTGACTTTCTTTCCAACTGTCTAATGCATAAGGCCAACAAATCCTCTCGATTCAACTCCTCCTCCCAAGGTAACACACTCCATGTGACTTTCATCTCTTCTATCGGCATGATAGGTTTTTGACCATACATCAATTCTGCAGGCATATATCATGTAACAGCACTATGAGTTGTTCTATCAGCCCACAGAGCATAAGGGAGCAATCATGGCCACTCTTTTATCTTCTCTCCACATGCTTTTGCCAATGCCTTCACAATAGGTGGATGACCTCTTTCACTTTTTCCATTTCCTTCAAGGTTATAGGCTGAAGTTAAAGCAAGATTTATCCCCAACCGTGCAAAGAAATCATAAGCTTCATCTGCATCTAACTCACCCCTATCTATTGTAATTTTTTTCACACAACCATATCGACAAAAGATCTCTTCTAAGAGAAAAGACAATATGACATTTGTCGTCTTAGTACTTAGAGCTCTCCCTTCCACTTGATTAGTCAAGTCTTCATGAGCAAGCACAAGATACCTGATTTGCCAAGGACCTGTAGGCATTGTGACCAAATCCACCACCCACTTAAAATGAAGAGACAATGGATATATGGGTTGCAATCCATCTCGATGTCTTACAATTGAATACATTTGACATGTCGTACATGTTTCCACAAAGTGAGCAACATCCTTATACATACCCTGCCACCAATATCTTTCTTTGATCTTTGTAAAAGTACCCCAAATACCTCTATGACCAGCCCATAAGCTTTCATGAAATTCTTACATTACTTTTACTTGTGAAGCTCTGTCACCCAAAACTCGCAATGGCATACCCTGTTTCTTTGTAGCATGCTTCCATAAGTATCCATCTTTTAAGAAAAAACCATAGGCTTTCCTCTTGATCTTCTTAAACTCCTCATCTAACCATTCATCTCTCTTTGTTAATGTACTGAGATATTGACCAATTCTCAGCCACTCTCCTATATATTTGTCTTCCAAAAACACTTCTACACAAGATGCAAAACATCTAAAGTGTCTTCTCTTTGTTGTCCAAGCTTCTGTCAATGCTATAGAAACACCTTGCTTTGCTAGATTCACTCTTGCAACATCATTTTCAGCCATAAGAAAGTCATCTTCTTCCTCCTCATCCATCATCCCATCTTCATTCTCATAGCGTGCTCGAGATAACATATCTACCACTGGGTTATCTCTTCCAGCAATATGTTGAAATTCAGAGTTCAAAGATTTGATGTATGCAATCCACCAGAGCATAGCAATGTCTGGGGTAGCACAACTAGTAATCATATCCAATACCGGCAAACAATCAGTCTCAATGACTACATGAGCACCCATAAAATACTCCTTATCACATTTAAGGGTTGTCACAATTCCCCATAATTCTCTTTTTACATGTGGATATCTTCTCTGTCATTCAGTCAATACTTTTGCACCAAAGCATATTGCATACCTTTCCACTTCCTCATCATCTTGCCCAATTGCCCATCCAATCCTGATTGGGCTTGTCTCAATAGTAATAATGATAGGCTTTCCATGTGAATAGTCAGCGTTTCTCAACATAGGAGCAAATTTTAAGAGTTGCTTCAATTTCTTCATTGCTTTTTTATGCTTCTTTTCCCAATGAAATTTTCGACCTTTCCTTAGAAGCTGATAAAGAACATCGGCTACATGTGTGGCTACATGTGCAAAGTGAGGAATCCATATCAAATAGAACACACATGCACCCAAGAATCTATGCACCTCTGATACATTCATGCATACATCTCGCATTCTATCAATCCCATCTATTTTTGCTAGTGATGGTCTTCGCCCATAACGCCCATACATATGCCCAACAATCAAAACCTCCTCAACTCCAAAGACGGACTTTTGTCCAGAAAGAGTAAAATGCACCTCTTCTAGACGTGTCAAAATTCTCTCACAATCCACAATATGGTCTGCAAGAAACTGTCTGCATCCATGAGCATCCATCTCTTCATTCTTTTCATCCACTGCACACCCTTTGATTGGAACATCGTCCAAGAAGGGCATAGTCAATTGTGGTATAAAATTCCTGAGTACCCTATTCATAGCATTTGTCATGTGTGCCACTAGTTTGTTGCACCCTGTGGGAGAGTACACATCCGTACTAACCCCAAATAAGTCTTCATGGTTGTGATATCCCTGCTTTCAATTGCAGGTTGAAATTGATCATACCCCGAGTAAAGACTACCCAAAGAATAGATTTCTCTCCCTGCAAAAGCCTCTGCAAATTCATCAACCATAGGACCTGCACCCACATTTCTTATGGTCACTTTATTAACCAATTGCATGTCTTGAATAAATCTCAAAGCCCCATTTTTTTTGGGCACAATAAACCAACGATTTGAGTACAGCACTGAAGAAGGCTCCAAGATATTCATGCGAATCTTTTCATTTAGCAAATCCATCAACTTTGGCAAGTAAGATTTAGGCATTGGAATAGGCCTCAAGTTCCATGGTACATGTGACATAGTAAATATGACCATAGGAGAGACAACATTTGGATCCACACAACCTATTTCACTTGGCTGAAATGCAAATGCCTTTCCATGTCTAGCCAACATATGCATAAAACAATTTCTCTCAGTAGGTAAAAGAAACACTTCTGCACCAACTTTCAATTCCTGTAATGTTTCATATGTAAACTGATGACCTATATCTTTAGGATCCCGTAAGTGTGGCTGCCTTGACACTTTTTCATACATACCCTCACTCTCTGGCGGAAGTGGTAAAGCAATTGGTTTCATCTTTTTGTCAATTGTCTTATACTTTGTCTCCAGAAGTGCTTCAACCCATTGTAATCCTTCCTGCTGAGCAAACAATGCTATAATATCATACATATCCAAAGAACATACTGACAACACTCTGTTTTCAGCCTCATTTTCTACATGCATAGTTGCTGAAATTTCAGCAATAGTGTCAGTATTATTCAGCCCATAAAATATTCCTAAAATACCATCATTTTCAGCTAACAACCCCAATGCTCTCAGTTTCTTAATAGCTCGTTTCATAGATATGCGTACAGCCCTACACATTGCTTCCATAGGCTTAAACCAACATGAATTGTTTGTTGTAAACTGAGAATTACCAATAGTAAATGCATGCTTCATTTCATCAAGAGGCAACTACACCCTCTTAACAGCACTACTGTAGCCCCACATGACAACAGTGCTTAATGAAAATCCAGGTCTTTGAATTCCCTTGCATTTGGAACCAAAGGAGGCTCTCGAAGCGTATCATGATTTCTAGGATGATTAACACAAACAGTAAGAAATTGGACTATTTTCCTCCCATCTTTGCTTCTGACTCTTGCATAAGCAAAACCATCATCAAGTACGCCTATTTCCATACGCACTCCTGTAATATAGGGCTATCCCAAAATCACTGCATATAAGGAATTATCTTGCACAAAGAAGTGTTGCTCTTCCTGTACATCACCAATTGTCACTTTTACATTAGGACATGCAGCGTAGAGCTCCCCTGAAGAATTATTTGCAGCCATCATATGCCAACCATGATTAGTGTCCATAGGCCATGCACCATTTTCAGACAATCCCCACTCAATGACATTTATCTCAGACCCACGTTCAAGTAAAGCAACGCAAGCAGTTTCACACTCCCCTATTTTCACTACCGTTTCAGTGGTAGCTCTAGCCCAGTGATTTCTTATGTAGTGACTTCGAGGAATAAATCCTAGAGTCTCTTCTCCACATTGTTGCATTTGCCTTACTCCACCATGCATATTGCTACAAGACAATGCATTTTCAACCACTTTCTTCTCTTTTCCACATGTTGTCCATTGCTTGGAAGCATCCTGCATAGACAATCGTGTACTTACTTCATGCTCATATTCAGCCCGAATACCCAAGAAACCAGTTTCCTCTTCAAATTGCAGTAATGCACTAGTGGTATAACCAAGAAACTAATGCTTCCTTTTAATTATGTCAATGATCTCATCATGAAATTCTCACTTGGCAATGCCAAGCACCTCTCCCAAGGTAAATTCCACCCAACTCTTTACGATCCGTTCTTCAAGGACCTTCTTAAGATATGTGGTTGTCTCAATGTCAGATTGCAACTTATATCCTAGCTACTTGCCCTTCTTTTTGCCCTCTTATTTGTTATCCCATTTTTGCTTCTGACTGACCTCTTCCATAACATTCTAGGGAGGTGGCTGATTTGCAGCTTTAGGCTAATCCACACTTCTTCTTGTCATTCTTTTAGATGTCCTTGCAATATCTTCATCTCTTTTTCGTTTTTCTTCCACAAGTACATCTGTGTTTTGTACCTTTGATAAATATGCATACACTGAATATGCATCTACCCGTGATTCCCAACCAGTTATGTCACGAATGTCTTTCCCTGCATGAGACATTTCACTATCAGTGACCTTTCTCTTTTTAGCTCCATGTAAAGCATGTGTCCATATTGCAACCTTTGGACTCGGCCATGCATTCTATCCAATTGTAGACCAAAAGTAGAAGCATGTACTGCCGCATAAGCATTTTGGACAGCCAAGTCTTCCAACAACTTCTGCATACCTCCCTTTCCAAAATTCAATGCAAGAGGCAATCCTGTTTCTTGTGCATGGATCTTGCCATCTTTCCAAAAGATAAGCTATCGTGCCAAGGCCTCTTGATAGGTAGCACAATCCTTTCTCTCGTGCTGCAAACTGTCATGCCACATACATCTTTTTCCAGGCTTAGGGGCTGCTACCCGTCCCCTTTCCTCTTGTCCTTTTTCATCCAATTTTGCAACCTTCAATTGAAGATCCTACATCCCTTTGACCAATTCATCTAAGACATCTTCCCTAACAGAGGGAACAATAGCAGGTATAGCCATAGGGTTAGCCACGGAAGCGGGTGGCTTATTGGATACTTCAACTATCTTACCCGTAACAGTGGGCAAGCTTGAGTCATGCAATCTTTCTCTTCTTTTATGCTTCTTCACAAGCACAGTAACAGCTTCCTTGACATGTCTCCACTCTATTTTCAAACCTATCCCTATAGTTTGATCCTCCAGCAAATCATCAAGCTTCTCTTGAAGCTCAGGATCAGCTACCTGTAGAAACAATTCAAATTTTTGACTTGCAAGAGCTTGCTATTCTACAAGATCCAACTGCTCAAATCGACTTTCAAATTCTCTTAACAATTCCTTACCCACAAGACCCTTATTGGGTTGTATAACCCACTCCTGAAAAGTCTTGCATGTAATCAAACTGATGTCCTCAATGTAAAATTCTTCCCTGAGTGTTTTCTTAAGGGCTACCCAGTCTGCATCCTGCAAGTATAATTCAGTAATCTGTGCTTTCAATTCATGAACAGTAACACGTACAAAATACTGGCTCCATGCAGATTGAGCCACTCCAAAGAATTACATCTTCTGAGCATAGGTATGTACATATGTAGATACATTCCTGCCATTGAATAACTTCACCTCACGCTCAATTGCTTGCAAAGCATTCATCACAACACTTTCTGTTTGAGCTAAAGCTTGCATCACCTGTTGTTGTTGTTGTTGTACTTGCATAAGCATATTCATATTTTGCACCAACCATTGTAAAACATCACTGGAGATTGTATTCAAAGGTTCTCCCATATTATCTTTCCTTCGTCTATGACGACTTTTCATGTCGGGTTCATCAATGTCGGAGGGGTTTTTGTAAAAATGTCGAATCCATCGGGGATCAAAAGTAAAAATGTCGAATCCATCGGGAATCCATAGTTCTACATTTTAAAAAAAAAATTTAAAGCACAAGTAGTCTGAAAAACATTCACCATGAACTGAAGGTAACAAATTTCGTTGATGGATATAGAAGGAGCTTGAGGTGTCGTATTAATGAAATGTACATTGCAAAATATAAAGCCAAAACCCAGAAAGTTGCTTCATTAAAATTTGAGACGTAGTGGCCTTGATATTTCACTGTAGTTGCGGTTAAGGATTAGCTTAGAGCTTTGTGAAAGTATAGCAATAACACAAAAAGCACATGAACATGCTGTATCAAGTAGCATGTTGAAGGATGATGATTATACACCTGGCATGTAAGCAGAGGGAGTGATAGGAGGACTGAGACACATAGTGGATCTTTAATAGGCATTAAGTGCCATGGAAATTCTCCCACCATGCAACCTTCCTCCTCCAAGAGGCATCACAAGGGGTTGGAACACGATGGTGTACTAGCCAAGGTGGGCATGAATGGAGAAGCTATGGAGGTCGATTTCCAAGTAGCTCTCATCAAGGACAAAGTGGATATGGAAGCAATTCAGAAGGAGGTTAGATATGAGATCAAAGCCATTTTTGACATGCAAAAGGAATAGACCCATGAACATAAAAAATTCTTGTGACCACCAATCACCTTCTTCCTCCAATGAACCAAACATAGAAATGCTGATTTCAGTGCTGCTGGCCTTTTTTTTTTCTTCATGGGGTGCATCTGGTTTAAAGATGAGTTCAAATGAACCCCCTAGTAGTTTTACTTTGTGGGCAGGGACTTCTTCTTTGTCCTCGTGGGATCCAAGCAATAGCAAGATTGGATCATTTAACTAGCTCATTTACTTCTCAGGAATCATGAAAGTTCCATGTTATTTAAGTATAGACATGAACTTAAAAAAGATTTGAATTGAAAACTTCTGAATTAAGGCCCACTACACACTAAACGGTGGACGGGGCCCTTTCACAAAAAAAGAGGTGTCCAATGGGTACGTGTCACACTTTCATTGGTACTTCTTTGCCACATAGCCAAAAAGTGGTAGTACAAGCATGCGTGTCAAAACCGAGGAGTGAGAGAGAGGAAGAGACATTGTTTTCCACAGGTGTTTCATAAGATTAGATTTATTGCATTGGGTTTATTTCCAACACCCTTTGCCTTGAGCCAACAATCTTATTACCTTGGGGTAGTTTCAACTCAAATCTTGATTGCTTCTAGTAACCCAAGTCACACGCCTCTATCTTACACAAATTTTTAGGGACTTAGACCCTAGGCTTTGAATATAGTTGTCTTACTTTAGTGTTGCTATACCTCAATAATAATAAAAAACTATACATAGTGAGATCAAAAACCATACATAGTGAGACTGACCCAAGATATACACTAACTCGCGTGATACACATTTTTGAAACCCCTCCCTTATTTGTATAGATGGGGAAGAAAATTAATGGGGGCCAACCCCTAGTATGGGTGGGTATGGGCCTAACATAGACTTATGTATTATTTGAGGAAACCTCACACCCTTGCACTAATGTAATTCCGTAGGTATCCCATAATGAATCCCCTTAGGACTCTTTAAGATCATTTGGAAAAGTGGACGTAGTACCCTGAAAAACAAAAGTACTATGTTTACTTATTGAGGCTCACCATACCCTTTCGTAAAATGATCCAAGTCAGTTTTGTAAATTAACAATACCCTTTTGTTAAAATCATGTATATGAAATATAAAAACCCCTTTTGTGAATAAGTTTATACGTCTTAAAATATTTCCTTCTGTGAATGTATATATGTAAGCTTATATTTCTTTATATTCCCCTTTTTTGAACTCACGTGATACACATTTTTGTACACAGTGTGACTAACTCGAGCATCTACTACATTCAATTGACTAGTAACCAGTGTATTATGTGTGGATCAAACACATAGAGGTCCATCACCATTTCATTTGGGAGCAAGTTTTGACGCATGATATTGACTTGGTTTATGTTAGTACAAAGGATCAAAAAGCTAATATTTTCACCAAGACCTTGGAAGCTGAGAAGCTTTAATATTCAAGACTATGCTTAGAGTTTGTGGGCTCATGTTAAGCTCGAGGGGAAGTGTTGAGATGTCGAGCTCTACATGAGCAAGCATGTACTACATGCCGCCTTGGTGATGTAGCATGATATTACTCACTGGCATCATGTGAGGTAACCAATGTGAGAATATGCTAGTGATTCTACAACTAGACTACACCCACATAATCCATCCTTGGTTGTGGCACATTCATTATGCCAAGTCTTCTTTCCTAGGAGGTTCACACTTAGTGACCACATGCACATATATTGTGGTACTTTCATATTAGTCTTTTGTCATATTGTAGACTTAGTTATTTTATATGGAAGAAGAAGAAAGAAGAATAATAATATTTCAGCCCTATCTCTTTGTGTTCTCAAGTCTCCATTGCTTTTGTTTATGTGTATTCTTGGGTACTTGACCTCTCTCCCCTCTTGTATATTTTCACCATGGATAGTCGAATGCACGAAAGCTAGTGAAAAGTCTCAAGTCTCCATTACTTTTGTTTATGTGTATTCTTGGGTACTTTATCTCTCTCCCCTCTTGTATATTTTCACCATGGATAGTTGAATGCATGAAAGCTAGTGAAAGGTGGCACATTGAAGCTTGAGTGGCTAGACCAAGAGGACTGGAGGAGGCTTAGAGAGGAGTCTGCAAACTCTCCAAGGCAATGCCAACAACAATGAGAGATGGCAAGGGCACAACTGAAGGTGAGAGTCATGTACCACCTTAGGAGTGGCAGCCACAAGATCTACCTAGAGGACTTTATAAGTTCTCTATTAGTTATGATCACTTTTTTATTTTATGTGTTGCTTATAGTAATAATATAATTCTAATAATGCTACTTTTTCTTTTTTGTTGCAGTACTCCATTACAAATCACAATTTTACAAGCTTGGAGACATGATATGCAAAAAGATATGGTCTAATTGCACTTATCGACAAGCTATATACACATGGAGATCTAGTAAGTCATGCCTCTTTAATGTTTCCAGTTTTTTGTTTTTGTAAGGGATTGTCTACTCTAGATTGATCTTTGGTTATATTATAGACTCCCTTCAATGATCTATGTTGCAGTGGGACAAGCTATTGGATAGTGACCAACTTGGATTCACGAAGTTTCCCTTTATTTTTTGGCCTTGTGCTCCATATATACTTTTTTTGATTAATTGTCTCTAGCTTTCTTTATACACATTTTTCCTCTATTGTATGTAGCTCATTTTTAGCGACTTCTATAGATAGTTTTTCATATTGTTGTTCCTCCTCCCTATCATTCAATGTAGCACTATGGAATGTGATGCTATCATTTTACTTATTCGTACATTCAATCAATGGATTTCTTATTTTTGGTGAATCATGATATACAACTTTTGGACATTAGCTATATATTATAAGTTTTTATTATTCCATTGAGCTTTCAGACTAGCTTGAGTACTTTATGCGAATGTATTTTGATCAATAAGTGTAGAATGGTAGCCATTGGAGTCACTCACAAGTATATTTAGTATCATGGATATGAAATTTAGTAAATTTATTCATGTTTCTCATCCATTATCCCTGATTATTGAGAAGAATTTATATTTTTAGTTTATAACTATAAGAAGTTGGGAAAAAGAGATGTTTAGCGTGGAAATAATACCATGCCACTCGGACATAGGTATAAAAGGGAGAGACATGCAAATTTTCACATCTTTTGAAATAATAATACATTACTATCTCTTTCCTCATCACCTTGCTCACAGCTTCTATGGCTTCTCTTCTCTTTCAATCTTTCTCTCTCATTTTCTAGTATTTCTCTCTCCTCGTCACTCTCTTTCTCTCTCTTCTATACTCCTCTCTTCTACAGCCTTCTCTCTCCTCTTTCTCTCTCTCCAGACCTCTTCTTAACAAGTGGTATTAGAGCATTAGTCTTTGATCCATTTTTTGTCTCTTTTTCTTCATATTCAGTTCAATTTTTCATCATAAAAACCAATTTCAAACAAGTACTATAAGTACAAGACATGGACACTGACTAGTAGGGCTTGCACGACACCTATGGTTGGAAGAATACTAAATCTAGATATCTTTGGGATAGATATGGTTGTCAAAGGACAAACTATAGGTATTCATAAAATTTTCATGCAATTTTGAAGGTAACATGGTCAAATAAGAGTTAACTAGACTTGGAAGAGAAACAAACTGTGGTTACTTTTTAGAAAAGAGCTTCATCTTCTTTATGTTTGAGAACAGGAGAAGGATGCCACGTAGTGTAATATGCAACTCAAAATTTGTGTTGATCTTTGAAGCTCTTGGACAGCTCATGCCTGCTTTTTTCTTGGTTGGGGATCGTTATTGGTGATCATTGCTGGTCATTTGAGCTGGTATACTTCAGATTGGAGCATTCTTTCACACTATTTCAACCTTCTTCTTCTCCAAACCCTAACAGTGCAGTGCATGGACAGCCATGAAAGCTTTAGCTCAAGCTTCAATTTCTCCTCAATTTCTTGAAGATTCTTCATCATTCCACACCTGGGATCCATTTCAATAAAGATTCTTGAAGAAATTGCAAGGATTGAGCAAGAATGGCCAAGGATTGAAGCTCAAGAGCTTCTATGAAGTCAAAATTTAGGGGAAACGACTTTAATGCTTCAATCTTAAGCTTCTCAAGCTTCAAGATTGCTTCCAAGCATTAAATGCACAAGGATTGAAGATTATTTCAGCAACATTGGGCAATTGGAGACTCCATCAAGCATTTGGGAATCATTCAAGCCTTCATCAAACATACAAAAAGTATTCTCTTCAATTCTCAATCTCTCTCATTCATCCAATTACTGAGCTTCATCCAATTGATTGAGAGATTAAAGAATTGTGAAATTTTCATCAAATTTCATCTAATCATTTCTTAAATTAGCCCACTCATGGAATGCATTGTTTACTTGATGCATATTGGATCCAATCAATGAATTAGAAGCTTTTGACTAAAGTTCAAGTATTATATTTAATCCAATTGATTAAACCCCATTGATTGATAAGATTTCTTGCTCTAATCCGTTGATTTTCTTATGATTTTTCATTCATGGAAAAATATATAATAATCCATTGTAAAAGGGTAAGTCAACAATGAGCCACTACATGGTAAGCTCCTCTTCCCATTTATTTTACCAAATTTCAATTCTCTTGCATTTTACGTAAAGAACTGAATGAAAATTTTAGTAATGCATATCATGCCAATTGATTAGAGTATCATGCCATTTCCATGTTGATATTTCCACTAAGGAAAAAGATGGATGCCAAGGGAGATAATGGGACAATAGAGAGGTGACCCTTCCCCACTATTAAAGATCCCGAAGGGGTGCAACCAACCGATCTAGGGGAAAATTTGCCTACCTTTCGAGTGATTCGAAGCCCATGTAGGGAGATTGAAGATTGAAGCCCTTTCAAAGAATTAAGTACCTTGAAGTTCAAAATAGGGTGAAACAAGGGATTTATAGGACACTGTAGGGTATTATAGGTACCATCTTCACACTAAAGTACAAATGCAGGTAGTACAAGGAATCCACAGGTCCTGTCTAGCTTCCTACAGGGTTTGATAGTCATTAGGCACTACCATTTTTCTCTCACATGTGGAAATAAGGTACTTACAAGCTAAAACAAGGTGCATGCCTAGACAGTTCAACAGCCTCAAAGATTGAATTGCAATATTTTTTCCCTAAACCTATCATGATGTGCTATATCTCATATTGAAGAGGGCATCTTTGGCTCCGATTTGGATAAAATTTTTTGGGAATCTGATTTTGCTAGTTGAAGTTATAGCCAATTTTCTAACAGGGGGTACTGCAGGACTGCACTAATATAGTAAGTCATAAGGGAAAGAGTAAGGCCCAGGATGAGTATGCTTACCAAATCAGAGATTCCATGCTAGAAAATACACCTTAGTAGGGCCTTGAAGAGTCTCAAATGCAAGGAGAAATCAGTGCACTCAATAATACCATGTGTGAACATGAGAATAGACACGCTCAAAGATATTTGGAGTTGTTATCCAAAGTGGAGTAGATGGTATTGTCTACTAATCAAACGAAGTCTTCCATTGAGAAGTTGTTAGAATCCACTATCCAAAAGAAGGATTCCATTGATAAATTAGTAGAATATAATGCTCAAATAATGGCCCAATTCTCCCAATGGATGCAAATGCAAATGGGAACCAAGGAATCTAAGGAGAAAGCTCCTTCAAACAATGATCCTTCAATCCCATTTCAACCACCTAACCAAGATGGTCAAGATCATGGTATCATTGGACAAAGGCCTATTCCCAATAGTCAATATGAAGCAGGTGAGACTTTATAAAGGCATGATGACTATTTGGGCAATTTGAACGGTGCTAATTCCCATGCTTATGGGCTGAATTCTCAACCTCCTACAGGTCCTCTACCATCAGGAAGGTTTCACACTAGTTGTCAGCCATTTATTGGAAGAGTACCATCTTATGTTGGAGGTTCAATGCCTACTAACCATAAGCAGTCTATTTTGGGACAACAACCCTTTCATGAGAGGGAGACCAAGGATAAGATCATGTTGGCAAATTACAATGGATAATCATCTTCATCATCCATTCTCTAGAGGAATGGATTTCAAAATTAAAATCCTATTTTGATATATTCCCTAGAAGTGATGATATGAAGATTCATTTTGCGTCTTTACATTTGAAAGGATTTGTGCACACTTGGTGGAGATACATTAAGAAAGAGAACATACTTGTAGAGAATTGGAATGCATTCAAGACACTTATGGCTGAAGTCTTTGTCTCTCCTCTTGAAAAAGAGAAATTGGCACGGAGATGGTATGGATTAGAGCAAAGAGGCCTAAGTGTATGGGATTATACAAACCAATTCCTCAACCTTACCATGTATGTAGAGAGCATTAGTGATGAAGCTAAATTCCACAAGTATATGTATGGTTTAGAACCTTCTTTATTAGCTGATGTTATGGTGCAAAACTCTACCAATCTATTCAAAGCTATTGAGCTTGTGGAACATTATGAAATAAAGTATAGAATAGAGTCTTCATTTATCGAGATCTAAAGACTATTTTAAAATAGGGACAAGTTGGCAATGTTTATGGCAATAATCATGCACCAAGTGGGAACCTAAGAGTGCCAACTTATCCATCGTTCAATGCCTCAAGTCCTCAAAGAAATTTCAAGATAGCAAACAAACCAAGAGTTGATCTTAAACAAGGGGATAACAAGTTTAGATCTACTTCAACCAAGATGAATCTATTCCTATGGACCTATACAAAGAAAAGAAGAAAGAAGGCTTATGCCTCAAATGTGAAGAAAAGTATACAATTGATCATGCAACAAAGTGTGTATACAAAAAATGCAAAAGCCAAGGCTCATAGTATACTAGTCTTTGAAGATTCAAAGGATGACACTGATGAGGTTAATGCATTTGTAACTACCACTGAAAATGAGGATGTTGAGGAGGAAGTTGGGCAAGAACACTTTTATGATCCTACTAAAACTTTTCCTTTTGATTCGGGTGGTAGTGTTCCTTTTGATCTGGGATGAACTTATGATGATCGCTTGCTACCACTAATTGTTCCATTTCCATGGATGCTTGAAAAGTTCTAAGAGCCCTAATACACTTTGTATGAAGGGTAATATTCATGGGAAGGATATTTTTATCCTGATAGATAGTGACAGTATACACACAATTTTGTGAATAAGTCCATTGTGAATAAATTGAATTGTCTTTCCACCGATTTAAAGCAGCCCCCATAAGAGTTCAAGTAGCCAATGGTGAAGAAGAAATCAACACTTAAATATTCCCACAAGTTTCTTTACAATTGACTAAAAATTATATTGAAGCAAAAGTAAACTTGATAGCTTTGGAAATGGGACCTATAGATGTTTTACTCGAGTGTGATTTTGGCTGATGACGTTGGAAAAAATTACTATGGATTTCTCACAACTATATACAGAGTTTATCTTTGATGGATAGCTCATCCATTTACAAAGAATCTCTAGTAAATCAAATTTTCAACTTATCACCATTCAACAACTCAAGGAGTACAAGAGGCACTCCTGGATTTTTTTTTTGCATGTGAATAAAGAGGTTGAAGATCAATCAAAAATTCAGCAAATCATCTAGCTTTGAAAGCTCTTCTTAACGAGTACAAGGATTTGTTTGAAGTACCTACTTCATTGCTTCCTAAGAGAGCAGTAGACCACCCAATTAATTTGGAGCCCAACTCAAAGCCAATTAATAAGCCATCCTACAGATTGTCCAAGTGTGAGCGTAAAAAAATTAGCCAAGAAAATCAAGGAGCTTATTGAAATGGAATTCATTGAATCTATTTCTTCACCTTATGCATCTCCGATCTTGTTAATGAAGAAGAAATATAGATATTTCAGGATGTGTATTGATTACAAAGACCTAAACAAGATCACCGTGAAAAACATGTATTGAATACCCAAAATTGATGATTTACTTGATGAGCTCAAGGGAGCTAGATCTGTTACAAAGATTAACTTGAGGTCAAGGTATCATTACATCTGTATGTGACGGTGAGGTTGGAGCCAGTTTATCAAAATCGGAAAAGAGAAAAACTAGACAGTATGCTTTAAAATTTTCTTTGATCACAGGAACACTATATTGACAGGGGGTTGATGATATCTATCATCGATATGTGATGCATAACGAGGTTCCATTCATTTTGGAAGAGTGCCATGACTCCGCTTGCGGAGGGTATTTTGCTGGACTGAGAGCAAAGTTTTGAGGCCGAGATGTACCTAAAATTTGCCAAAAATTTGAGAATTTGGGGAAAAAATATTTAACATCGAAGGCGGGGGTTGCAACTAGGACGATTTTAAGTACCAAGTGAAAGACGGCTTTTAAAAGGCGCTCGAGCGACACTTGTGGATTTTTTATAATTTTTTCGACTGCCATGTGAGATGTTAGGAGTTGCCAGTCAGTGCGGGATGTCAAGCCGAATGCCCAGGATTTTTCAGAGCTCGAATCACAGCCAGGACGAGGAAATGGCCACAAAAGGGTCAAGATGTAAAAAGGTGGACAAGTTTGGGGCCAAAGTTGAATGTGCCCTTTCACAAACCCACACCCCCCCCCCCCCCCCAAATTTTATGAAGGAGTATACAACAAAAAGTGAGCATGAAGCGTGGATATGGCGTGAACTGCACGGTCGTTTTTTGCGCCCCATGGATGATGGATAGAGATGACAGGCTGAAAGCGACGCATCCAACTGATCTTGGGGCTGATCTTCTCCTTCTTGATTGATCTTATCGCTGCCCTTTGCTCATGGAATGGCTACCTGGATGGGAAGAACAGATTCTAGTCTTTCTCTCTCCTCCCTCTCTATCTTCTCTATGGGATGTTCATGTGTGGCATCTTGATGAAGAAAGAATGAAGTAAGTGGTGATGAAGATGGATGGAGATGCTGAAGATTAAAGTAAAACATTGGATTGAGAAAAATGGAGGCTCTGTTTGCTGATTATACAATCATTCAAGGCGTCTCGGGTTACGTAAAAACACGGTATGACAATTTTTATGAAGAAAATGAAAGATTTTTGATAGTTTATGATGATAATTATATTCTTATTGGATGAAAATTTATTTGTGGGCTATTTTCATTATGAGTAATTTCTATGTATCAGAAAATTTTGGTTTTGTAATGATTTACATGCTTTATTTAATTTCTGTAAACTTGAAATGCGGGTTTTAAGTGACAAAATGGTTGTTTTTTCATTTCGGGTGGGGAAAAATTATTCCCATGGGGGGAATATAGAAGATAAATTGAATGATAGTATGGTAAAGTGAGTGGAATAAGAAAAATTGGAAAATAGTATATTTTATTTCCAAATAATTCAAGAAAATGAAAAAAATAAGGAGAAAAATATAAATACGTCTTGGAAAAATAAGGAAAAATATAAGAGTTATTTGTGGATGTGTGGTAGTGGCAGAGAATGAGGTTTAGCCTCATTTTACCCTATCTCTTTGTTAAAGTTTGTGATTTATTATTTTTATACATCAAAACATGACGAAATGAATCTCTACACCTATGCAACGAAAGCAATACCTACACGTAGGGGGTTGGGAGGTTTGAATGGTGTGATTTGCATGCTGATTGTTGTTGATTTTTTGATGCATACCATGTCATAGAGTCCGTGTTATTTTGATTAAGAGGATAGTAGCATGAGTGTTATCTCGGTGCTATCCTTTCATCGCCGCAACGGGTTAGAGAATAAGCATTAAAAGCTTGGTTGTACACAAAGCACGTTGCTGATTTTGAAAATGATGTTTGAGCACTTTAGGAAAATTCACTTTGCATGTGTATGAAACCATGGTGTCAGAAAAAAAAAACCTGGATGCATAGCACCTGGTTTCAATGATAATGACCCACGTTGAGTGTGGAAAGGTATCCTAAGCCGTAGAATAGACGTTGGTTCTTATGGGATTATTTGGTGAGGAAGCATGGTATATCTCCTAGAAATGTTTGAAATGAAGAGTGGAGTTTGTTCGTTTATTTTATATGTTGAGAAATGCATCAAGGGGCTAATCCGTGCGATGTAGGAGAGCTGCAATGGGGCCACGGTGTTTCTATCGAGAGGTTGCCTCTAGGTATATGATTATCGTGGCATTGCCAATGTGTATGGGTTCTCCCTCTGAGGAGTTTATAGAAACGGAAACGTTGGACTACAAAACTACAAGACTATAAACACATAGATTAGGCTTTAGGGCAGTTTGTCCTTTAGCAGCAGATTGACGCTCCTGGTCCACGAGGCCGTGAGGGTGTGTTTATCTATTATGAGCATGAGATCCGGCTAGTGCCATAGCCAGTGCGGGTCCATTTCAGGTCCCATCATGGATAGATGACGGCCCAAAAAGATTTAAGAGTTGGATATTGGTGGCCTTTCATTTTCCAAGATACATTCAAGTATGTTAAGAGATGTGATACTTGTCAATGGCATGACAGTAGGGAGAATAGGAAGTGACCACTTACTCCGATTATAGCGATATTTCCATTTGAGAAGTGGGGCATCGACTTTGTGGATCCTATTATCCCATTGTCTTCTACATAGAAGAGATACATCAGTGGTGACTGACTATTTTACAAAGTGGTCAGAATCATGAGCAACAAGGAAGGACAACACAAAAGAGACTATTGTTTTCCTACTAGAGCAAATTATATGCTGATTTGGTCCGCTAAAAGAATTAGTATCGAACCATGGAACCCATTTCCTAAACAAGGTGATTAAAAGCTTAACTAAAGTGTGGCAAATTAAGCACAACAAGATGACTCCTTATTTGTTGAGATGACAAGCTTAACACATGCGGACATTGATAATGGACCGCCTGGTTAGATGGGTCTTCACGTCTACACTTAGCACGTCAGTGGTCATTATGACTCTCACATGGCCACTAACTCATTACTTATTATATTCAGGTTGTTACACCTATCTACAGCTGGCATAGTTATAGCGTCAGTCGATTAGTGTAGTCGGTTATGCATTGTTTGACTTAGTAGGCCACTTTTCTTTATGTTGTATCTTATCTATACCTTGTGTATATTATAAAGAGTGTGGAAGAAGAAGAAGAAACCAGCAAGAAAACGTTTTTGGCCTCCATCTCTCTTTTTGTCTCTTGAGTGAGCTTCTCCTTGTGCATTCTGTATGTGTTCAGCGCAGTATCTTGAGCAAGTCCCCCCACCACACGATTCCTGATATGGTATCAGAGTCACGCCACTGAGAGAGGCTGATTTAGAAGGCTAAAGTGAAGGAGAAAAAGCAAGGTTCAAGCAAGCAAGCCACAAGTAAGAAGCTCTCCCATCCTTCCACTCTTTCTCTTGGATAGTGCCTGTGGAGACACCGGAAGCAGGGCAGAGCAAAAATCTCAGATTGTAGTGAGATTTGGTGTGCGCAAAGAGTGTAGTTATTTTGGGCATTTGAGGCCGTTTCAGGCCTCATTTTAGAGCCGCAAGGTTGCGGAAAGTAGTTTCAGGATACACTGTGATTTTGGCTGTTTTGATCGAAAATGAGTACGCAGGTTATAGATTGTGAATCTGTAATTCTTGAGGTGTTTGCAGGAAGCAAACATAAAGTTTATCTACAAAAAGGTTGCAGATTGCATGTATTGTTGAGCAGAGAGTGAAAAAGGTTGTCTAGTGTATTGCTGTGCACTACAGGTCGAGGGTTGCAGAAGATTTGCTTGTTGTTTGGTATTAGTTCTGTGATAATGGCGGAGAACAGTGGGAGCCCCATCATTGAGAAGCTCGACAAGAACAACTACCCTTCATGGAAGTTCCATGTCACGAACTTCCTTATTGGAAAAGGCCTCTACGAGTTTGTTTCAGGTGAATAAAAGGAGCCAGAGGTGAGTGATCCTCCAACTGCAAAAGAGACAAAGGCACAGAAGGAATGGAATGCAAAAGACAATAAGGTCATGTATTGGCTGTCTATAGTAATTGACAATAATATACTGGGACATATTAGAAATGCAGAGAATTCATATGCAGCTTGGACCATACTTGAAAGTATGTTTTCTATAAATACAAAGACACGAAAGATTCAACTCAAGCAAGAGTTGAATCCATTGAAGAAAGGGAAGATGTCTATCAATGAGTATGCACTGAAGGTAAGGAGCATTGCAGATGCATTGGCAGCGATTGATGCAATGCCCGATGATGATGATTTGGTATTATCTACCTTGGGTGGACTTAACAATGAAAAGGCTTGGAAGTCTTTTGTAACTTCCGTATATGTCAAAAAGCCATTTCTAGATTTCGATGAGTTGGTCTCCCTTATGATCACTGAAAAGATCAACATGCAGAGTGAGACATCTGAAAGAAGTGGTGAACAGGTCCAATTTTTCTACTCCACTTCAAGAAGGGGACGTGGCAGATTCTCTTCAAGAGGCCGTGGTACAAGACATGGTAGTGACAACCAGCAAAATAGATTGAATCAGCAATTTGGCGATATGCAGGTTTCAGGAGATCATGGTAACTTTAGAGGCAGGGGGAGATTTAGAGGAAGAGGTGGATGGCAGAATAGAGGTTCTAACAACTCTGGTATTGTGTGTCACTACTGTGGCAAAATAGGTCATATTGCAACCCAATGTTATGCTAAGAAAGATGATATTCGCAGTGGTAAGTTGCAGCAAGTAAACTATGCATCGTCTTCACGACAGAATGAAGACAAAAATGAACGTCTGTTTGTTATGCAGCATATGCTGAATGTTGTTATAGGAAAGGGAATACATGATGATGTTTGGTATGTTGCTTTAGGTGCATCCAATCATATGACCAGCCATGCAGAATGGTTTGGAGAGATGCAAGATTTGCAAAATGCAAGTTATGTGTAGACGGGTGATGATTCATGCCACCCAATTTCACACATTGGAAAAGCTCCCTTGTCCTCGCATGATGGTAAGACAAAGAGTCTTTCAGATGTATTACATGTGCCATCTATTACAAAGAACTTGGTGTTAGTCGGTCAAATGGTAGAGCAAGGGCTGCAAGTCAGATTTAATGCATAGGGCTGCTTTGTAGAAGACTTCAATGACAAGTGCAGGTTGGTAGCAAAGGGGAGTAGAGTTGGACGTATGTTTACTCTAGATGCTGGAATTCCTACTATGAATGCTGCTATGTATGCTAAAGGAAAAGGTGTTGTTGCAAATATTGAAATTTGGCACAAACGCATTGGACATGCAAATGTACAAATGCTGAAATTAATGCAGTCCAAAGGGTTGGTTATAGGTTTGCCTACATTTAGAGTTGCAAAATTTCATAAGGTATGCGAAGCTTGTCAGTTTGGTAAGCAGGTAAGACAACCCTTTTCACATGACAGAGATGTAAGCAGAAATATCCTTGATATTGTGCATACAGACATTTGGGGCCCTACACAAAATGTATCTCGTGGAGGCAGTTCATACTTTGTCACATTCATTGATGATTGTTCTAGAAAGCTGTGGGTATATTTTATGAAGGAAAAGAGTGAAGCGTTTGAGCACTTTAGAACTTTCAAGGCTGCAGTTGAAAGAGAAATAGGCTTGAAAGTAAAGTGCTTGAGGTTAGATGGAGGGGGAGAGTACCTCTCGAATGAGTTTAGTGATTTTCTGAGGTCTCATGGGATAAAGAGACAGTTCACATGCAGATATACCCCACAGCAAAGTGGGGTTGCAAAAAGGAAAAATAGGCATATTGCAAAATTTGCACGCGCCTTGATGGGCTGAAAAGAATATGCCTAAGCATTTTGGTCTGAGGCTGTTCATACTGCTGTTTATTTTATGAACAGAACTCCCACAGCTGCAGTTCATGGGATGACTCCTGATGCTTTACTGGAAAGAAGCTTGATGTATCGCACTTGAAGGTATTTGGCTGTGTTGCATACATTCATGTGCTAGATGAGCTACAAAAGAAGCTTGATCCAAAGGTAGAAAAATATGTTTTTATTGGATACTCTTTAGAGCAGAAAGGGTATCATTGTTATAACCCTGTCATATGTAAGTTCAGAGTGAGTAGGGATATCATCTTTGATGAAATGAGAAGTTGGTATGCATCTAGTGGTGATGCATTGGATTATGATGATGATCATGACACTCATGTGCAGGCTCAAAAGCAAGAATCACGGACTCTTAGTGGACCAGAGACATCCTTTGGTAGTCCTTGGTCTGGGAGACTAACGAGTACCTCTACATCTTCAGGTGCATCTAGTAGCACTACAGGTAAAGACAAAGGAAAGAATAAAGTGTCAGATGGCATTGATGCAGTTCTTGATGGAGACTCCAGTGGCTCAGAGAACTTGGATGATGAGCTTGGTATTCCTTCTGTCAGGACACCAGGTGCACAGAGAGCTCATAGTAATGTAAAGGCTCCATTGAGTGATCCGGTGGTATGCAGATCTAGCAAGGTCAGATACCCTGTTAAAATATTTGGTTTTGAAGGTTATGCAGCTCACCATTATGCTTATATGGTGAAACTAGTTGAGGATGTTGAGCCCACATGTTTTGAGGAGGCTGTAGGTCATGCTCATTGGGATGCAGCCATGGATGAGGAGATGGCTGCATTAGAGGCCAATAAGACTTGGGATCTAGTATCATTGCCGAAGGGCAAGAAAGCTATTGGATGTAAGTGGGTTTATAAGATTAAGCACAATGTAGATGGTTCTATTAGTAGGTACAAAGTTAACCTGGTTGCAAAAGGCTATGCCCAGACATATGGCATAGATTATGAAGAAACCTTCAGTCTAGTTGCTAGGATGGCAATTGTCAGATGTGTGATTGCTTTAGCAGCAACCAAAGGTTGGAGGTTGCAGCAAATGGATGTGAAGAATGCCTTCTTGCATGGGGATTTGCAGGAAGAAGTGTATATGGATAAACCAACAGGTTATGAAGATTTAGAGCATCCCACGTATGTGTGCAGGTTGAAGAAGGTGCTCTATGGGCTCAAGCAAGCAGCTAGAGCATGGTCTGACAAGATCAAAGAGTATCTTGTCAATATTGGCTTCTACGTTTCTGATGCTGATCACTCACTTTATGTGAGAAAGGGAGATGCAGGTTTGGTTATCATAGTCATCTATGTGGATGATTTGATTATTACAGGTGATAGTGATACCGGGATTGCTGAAGTCAAGGATTTTTTGAAGAAGAAGTTTGAGAGGAAGGATTTAGGTGAGCTAAGGTACTTCCTTGGCATTGAGGTGATCGGATGTGATGATGGTATATGGCTGCCCCAAAGACAGTATAGCTTGGATATGTTGTCTAAGTATGGTATAACAACATGCAAACCACTTTCAATCCCATTGGAGCAAAATGTAAAGTTGAGTCCTGATGTTGGGGATGAGATAGAAGACCCTACTATGTTCAGGAGGATAGTGGGGAGTTTGATCTACATGACCATTAAAAGGCTAGACTTGAGCTACATTGTTGGTCTTGTGAGTCAGTTTATGCAAGTACCTAGAAAGCCACAATTGGATACAGTCAGACACATATTGAGATATGTGAAGTCCACATTACATTATGGACTTTTCTATGAGGCAAGTACAGATGTACAGGTGTTTGGATACACATATGCAGATTGGGCTAGTACTATGTCTGATAGAAGATCTACCAGCTGATACATGTTCTCTCTTGGTAGTGCAGCAATTATTTGGAGCAGCAAAAAGCAACTTACAGTTGCTTTGTCGAGTATAGAGGCTGAGCATAGAGGTGTTGCTGTAGCAGCATGTGAGGTAGTATGGCTACAAAAGTTATTGGCTGATTTAGATGTGCATGTGGAAGGTCCAGTTGTCATTTATTGTGACAACATGAGCAGTATAAAGTTGGCTAGGAACCCTGTGTTCCATGCTAGGACAAAACATATTGAGGTACACTACCACTTTGTGAGAGAGAAGGTACTAGCAAGTGAGATTGACTTGGTGTATGTCAACACACAGGATCAGATAGTTGACATCTTCACAAAGGCATTGGGTACAGAGAAACTTCAAAATTTTTGAAGCTTACTTGGAGTTGCAGAGATGCAGTTGAGCTTGAGGGGGAGTGTTGAGATGACAAGTTCAACACATGCGGACATTGATAATGGACCGCCTGGTTAGATGGGTCCACACATCTACACTTAGCACATCAGTGGTCATTATGACTCTCACATGGCCACTGACTCATTACTTATTATATTCAAGTTGTTACACCTATCTACAACTGGCATAGTTATAGTGCCAGTCGACTAGTGTAGTCAGTTATGCATTGTTTGACTTAGTAGGCCACTTTCCTTTATGTTGTATATTATCTATACTTTGTGTACATTGTAAAGAGTGTGGAAGAAGAAGAAGAAACCAATAAGAAAACATTTTTGGCCTCCATCTCTCTTCTTGTCTCTTGAGTGAGCTTCTCCTTGTGCATTCTATGTGTGCTCGGCGCAGCATCTTGAGCAAGTCCCCCCACCACACGATTCTTCACACTTATAACCCATATGAAAATAGGCAAGTTGAAAGTACTAACAAGCAGCTTGTTGGTATTTTATCAAAAATAGTGTTAGAAAAGAAGTGAAATTAGGATGAGAAACTGTATGTGGTGATGTGGGCGTATAACACGACGTTTAAGCGAGCCACTGGCCACACCCCATTAAAGTTAGTCTATAGGGAGGAGTGTGTTTTTCTCTTTTAGAGATTGAGTTGCCAACTATAAGACTCACAATCAATCATTCTTTGGGTGACGAGGATGCACTCTTCGAGTGCTTTACGACTCTGGCCCACTTGGATGAGCTCAAATTGCAGAGTCTATTGCACCAAGAAGTGGCTAAGTGTCGAATGAAGAAGCTACATGATTTAAAAGTAAATAAATACACCTTTAAGAAGGGGTAGTTAGTTCGTTATTATGATGCACATTGAGAATTGTTTCCATGTAAACTTAAGCCCAAATGGGATGGTCCCTACAAGATCATAAGAATAGGGAAGAATAAATCCAGGACATTACTAGTGTAGCTGATCTTAAGGAAGTGGAGTTTAAAAATAAGGTTAATCTTAATAAGATTAAACCTTATTATCTCTAAATTCACTAACAAAATAAATGCCTTGCAGGTCAATATTGGGCTAATCAAGAACCTACAAGAGATGAAAGAGGTTGATGGGGTGGCTGATTTCTTATTTGGAACACCCATACTTGGAGCAGAGATATCATCAGGGGAAGCTTATCTAGTGAAGTAAAGGATATAAAGTGATTGAGCAAGAGGACGGATCATTTGTTTGGGAAAACAAAGTCTTATGTCATCACTATTTGCGAATCTTGACAAGCATCCATGTTATATTCAAAAAAGAAGGTGGGGATGGAGCCTTCAATACATCCTCTAAACATGCTAAATTTTGATTATCATAATTTCGAGTAGAGATGATGATGGTGGGCTATGTGAACCCATTGTGGATATATACAATGTACTTTGATGGAGCGTCCAAGGGTCCCAACAAGAAAGGGAATATACAGGTAGTTATTAAAGACCCCCAACATAGAGTCATGATGAAATTATTTTTTTATCTCGGGGTTGGATTTACCAATAATATGGCAGAATACAAAGCTTTAATCATGGGCTTGAACATTGCTAAGAGAGGCGATATCCATCAATTGTTAGTAAAAGGGCATTCCCAGTTAGTCTTGAACTAGCTAAATGGGACTTATGCAATACAAAATCCCATTCTTTTTATATATTATCGCACTGCTATGACCATGATCGATAGATTTGAGAGAGTGTCTCTTTAGCTGGTTCCACGATATTGGAATCAGTTTAAAAACTCATTAGCAAACTTTTCTTTTTCCCATAATCTACATCACCTTCAACATCTTCAAAGAGATCCCAGAGGTCTTTCCTCATAAGGTGGTATATGGTCTTTTCCTTCCAGGAATGGAAACCTTCTCCATTGAACTTTGCTATTTGTTCAAGCTCTGCCATGTTGATAAGCTTCAATTAACCAAAAAAAGGATGTATTTCAATGTGTCAAGAGATAGAAGTGCAAGGTAATGTGAAGATACACTTTGTAGTACCACGAGATACTATGTCTGGTCTTGAGCTTGAATCTTCTTCTTGCTTTGATGGTGATTCTTGATCCTTGTCTTGTCCTTCAACTTGAGTTTAGCAGCAGATCTGCGTAACGGTACTTGGATTTGTCAAATGGATTTGAGAATGGAGTGAAGAGGAAAGCTTGAATATTAATGGCTATGGTGTTTATTAGGATTTAGGGTGTAGGCAACTGATTTTTTTGATGGTACAACAACTACAATGGATAATTTAGTCAAATATTTGATGGAGAGGAAGCTTAGAAGCCACCCTTTAGATGCCCTATGATTAGAGGGGGAATCGTAGCAACGTGCAGGCAAAGATCGCGCTATACAAATTTAGGTAGGCACAGAAATTCCAGAGATCACAAATTTTGGAAATGCTGGTGCATAGAGTGGACAATGTTGATCTCTAAGGTGGTACAGAGTTGCGCCCTGAGTTGTTGAACAACTGCTCATAAGAAATCATAATGAGATATGGCCTCTACTATGAGATCTAGGAGCTCAAATGGCTACAATTCCTATTTGGCTATGGAGGACATATAGAACAAAATTTGAGAGAGTTGAAAATGTTGAGCTACTATAGATGACCTAATGTTGAGCTTTGAGGTGACAGAGAGGAGCTCCAGGAGTAGAAGTATGGTGCGCAGATCGGTCGCAGATAGCTCACGTGGTGAATCTCGGAAGGTCCCCAAGAACAAAGTACTCTACTTTTTAGCACAAAAACCCATGTAAAAGCAAGCACGACAAGAGGCAAGAGACAAATTGGGTTCAATCTCCCCCATGCCTTGTGTGAGCGCTTCACAAAGCATGTATTTTATGTATATTTCCAATCTTCATGCTCAATAATAGCCCAATTACAAAAATATGACAAGCTTTTAGCTTTTGAGTTTGCTTTCTACAAAAATAGTAAAATAAAGCTAATGGACGGTGCCCATAGTGTCTGGCACGCCAATCTCAATGTCCAAATAGAAATAACATATCCAGGCGCATAAGCGCATACAAAATAATAATAAATAATCAATGTCTCAATAGACATAACAAAATATAGGCGTGGCGCCTATCAAAATCTAGTCCAAGAGTCGAAAACCCGCTAGACTCCAATGCTTTCCTCCACCACTGCTGCTATCTCTACACATCAACTGAAGCATTCACAATCGTTAGTAAAATAACACAATTAAACCGACAAAAGTGAATACCTAGCAGTCTTCAGCTACATAAATAAATCAACTGGTTAGAAATAAATCCTAACCTTAATTTATTACGAGTGCACACTCTAAACTCATAAACGTTTATTAATTTAATATGCATTTTGCGGAATCACCCGCTATGGAATCACCCATGTACACACTAAATTAATGAAACGCCCGAAAAGGACAGGCGTCCCCATCAACTTCTCGCACAAAGAATCCTCTTTGCGTATGAGCCCCGATCATCTAAGTTTACGGAATCCACCGTAAAACCTCACGGAATCCACCGTGGAATATGCCTCCTGGCATCATACCCCCGGGGTGGGATAGCAATTGACCTCAATTGCTATTAGCTCAATGTGGAGCTAACAGAGTGGGGAAAACATTTAAGTCTCTAGCGTGCATCCATTGTGCTTCCTCTACAGGATGGTTCTTAAATTTTACTAGATATCTAGAATACCTTCGGCCAGTTCTAGTGGTCATGTAGTCAGTGTCTATGATGGCTTCTGGTTCAAGTATTTCAGTCTCTTCTTCTAGTAAAGGTGGGTTTTCATAGACAGGGTGGATAGGTAATTGGCCTCTAAATGGTCTCAATAAACTAATATGAAATGTATTATGAATTTTCCAATGAGATGGCAGTTCTAACTTGAATGCATTGTCATTAATCTTATGAATGATTCTAAATGGTCCGTAGAATCTAGGAGCTAATTTAACAACTGGATGTCTATCTACACTTTGCAGTCTACGCTTTTCTATTCTAAGCCAAACATAATCATCAACTTTGAAATTCATAGCTTGTCTTTTCTTGTTGGCTTGTTTGGTATATGATTGTTGGGCTTTAGCAATCATATCCTTTACCTCATCAAAAATAGAGTTATGCATAGTAGCAATATCATCGGCACTTTGTATTCTATTAGACAAAGATGCAACAGGTGTAGATAATCTATATCCATAAATAACTTCAAAAGGTGCTTTCTTTGTAGATGTGTGCGGTGTATTGTTATATGCAAACAGTAATAAATGTAAATGAGTATCCCATGTCTGAGGTTTAGAGATAGTGTATGCACGTAAAAGATCTAGAATGGTGCTATTTGTGGCTTCTGTTTGTCCATTTGTTTCTGGATGAAATGCAGATGAGAAATCAATCTTTGTGCCTAGATTTGCAAACAGTGTAATCCAAAAATTATTACAAAATCTAGAATCTCTATCTGAAATAATCACTTTCGGCAATCCATGGTTAGTAAAAACAGTTTTCAAAAATAACTGTGCTGCTTGTGATGCTGTTAAAGTTTTCTTACATGCAATGAAATATGCTTGCTTACTAAATCTATCTACAATTGTCCAAATCATGTCATGGTTAGATTTAGTATTTGGTAAACCAGTAATGAAATCCATAGATATATGTTCCCAAGGTTTAGATGGAATAGACAAAGGCATTAATAGTCCATACTGTTTACCATGATGTCTCTTTATTCTTTGACAAATCAAACATTCAGAAACAAAATTAGATACATCTGCATCCATATGCGGCCAATAAAAATCTTCAGTTAACATGCGTAATGTAGAAATGATACCTCTATGACCTTGATATGGGGGACAATGAATTTCATTCAAAACAAAAGATCGAAATGGAATAGTAACACACAGTCTCTTTTCAAAGAACATGAATCCATCATTATATGACAATGAATCAACAGGAATGAAATTATTTTGAACTAATTTTTGCCAATCAGAATGAAAAGTAATATCCTGGTGATATGTGTCTTTCATGGCAATCAAAGAATCAAAAGATATGATAGAAATGTTATGAATTGCAGGTCTTCTACTCAATGCATCAGCAACTACATTTTCTTTTCCAGGTTGGTATTGAATGATAGGATGGAAACTTTGAATGAATGAAGCCCATTTGATATGACGGTCAGAAATTTGGGGTTGGCTAAGTAGATGTCTAATGCTTTGCTGGTCGGTCTTTATCATGAATTCTGAACCCATTAAATAATGCTTCCATTGTTTTAATGCTTGGACAACTGCTAAGAGTTCTTTGTCATAAGTGGAATATTTAAGCTCAGAGGGTTTCAGCTTAGAACTAGAATATGCTATTGGATGGTTGTCTTGCATTAGTACGGCTCCTATTCCTGATCCGCTAGCATCGGTCACAACTAAAAAGAATGGTCTATTAAAGTCAGGTAATTGTAGAACAGGGGCATTGGTTAATGCACGTTTGAGTAAGTCAAAGGATTTCTGCTGGTTTTCAGTCCATTGATAAACAATGCCTTTCTTAAGAAGTTTGGTCAATGGTAAAGCAAGTAATGAGAAATTACGTACAAACTTCCTATAGAAACTAGCAAGACCAAGGAATGAGCGTAATTCATGTACATTTTTAGGAACAAGCCAATGCAATATTGCATCAATTTTCTTAGGATCAACTTTTATTCCTTCTTTTGATACAATATGACCTAGATATTCTATTTCTGTCTTAAAGAATTCACTCTTGTCAGGATTTGCAAACAATTGATTTTCTTTCAGTAATTGAAAAACTAATGACAAATGCTCATAATGCTCTTTTTCACTTTGACTAAACACTAAAATATCATCAAAGAAAACAATCACACAATATTGATATTTTAGAGAAATACGGTTCATCATTCTACTGAAAGTGGCAGGTGCATTAGTTAATCCAAATGGCATGACTAAGAATTCGTAATGACCAAACTGTGTCCTGAATGCAGTCTTAAATATGTCGGATCTATCTAGCCTCACCTGATGATATCCAGACTTAAGGTCAATTTTACTAAATATAGAAGATCCTTGCAGTTTGTCCATAAGGTCATCAACTCTAGGTATAGGATACCTATTCTTTACAGTGATCTTGTTTAATGCTCGGTAGTCAATACACATCCGATAAGTATTATTCTTTTTCTTGACTAAGAGTACAGGTGCACCGAATGGAGAACTGCTGGGTCGAATTAAGCCTCTATTTAGTAATTCTTCAACTTAATTCTGGATTTCTTTTTGCTCTATTTGATTGTGCCTATATGGGGCTTTGCAAGGTGGTTGTGTGCCAGGTATTAGGTCAATCTTATGGTCTTCTGGACGTGATGGAGGTAGACCTGGTGGTAAGTCTTCTGCAAAACAGTCCTTAAAATATGCGAGAAATTCCTTATGCCTAGGGTGCATATGATTTTCCTTTGCATGCAATTCATTCACCCAAATGAGATATGATTTAGTATTCTTGCGTAGTGCACGTTTTGCTTGAGTATGCGAAAGCAGTGGAAAGATATGAGATGCATGCATACCAAATAATGTAATAGATTTTCCTTGAAAATTTATATTCATTGTGTGTGTGGAATAATCTATATTGGGATTATGTTGGTGTCTCCATGGCATTCCTTGAATAATGTCGCTTGACTGTAATGGGACAACTAAGAAATTTCTTCTTTCGATATATGGACCAATTTGAATTTCTAAATCTTGAACTTCTTGTGTACCATTGTACCTAGTGCCTAAAAATGCAGCTTTTATGCGATAGTGTGTAGGTATAGTATGCAGTTTCAATTCCTTTACCAATTTTGCTGAAATAAAATCATGGGTACTACCGTCATCATGCAATATAGTTCTTTCTTTTCCATGCACCATACATTTCATTGTCAACAATGAATGTGAAGTAGGCATACCTGGTAAAGTGTCGGAAGTAGTAGTAGGATCATCTTCTTCTTCAGTGAAATCTGGCATATCCTCATGCTCGTCTTCGTCCATAGCTCCAAGGTAGTTGATATGTGCTGATGGCTTCTTTGAATGACAATTTGCTGCGAGATGCCCTGGCTGGTGACACTTGTAGCATACGATGGGCTTGGCTTTCGTCACATTATTTGCAATGGCTGGGAGTCTGGGTATATTTGGATTTGCTTGTGGAATAGGTTTAGAATTTGGATTGACAGTGGATGGTAATGCAGGTGGTTTAGGCCAATTCTTGCGGAAAGATGGTGATGAGAAACGACCTGGATTAAACCTTCTGAAATTGGAATTGAATTGTTTAGATCCATAATTACCGTTTGCTTGGAATGGCTGTGGTCGTCGATCTCTTCCACGTAACTTATCTTCAGTGTCGTGAGCTAAGGAGATGGCGTCTTCAAGGGTAGCAGGCTTGAACATGTTCACTTCAGCGTAGTAATGTCCAAGAAGTCCAGACATATACTTCCGCTTATGTGTCGTCTCTGGTACGTCTTCAAGCATGCGTAGCTGTAGGAGTGCATTCCAAAAACGCTCTGTATACTGTGGAATAGGCTCACGATCGCGCTGTTGAAGTAAATCCGATTGCTTGATAGCCTTCTCATGAAATTGCGGTGGTAGGAAATTTTGCATGAACTTCTTCTTGAAATCTTCCCATGTAGCAGGACATTCTATGCTCTTGCGGACTACAGTCCACCAAAGTGATGCTCTGTCTATCAGATGATTAGTAACACACTTGATTTTATCTTTTTCGGGATAAGTTTCCTCATGGAAATAGTCATCAAACTGGCTAATGAATGATAAAACAGTCTTTCCTTCTCGTATACCATTGAAAGTGCGGAACTTGAAACTTCGTTTACTTATCTTGGATTCCTTGCGAATGGTTTGTGCTTCAAGAGTGGCGTTGATGGTACGGCGAATCAAATCTTCAGCTTGGGGTTCTTCTTTGTTAGTGGACGCTCCTTGTAGCTTTGTCAATTGCGCTTGCAAGGCTTGCCTAGCTCTTCGCTCTTCTTCCAATTGCAGCATGATTAGATCCAGCTTTTGTTCCATGGTAGGCTCGGGTAGATCGTCTTCAGCCATAGGATCATCTATATGTGGGGTAGTCATCCTGTAAAACTCAACAAACCTTTCTCACTCAAAATCAGTTAGCGGGATGAGCGTAGCTCAAATTTGGGGTTACAAGGCTATGTATTCTTGGGTATTTCTTCTTCAATTTTTAAAAATTCTGCAATATTTATGTCTCCGTTTGCTGAAAGTACTTCAACGAACTTGTAGATAGGTAGAACAGCTTGCTGCGAACAACTTTCCAATTCAGAGTTTTTGCATACGAACAAGTCTTCTATGAGTTTTAAGCACTAGTGAGTTCTGATTTAGTCTGACTTGCAGAGTTGCTGACTTAGCAGACTTGCAGAGTTGTTGACTTGCTGGACTTAGGCCGACTTGCAGAACTTGCAGTACTTGATTCCAATTGACTTGCTGAACTTGACTTCTGATGCGCAGGACCCGGAGTTTACAGACTTGTTTGCCCTGTGTGACTGGAGTGATTTGGCTTAACTTAAAGAAGTTAAGCTTAATAGCTTAATGGCAGGCCGTCATCAATTTCGTGGGGGGGGTCCGTTTTTTTCGCCGTGTGAAAAATTCGGACCTCCTCTGAGGCCACGATGAGAATTTTTAGAAGCTATTAAGCTTCTTAAGCTTTGTCTTAAGCTTTTCCAATGAAATAATAAGAAAATTAATGAAGCTTATCTCTGTAACTCCACGACTTGATGAAGGAGTTGGATGCATGGTCCTCCGCCTACAGAGCCTGGTCCTTCGCGATCTGACAGTGGAAACAGGGGTTCTTGATCGCCATAAGTCTGTCTGTATCGATGGTTCGTGACGAGATTGACTGTAGAGCCCGTTTGTTCCTGGAGCTCCGCCTTCGCTCGAGATTGGTAGCGATTGGAAGCTCTTGATCTCTGCTCCGCTCTGATACCACTGGTGCGCAAATCGGTCGCAGATAGCTCACATGGTGAATCCCGGAAGGTCCCCAAGAACAAAGTACTCTACTTTTTAGCACAAAAACCCATGTAAAAGCAAGCACGACAAGAGGCAAGAGACAAATTGGGTTCAATCTCCCCCATGCCTTGTGTGAGCGCTTCACAAAGCATGTATTTTATGTATATTTCCAATCTCCATGCTCAATAATAGCCCAATTACAAAAATATGACAAGCTTTTAGCTTTTGAGTTTGCTTTCTACAAAAATAGTAAAATAAAGCTAATGGACGGTGCCCATAGCGTCTGGCATGCCCAATCTCAATGTCCAAATAGAAATAACATATCCAGGCGCATAAGCGCATACAAAATAATAATAAATAATCGATGTCTCAATAGACATAACAAAATATAGGCGTGGCGCCTATCAAAATCTAGTCCAAGAGTCGAAAACCCGCTAGACTCCAATGCTTTCCTCCACCACTGCTGCTATCTCTACACATCAACTGAAGCATTCACAATCGTTAGTAAAATAACACAATTAAACCGACAAAAGTGAATACCTAGCAGTCTTCAGCTACATAAATAAATCAACTGGTTAGAAATAAATCCTAACCTTAATTTATTACGAGTGCGCACTCTAAACTCATAAACGTTTATTAATTTAATATGCATTTTGCGGAATCACCCGCTATGGAATCACCCATGTACACACTAAATTAATGAAACGCCCGAAAAGGACAGACGTCCCCATCAACTTCTCGCACAAAGAATCCTCTTTGCGTATGAGCCCCGGTCATCTAAGTTTACGGAATCCACCGTAAAACCTCACGGAATCCACCGTGGAATATGCCTCCTGGCATCAGAGTATAGATCTCTAGAAGGAAGCTTGTCAAGTTCTTGTCTAGTTGAAGAGATCTAAGAGCTTAAAGTAGGGTAGGTGCAGGATGGCTATGGCTGTCAAGCAGGGTAGTGAGAAGAAGGAATAGTAGATGGGGTTCTAGACTTGTCCTAATCTATACTGAGTTCAAGCAAGGTAGTGAGAAGGAGTAGAAGATGGGGTTCTAGACTTGTCCTGAGCTATACTGAGCTAGATGAGAGTGAAATAGAGTTGGAGGAGTAGTGTCATGCTGGACTAGGCTCTAATACTATGTTAAAAGTGAGGATCTAGAGTATAGTAGGAGCTATGGAGGATGGAAGTTGAAAACAAGACTCATGTTGACATAGACAAAGAGAGACCAACTGTTACACAAGTGAATTAAGTTCCAAGATTGAAGCTTGGACTCATAAAGACAATCTTGTGTAATGGATTGACAATGACAAAGACACTAAGTGAAAGTACAAAGCATCATGATATTGTATTCATTCCATATCAAAGTGATATTCAAGTACAATGCTTTATAGAAGTTGGGTGGTTCCACTCTCCTCACTGTACATATGGGATTCAGGACATCTCTTCCTGGAGCATACATCATTTGTCTATTTCTCAACATCCCCACCCCTCTTTCTCTCTCTCTTTTCCTTTGTTTATTTCATCTCTCTTTGTTTCTCCCTCCGGCCCTCTCTCCCTTATCGTTTCTCACTCACTCTCTCTCCCTCTCTCTATTTCTCTCTTCGTCTCCCTCCCTTCTTCCCCTTCCCTTTTTCTTCCACCCTCCCTTCCTCTCTTCCTCTCCTTCAATGCATCTCTCCACAAACAAAAACAAAGAAAGAGAAGAAGAAAATACAAAAACAAAGTAAGAATAGGAAATGTTTCTACTTCAAAGGCTTAAAGATGAAACCCTTTGCACCTCCCTTTCATGGCTTTCCTCCCTTATTGTTTGCACCTTGCTTCTTCTTCTTTATGTATGAGCTCTCCCTCTCAAAGCATTGAGCTCTCTTGCTTTCTCTTTTATTCTCTTTCACTAAGTCTTTTGAAAAATGTCGTGCTCAAATTTTTGATGCTTTTTTCCCTTAGAGTGACATCGCAATTTGCATCATTATCAGCATCGCTATTTGGGTTACTATCGGCATCACTATTGGAGTTGCTAAATTTTGTTATAGCAACACTTATAGTGATGCTAGTAGCAACACTGATATTATTTGTCAAAATCGGCCGTCACTATCGGCCCATTCCCTTGTAGTGATTGTACTTTGATTCATACTAGCTATGGCCTCATTGTGATATAGATTAAATACAATTAGCATGGCTATGGCTAGTGGTCTCAAATGTTTTTTCTTGGTTTTCTTATTATTTATTTTAGTCTAGGCTAAGTTTATTGCAATGGTATTAGGTCTTGAACTTGGTTCTTGGCAAGGTTACTTTCAAGACTAGATCTGATTACTATCACATCTAGGATAACTAGAGTTCAAGATTTGGTTACAAGACTTGGTACAATTTCTAGTCTAAGTTTCTGTAGTTAGTTTTCACTATTTTTGGAATTCTTAGAGAATATATAAAGAAGAAATGGAGGGACCTTGGATATTTTTGTAGCTCGTGGACAAAAACAAACCCATTTTGAATATTCTAGGACTAACTAGGCTAAATAGAGTTTAGAAAAAATCAAAATAGAATTACTTTTCTCTAATCAATGATTTTTCTCTTAGTCTATCCCAAGCTTCCATGGCTAAAATTTTAATCAAATCTCTTCTCAATGACAAGATCTTTCTTCCTTGAGTGCACAATATCATTATTTTAATCTTCAAGGGCATTTGGAGTAGCATTGTGACTAGCATTTGAAGCAAATTGTAACACGGATGGAGTATCCTAATCAGCATGATTTTTAATGTAACTTTTGAGTTGACTATTGGTAGTAATCAATGAAAAGAAACTCTTCTTTGATGCTTCAAGATTGGTTCATGGCACTTACTTAGGGTTCTCCAGAAAGTTTATGACATTATTTTAAGGTTAGATCAAGATTCAAGATCAAACATGGATTCTCTCTCTCTTCCTTGTTGCTGAGTATTCATCACAATAGTGAATCTTCATAAATTTATTTAAGATTTCATAGGGCTTTCACTTCTTTAAGCTCTTGGAAGCATTTTTTAACCTTATTGTTTAGACATTGAGCCATTTTCCTCTCTTGAAGCTTCTCCCAAACCCTAGCAATAGACTTTATGGACATCAAGCTAAATCTTGCTTGAAGCATGTAATTTTTAGGAGGCTTTTAATCAAACATCTCTTGAATTCCACTCTAAACCTTCATCATGTAATGAGGAACCAAGATTGAAGCCTTTGGATAAAGATTTAGAGAATTTTTTGTCTCTAATTTGGGAAAAACATGGTAGCCATGAAATTCTTAAATTTTTTATCAAGTTGTGGTTTAATCATGGGGTTTTTGAAGTGTTTTACTTTAGAGCATTAAGGGCAAGTCCATTTCATAAAGATTGATCCAACATTGGAGTAATAGACCTTGGTTCATAACATTTCCTTCTTCTTGAATGATTGGACCAGTATGGATTCCTGAAATCTCTTGGTTTCTTGTTTCTAATTAAGAATTGAAATATTTCTTGAACCTTTGGATCAATCTTCAAACTTGCTTGAAGAAATTGGTCTAGATTTATGGGATTTTAATCATGCATCGGTTTTTGCAAGAATAATGGTTCAAGATTGGCATTCTTGAAGCTATTTGAAGACTACAAGTGAACTCTTAGTCAATGAAAAGTTTATATGGAGTTTTCATCAACTATTGTGAAGGCATTTGATCCATTTCAGCATGTTATAATACAACTAGCTATAGCCATGTCAAAGCTGACATTGTAATCTATAGCCTCGGGTAAGTTACTCATGAATATATATGTGCATCACGTGGGTTCAAAATAATGTATTTTTTAAATACCATTTTTTTACATTTTTTTACATATAAAGGGATTATTTACAAATTGAATAGAAAAGGGTTATGTTTTATTTTGAAAAAATTCATAGATAAGGATATTTATAAATAGATCTTGAACACACGTGATGTAGAGGATATACATATAGTAACTTCCCTGAGTCTATAGCACAATGAAGCCATAGCTAGTATGAATTAAAGTATAAGCAAAATCACGGATAAGAAGCTACTGTAAGAAATCTACCTCTTGTTATAGTGGGCATTGAGTATTCATGCTTAATGTTGATGGAAAAGGCAAGAGCCCTCAAGCTCCAAGAAAATGGAGAAATTTACAAATGTACTAAAAGATGATTACAATGGCACTCTTTCCTTTTATATTCCAACCCTAATTAATTTAATTTCCCTAAGCTAAAGGGTACAAATTTTTTTTAATTACAATCCATCCCTACCCAAAAATTTTATCCTCAAAACTTGAATACATAAAAGGTAAATGAATGGTAGAAGTGAATAGACAAAACCCAATGCTAAAGTAGCCTTGTAGAAACATCATCAAGATCAAACATTTAATTTTTCAAATTCTATCCTAAATAGGGTGGTTGTAGAAGATGGCCCATAACTTTGAATAGACATGATGGATTGGTGTTTATGAGGTATAAAAATGAAGTTTACTTTTAGTAGGTAACTATCCATGTCTTCAAAATACAATTTTGACATCAATAGGCCAATTATTTTGAATGCAAAAAATTTATACAATAAATTATTAATTGTTCAATGAGCTAGTATCCTCTTGGGAGAAGCCATGAAAATTGTTCCAATCAAATATGAAGCATGCTCCTAAGAAGATTCTTCCATAGGCAAACCCTTCCAATTAGTAAGATGTTACATGCTAATTCAACTCCTTAGAACCTTCTCCCGCTTAGCAACACTCCTCTTGGGTTCATAGATGGTTAAACCATCCTCATTAAGGGGAGGTAGTTCTTCAAGAACTTAAATATAAGGGGAAATATACTTTTTGAGCTGAGAGATATGAAAAACATAATGAATACCTATGGTTCAAGGAAAATCAAGTTGGTAGGAAATACACTTTTTGAGTTAAGAGATATGGAAAATATTATGAATACCTATGGTTGAAGGAAAATAAAGGTGGTAGGCAATATCTTTGACTTTTCTCAAATTTTTATATGGATCATAATATCAATAAGTAAGATTATCATGTCCACCTTTAAAATAAGCATAACAGGACATAGGTACCTTCTTCAAGAATACACATTCTCTCTCTTCAAAGTCCAAATGCCCTCGCTTATCATTAGCTTAAGATTTTATAGTCTCTTGTGCCTTTCTAATATTTTCATTGCATTTCTATATTAAGGCATCCATCTTTTCAAGTTTTTTCTTAATAATGAGATTTACTTCATCATGAAATAATACTGAAGGTACTTGAACCTTGTGACCATATAAAGTTCAAATGGTAATATGCCTATACCCATGTGGTATGTATTTTTGTAACAAAACTTCGCAAGATGAATCCAATGATCCCATGCATTTTGTGTGTCATGGAAAAAATGTCACAAGTAAAATTCCAACCACTTATCAACTCTTTCAATTTGACCATCTATTTGTGGGTGGTAAGATGTACTTGGAGTTAATTTTGTTCCCATGGAAGTGAAAAGGTATTTCCCAAAATTCCCCATGAATTTTCTATCTCTATTAGAAATAATCTTCATAGGTAAACCATGAAGTCTAAAAACTCCTTCCATGAATTGATATGCTTGTTTGGTTGAATTTTGAACATTGATGGCTATAAAATGGATTGATTTGGTAAGACAATCAAAATACTATTCTAATTTAAAAAAATTATCCTTTAGCTTAGGTAAATTATCTTGATTGGGGTTGGAGTATAAAAGCAAGAGTGTACCATTGTAATCATCTTTTAGCACATTTGTAAATTTCTCTATTTTCTTGGAGCTTGAGGTTTCTTGCCTTTCTCGCCAACTTTGAGAGTGAATACTCAATTTCCACCATAGCAAGAGGTGGATTTCTTCTAGTATCCTTTCATCCATGATTCTCATTGCACTTTGATTCATACTACCTGTGGCTTCATTGTGATATAAATTTAATACAATTTCAACTATGGCATGGCTATGGCTAGTTGTCTCAATTATTGTTTCTTGGTTTTCTTGTTATTTTAATGTAGTCTAGGCTAAGTTCATTTCAACATAGATCTCCTAAATCCTTCATCTCAAATTCAGTCTTAAGAAGACCATTCACATTGTTAATCTCTATCTTAGTATCACCCACAATTATCAAATCATCCACATATATAATAATGACCACAATACGTGTATCACTCTTACATGCATAGAGTGAAAGATTAGCCTATACTTTGTGAAATCCAATGCTAACAAGGTATTCTACAATTCTATCATGTCATGCCCTAGGTGCTTACTTCATCCCATACAAGGCCTTACGAAGCCTACATACATAATCTAGATGATTCTCATTTACATAACCACGTGGTTGCTCCATAGGCATAGAGTGAAAGATTAGACTATGCTTTGTGAGATCCAATGCTAACAAGGTATCCTGCAATTCTATCATGCCATGCCCTAGGTGCTTGCTTTAGCCCATACAAGGCCTTATGAAGCCTACATATATAATCTAGATGATTCTCGTATACATAACCACGTGGTTTCTCCACATAAACTTCCTCTTGCAACTCCCCCTGCAAGAAGGCATTCTTAACATCAATTTAATGCATGATCCAACTTTTGATATAGCTACTGCTATGACAATCAATGTGGTGGCCATTTTTGGTATTGGAGCAATGGTCTCCTCATAATCAATACCATGAGACTTCACATACTCTTTTGCAACCAATCCTGCATTATAGTGCTCAATAGATCCACCTTTGACATTGTAAACCCATTTGTAGCCAATAGCTTTCTTGCCTTCAGGTAAAACACTAACTTCCATGTGTCATTATCCATAAGTGAAACCATTTCTTCATCCATAGCACGATACCAATACTCATTATCCATTGCATCCTCAAAACAAGTGGATTTCATATTTTGCATAACCTTGGCCATGTATGCATAGTGATGAGCTACATAGCTATCATATATCAATCGATGCATTGGCTTTCTCACTCTACTTGATTTGCATGGACTTGGATCACTACAAGGTACTTTAACATACTCTTGTGCCCTTCACAGACTAGGTGATTTAATACATAGAATCCCAGACTCCTCATCGAAGCTCTACTTAGAGCCACTTGAATATATCAACATGAGAGAAACCCAATGATACATCTATCATAATAGGTGAGTCTCCAACTTTATCTTTACCTTTTCTTGATATTTAAGATGTACTTGGTGGAGAAACCTCTGATCTCAATCTGCCACTCCAAGGTCTATTAACAAAACTATGAATAGGAGGTTCTTGTGGTTCACTCAACATCTGTAACTACTAACCTATTTTTTTGCATTGCCACACTCTCATACTCATCAATCCCAACTATGTTCTACACATTACTATACCAAATACTTTTTTAATAAAAAACAATATCATTGCTAGCTTTCAGCTCACATGTAATAGTTCATAACAACTATATCCCTTTTGCTTAAGAGAATATACAATAAATACACATTTTTAAAATTTGGGATCCAATTTATTACACAGCTAATCAAGAATATGTACATAAGCAATATATCTAAATACTTTTAAATGGCATAGATTTGGCTTTCGCCCATAACCTTCTCTTGAGTGTCATACAATGTATAGCAACATTAGTGGATATTCTATTCAGAATATATACAATAGTAGTAGTTGCCTTATCCCAATAGTAATGAGGCAAGTTTCTTTCTGACATCAATATATAAGCCACCTCTGAAATATGCCTATTGTTATGCTCAATAACTCCATTTTACTATAGAGTATATCTACATGTATATTGCCTCGATGTACCATCTTTTTGAAAAAAATTGAAAAACTCATTGAAGAGATATTCTCCCCCTCCATCCAACTTTAGGCATTAAATATGAAACCCTTTCTCCTTCTCAAACAAAGCCTTAAATCTTTTAAAGTGAGTGAAAACCTCACTTTTTTCATGCATAAAGTAAATCCATACTTTGTGAGTATGATTATCAATCAAGGAATCACAATACCTACAACCACTCAAAGTTGCAGTCTTTATAGGACTCCACACATCATAATATATCAATTCAAGTGGATTCTTGCATACATGCTTTTCATATGGAAATATATGCCTTCCTTGCTTTTCAAATTTGACATGCTTCATATAGTTCATGCATCCCATCAACCCTAAACTTAGACAAGCCATCCACAATCTATTTAGACTAGATGTCTTTCTCCATTGCACATCATAACCAATTCTCTTATACCAAATTTCAATATCAAACACAACACTTGAACCTTGTATAAACATTGAAACATCCATTTCATGTAGACTTGCATCAAGAGTAAATAATCTACCAGCACATTTTCCTTTTGCAATCAACCTCTAATCATTTTTGAGATATTCTACATAACAACCATCGAATATGAATTGAACCTACAATCCGTCTTACACTATCTGACTAATACAAACCAAGTTTTTTGTAATATTTGATACATGTCACATATCAACCAAGTACATAGTTTTTCCATCTTGTATACTCAAAGAAATATCTCTAACATGAGTAATTGAGTGAGCTGTATCATCCCATGTCTCCACATAGCTTGGAGACTCTAGACTATGCATTTCTCTAAACCTCTCTCCATGAGAAGTTATATGGTTAGAGGTACTTGAATCTATATACATACATTATTCTTTGATGAACCATCAACAAATCATAGTATTCATAAAGTATTATGAAACAAAAAATTGTTCACTTCTATCATCATTGTTTTTACTATTGAATGCATAATTATCTTATTGCTTTTTTCCAGTTTTAATTTCAGCCTTCTTTTCGAAGCATTGTTTAGAAATGTAGCCTTTTTTGCCACAATGCTAGCACTCTCTACTACTATCACCAAAAGTATATTTCCTATTAGAATTTGCAACTTGCCCTCTTTGATTCTTCCACCCTCCGGAATATCCTTCTTATTTTACTGTGCATCATAACCTTGACCATGACCACCATCTTGGGCTTTGCCAATACCTCTACCTCTACTAGTAGATTAAAACATATGCTTAGACTTGTTTTTTCTTTGAGAAGAAGAGAAATCCAAGCCAAGATTTTTCTCCTCAAGTATCAACATAGAAATAAAGTCTACAAAATCAGGGATATCATCCCTTATATTCATAGATAACATGAAGATCTTGTATTCATCTCAAATTTTGTTGTAACGTATCCCCTAGTATCATCCAGGACACGTCTTAGCAGTCCATCAGAAAGGATGTCTAGAAAACTCCACCCGGCACTCCCAAGGAATGTTACGGGTTTTGCGATCTAGGTCTTCCCACGTCTGACACGTAGCAGAAGTATCTTGGCCGTTTCCCACTTAGGATCGATCGGAATTAGGGTTTTACTGTTTGGCCATTAGCTAACAACAACTAGCGTCAGACCCGAGCGAACTACTTTACGCAGAAACGCCATGTCCAAAGTGGATTCATGCTGCACATGGTTCAAGGAGAATGGGAAACGAGAGGGATGCAAAGCTCAACCTCTCTGCCATAAGGCATAGTCCCATTCCGTTCCCCTAAAACAGTGTAAATAGGGTAAGACGTAACTTTAGGTCATCGTTCTCATTATTCGTTTTGATGATGATGATCATCCCGCTGTCCTTCGAGATTTTTGAGAAAAGTTCCCAGCTAACCGGGACCACCCAACCGTAGGACCGACCCATGGGCCATCCTCCGCACTTTCCTCGGTTTGTTTTAGTTATGTAATTATCTAACACATTAATTTGACATATAACAATCAGCTTCTTTAATTAACCCTGTTAAGCACTGGTTCCTTCATGTAATCTTATCACGTGACATAGAAAAACAGTATTAATCAAGTTCTTTTAACATTTTATCATTTTATCTTTGAAATACAAGGAGTTCCGCCTGTAGGCTTGTCCATAATCTGCCAAAGGCTATCCAATAATCTCCAGGGATCACTATTCCAAGCTTCCGCCCGTCAACTAGTATGCGGGCCTCGAGATCCAATCCCGAGTCACGTTAGCCTCTTGTGCAGGACCCGAAAGGCGAGAGATTTATGGCTAGAGCCCCCCCTGGCACCCAAGCATCCTCTTGCTCCAAGTAGAACTCAACGGAGAGACCTCTCGCGGCGAGTTCGGTCCACATTCTCGACGCGGTCAACAACCCCCTTGGTTAGGGTCAGGTAGGTAGTCGGGGGTAACTGAAGCTGCCTCTCCCTTCAGGCCTTTAACTTGAGGTATAGGTACTCATTTAATTTGTAATTCATAATTCAAACAGAGCTCTAAAATCTCTAGCAAGCACAAACATTTCCGTTAATCAACTGAGTTGTTTGGCAAACTGCTAAGGAAGTGTTCTTTCCTTTTTGAGTGTATCAGCACTCGTTCCCAAGGTGTCTTGTAACTTGGCAAGATCTCTTACATTCCGGTGTAGGGCATACCCAACTTGGTTAACCCTAAGGTGCCTTAGATATGCTAGTTTTTGGTTTACAACTTTCCTTATTTAGAAGGATATCCAAAATTATGTCTTTTTGCAAGATAACCTGCATAGGGATCTGCCGTCCTTGATGAGGGTTTTTACCCTTTCTCCTTGTGAATCAATCACAAGACTAAATAATTTCATACTTGTTAAGCAAGTCCTGCGATGGAATAATCTGTTTAGATTCTTTAAGCTGATGTATGTCAGGCCTAGGGTTTCTTCTTTTAAGAACCTTAGGGGCAAACCCTAGTTTCTTATCTTTACGAATTTATTGTCCCTACAGTAAGGAAAGTAGTCAAGTGTTTCGGGTGTGAACGTTTCTATGTTTAGATTGGTTCAGTTATCTTTTGGAAGGTAATATTAATCGTCTTGTCATGGTTTTGCTATCCTTGTGACAATTTACTTTCTCAATCAATACAATTTAATTTAACTTTCGTTTTCCTTAAAGATGAGCTCATGCCAACTAACAACACTTGCCTTGCTAAGATGTGCAAATATTCAAGATAACTTCCTAGTAATTTGAGCATCGAAAGAAACCTTTCATGAATTTAACCATTTACAATGATTCGTTGCGAAAAGAATAAGGCTAATGGTGCAAGATATGATTTCTACACCTTAGGATTTAACTAAAATATGCTACTATAGTAAATGGATAATCTTGCTCGTAATTTATAATGATTGATGCAATTTGAAGAAAACTAAGTTTTATACATTGTCATTCATAAGCTAAACTCCTTCGTTACAAATAACTCGAACAAATATATCCTATCCTTAACAATTTTTATTTGCATGATCGACTTAAAACCGAATTAAAGCCAAGAAGAAAAACCTGGCTTTGAGGTGAGATATCCACATGGATACCGGGGGATGACCTTCCCGCAGCTACACCTTGGACTTTCTTCAGTGGCATCGTAGTTTGAATGTGAGATAGCTTTTTCCTCTTTTTTCTGGAATTCCACCATCTTCTTCTTCCTTCCCTTTTGTCTTTTTCCCACTCTTCCTCCTTCACTCCTTCTTTTTACTCCCTGTACTTTCCCTCCCTATCTTTTATCTCACGGCTACTTTTCCCTTATGGGATATCATCCGAGGCCATGATGATGATTTGGATTTTTAGGTTCGAGGGGGGGGGGGGGAAATAATAAAGGGGATACGGGGGATTAAGAGGAAAGCTTAGGGAGTTGTGGGAAAAAAAAGAAAAGAGTTATGAGGGTGAAAGGGCTTAGTGGAATAAAACACGGGGAAAAAGTATAAGAAGGGGGTCTTCGGGGATTTTAGGACATGGGGGGTGTATGGACATCGGCTTGTTTGATAAAACTAAGAAAACAAAGCTCAGCTAAGAGAGCACATGCACAAAAAAATCTAAAAAGTGAATGAAGGAATCAATGAAAAAGAATGAAAGTCTTCAAGGTAGCCTAAGGACAGAGTAGCCTATGGGTGTGACTCGAATAGCCTAAAGAGCTAAGAGGAGTGGGGGGGGGGGAAACAAGGGGGCTTAGGGAGGATTAAACTCGAGGGGGGGGGGGGGGGGAGAACAAACAAGGGCCTTATGGAAAAGGGGCTTAAGAAGGACCCTTGGAATATTCCAAGGGCCTTTTGGAAGCTTACGAAGGCCACATGGGGGGTGGAGGGGAGGGGTTTTAGGGTCGTTCATTGACGGTGATGTCTAGGTGGCAGAAAATTGTGGCGGATCCTCCCTAGCACGCGCACTATGTCATTCATCTTCTCCCTCCCTCAGGCCCTCTCTCTCTCTCTCTCGCATTGATAGCATGACGGCTTCTCCCTCCCTCAGGCCCTCTGTCTCTCTCAGCACGATGTTATGGCAGCACTCTCCTCTTCACAACCACCCTCACGCATTCACGGCAATGTTGTCCTCTTCATCCTTCGGTGGGGCCCCTTCATCCTGCGGCCCCTCATTTAAATGGGGGGGGGGAGGGGATCTTCCCTCCCCTGCATGTCAACACGCATGTCCCCCCTGCTCATCTCAAGCTCCACCAAGGAGCTTAATGGCTCCTTCTATTTCCCTTCCCCTCCAGCTCGTCAGTCCGCTGGAGAGATAAGGGGGAAAAAAAATTTCATTTATCTCATTCGTATTTCCATTTGAGCTCGTTCACGTGTTTAGTAAAACGGAATGTTACATTCTCTCCCCCTTAGAGGAATCGAGATGTCCTCATCTCGAAATAAACTGGGGGTATTGTTGGTTGAGTGTGCCTTCATCTATCCAAGTGGCATCCTCTTTAGGATAATCTTTCCACTGGACGAGGCATTCTCTCAAGGTTCTGGATCTTAATATTCTCTCCCTAACATCTAAGATCCTATCTGGCCTTAGTTCAAGGACTCCTTGACTAGGCATTACAATTTGTTCGTTATCAAGTACATGATTAGGGTTGGGTACATATTTCTTCAATAGGCTGATATGGAATACATTGTGAACCTTTAGGTTCTCAGGGAGTTGCAATCTATAAGCGTTGGGTCCTAGGCATTTGAGGATTTTGTACGGCCCACAATACCTTGGACTTAGCTTCTTGCATTCTCCTAGGGATAGAGAACTCTTTTTAGGGCGTACACGAATGAAGACCATGTCTCCTTCTTTGAAGACTCTATCTTGACATTTCAAATCTGTGTATGCCTTTTGTCTATCCTTGGCCGCTTGTATGTCTTGTCTTATTGACCTTATTTGATCATCCATGTCCTCCAACATTTGTCTTGAAGCTTCAACTCTTAGGGTTGGATCAGAAAAGTTTAGGGGACTTCGACAATCATGACCATGCAATGCCTGGAAAGGGGTCATTTGAATGCTCTGCTGGTAAGAAGCATTGTATGCAAATTCAACTGAAGGCAAGTATTGAATCCATCTCTTAGGCTCTTGACAGCGGTATGCCCTAAGCATATCCTTGATGACATGATTTACTTGCTCTGTTTGGCCATCCATTTGGGGATGGTAGGCGGTGCTAAAGCAGAGTTGAGTCCCAATAGCTTCAAAGATAGCTCTCCAGAAGTGTGATGTGAAGAGAGAATCTCGATCACTAATGATTCTTCTAGGTAACCCATGTAGCTTGAATATCTCCTTGATAAACAATCTCGCAATGTCGGAGGCTTTATAATTTGTCTTTACTGGAATCAGGTGTGCAACCTTGGTAAGCATGTCAACCACAACCATAATGGAATTGTATCCTCCTTGGACTTGGGGTAAGCCCACAACAAAATCCATACTGATGAATTCCCATTTCATTTGGGGAATGTCAAGTGGTTGCAGTTTCCCTGGCATCATGACATGTTCTGCTTTGATACATTAGCAAGACAAACACCTAGTGACATACTTGAGAATGTCACCTTTAAGCCTCTCCCAATGGTAGCTCTTTCTAACTGCATTAAGAGTCTTAGCATAGCCAGGATGTCTTGAAAAAGGAGAATCATGAGCTTCCCATAATATTTTATGCTTAAGTGACTAGCTTGCTGGTATACACAACCTTGTTCTGTAGTAGACAAGTCCATTATCAATGGAAATTTTCTGATACTTAGCTTGCAACTTCTGATTCTGCTCCTTGGTAGATACCTCCTTTATCATTGTTTGGTAGGCCAAATCATGGCATGCTTCCTCTCTAGCTAGTTCAAGTATAGGGTTGTTTGGCATAGATACTTTTGTAGCCAGAGATCTGGCTGTTGATGGATTTTGCAAGATTAGGGAATTTAGGAATGCCTTGCGACTGAGGGCATCGGCAACTACATTCTCTTTCCCTGGTCGGTACTTGATTTCAAAATCATATTCCTCCAATACTTCAATCCACCGACATTGCCTCATGTTGAGCTCGTTCTGGGTAAAAATCCATTTGAGACTCTTATGATCGGTTACTAGAGTAAACTTGTTACCCAACAGGTAGTGTCTCCAAAGCTTTAGAGCATGGATGACAGCTAGTAATTCCAGATCAAGCGTGGCATAATTCTTTTCATGACTCTTCAATTTTGTTGAAGAGTATGCTACTGGATGACCTTCTTGCATAAGTACACATCCCAAGGCAAGAATGCTAGCACTAGTTACTACCTCGAACTCCTTATTGAGGTCAGGAAGTTTTAGAATAGGTGTTGATACCAAACTTTGCTTCAATTTGTCGAAGCTATTTTGTTTGGAAGTTGACCATGTAATAGAAGTCTGCTTCTTTAGTAAGTCTGTAAGAGGTGCTGCAATCAAAGCATAGTTTTTGATGAAGATCCTATACCATCCTGTCAATCCAAGAAAGCTACGTATCTCTTTGACGGATACTGGTATTGGCCATTCAAGCACATCTCTGACTTTGGCTGGGTCTACTGATATTCCTTCTGATGATACTATGAATCCCAGATATTCAATCTGGCGCTTGAAGAATGCACACTTCTTCATTTTTGCATATAGCTTATGAGACCTCATTGTCTCAAGGACAATCCGAAGTTGAGGTTCATGATCTTCTTCCTGTTTGGAATAGACTAAAGTGCCATCGAAGAAGACAAGCACGAAATCATCAAGATATGGTCTAAAAATATCCTACATTAATCTATTGAAGGTGGCAGGTGCATTTGTAAGCCCGAATGACATAGCCAAGAACTCAAAGTGCCCAAGATACTAGCCTTGTGAGATCTAGATGGTCCTAGTATATTCATTTTTGAATTGTCACTTGTAGCTATTTTTCAATTGGTATTCTTTGCTGATGGAGCATGAAATATTGCATCTCTTTTCTTATCATTCAAGATTATTTTAAGGGTGGGCATATTTTTTGAAGGCATATATTCCATTCTTTTGTAATCTAAAACCTCTAGGTACTCCATCCAATCACATTTTGATTTAATTTTGACAATATATCAATGAGCAAACATTCTATATATAAGGGCTTAAGATTAATTGATATCTACTCTATTGTTTAGTTATTGGTATTGTAGTCGATTGAGTCACTATCTATGTCATTGTCTTCTTCATCATCCATAGATTTGACATTTTCATCCTCACTATCGACCCCTTGCTTGTGTATTAGTGAGATGAAGAGGTCATTGTGACAGTCAAATAGAATCTGAGGAGGTTTTTGGGCTATGGAGAAATTCTTTGAAGTTTAGGAGATTAGCTTCTAGTATGTCACAAAAACATGGTTGATGCCATTGGCTCAACAATTTACATAAATCAAACTCATTTGTTCATTAAGGGGGATGCGGGACTCAAAAACATCCTTTTAAGATACTAAATAGAAAACCTTAATTGATTAGGAATATGGACTCAAAAAGGGTATTGTAGGAAATTGATTAGGAGTTCTTAATTACATTGTCCCTTGCCCCCCTACATTCATAGGCTTCATCCTACCTTTTGTGTTGAACTCTACCTAGAAAGGAGGGCTCCCCCTTTCTTTTCACCCTAGTATCTAGGTGTTTTCATCCTCCAATTATGCATTGCCACTCTTTCAAAAGTACCACATTAGTAACTTGGACTTATCTTTTTCTTTACAATAAAATGTTAAAACTTTCATTAAAAAATGGATAGTTTTTTCTTAAAAGGTACCCTATCATATTGCAAGTTGAAATACTCATTTTATATATACGTTTTTACATTAAATGCCCTCCAAATTAGTTTTTATTTTTTAATGCATTTACATGTGGTACTTGGAATCCTATAGAGGTCTTTATATACCCACTTTATACTCCACTACTCCTCCTAAGTACCACATTAGAAGTAGGTTGATTAATTATGACACTAAAATGTGATTTTTTAATTTCCCTATTAAAATATGGTATTTTCCATCTTTAATGGTGACTAACCATATTATATATGGATCCAAGTTTTTTTCATGCTCTCTTTTTTCCTCTAATCCTTCTAAAAAATAATTATTTTAAAAACTTAATCCACTTGATTTTCTCTCCTACCTTACATTTCCTAATGAAATCACTTAGAGACATAGCCAATCACTCGGGGGGGGGGGGGGGGGGGGGGGGGGGGTTTCACTATATATATTCTCTATATAACGTGCATTCATGGCGTGTTTATAAATATCCTAATCTGTGAATTTTCCTTGAATAAAAGACAACCCTTTTCTATTCAATCTATAAGTAGCCCCTTTATATGACACCCTTCTATATGTTAAAAATGTATAAAATTGGTGTTTTAAAAACCCCTTATTTTTAACTCGCGTTATATATACGTATATTCATGAGTGACATGATGCCCCCCCCCCCCCCCCCCCCCCCCCTTGCATGTTCATGTGGATGAAGAGTATGCTATTACAAATACAACAATTCATTCCTAATAACAAAAATTTAATCCACTTGATTTTCTCTCCTACCTTACATTTCCTAATAAAACCACTTAGGGACATAGCCAATCATAAGAGGGAGGTAGATTGCATGTGTGTATGGATGAAGAGTATCCTATTATAATGTTCACTTATAGCAAGCATGGCCTAGATATAACAATTTATTCCTAATAACATTTAGAGGAAAAGAAAAATATTAATATTTGGGTAGATGTTTCCTTTTATCATAATGACCTTAGTTCTAGGTTGAATCCACCTTTGAATTCTACTTCTTTATTTCTCACTTTTTTTGGGGATGGTGAAAAAGGTCTACTAGGTTATTGCAAATAATTAGATGGAAATATTTGTATACATCAATATTATCAATCAATGTTATATAACACTCATCAATATCTGTTACAATCCTAGTGTTCTTTAAATATATTGCAAAAGCACTATAATATTAAGAGAACAAACTACAAAAGCTTGAAGAAGGATTAAAACACTTCAAAGACAAAGAACATGAGATGGTAAAGAACACACAAAGAAACTCAATCTTGGAGAAGGAGAATGTTTGGAGCAAATGGAGAAGAATAAGAACATTGTAGAAGCAGGTTGCAAAGGTGCAAGAAAACTCTTGTCGGTTATAAGAAAAGGAAACATCAACTGCTTCTAATATTATTACTATCATTGAGTTGCAGAGGATGAAAAATATGTGTACAAGTCTTAAGGTTCATAATTTTCTATTGAAAAACAATCTAAAAATACTACATTCCTTGTAAATGTCTCTTTGCTAAAGGAACTTTTTCCATGATGCCAGAGGTTATGGTGAGATTCAACAAATGGACCTTTTAAAGACATTCTTAAAAAGCAAGCATCTAGTTGGAATTTTGAGAGACCCTCGACATTGAGTTCTCTATGTTACTTCTTTAAATGAGGTTCTTATGAATGTTGTTAATAGTTTGTTTATGAAAAAAGTTTAAAAAGCATGTGATACAGTCAAGATTAGTCAACAAGGCTAGGAGGCCATATATGATATAATAGCAAATGCATTGGCTCATAGAAAAAAAAAACATATGATTTTTACTTAATCAATTTCAGCTTAGAGATATAAGATGAGTGTGAATATATCCATTTCTCATTCAATAAGAGAATATTTTTTAATAATTGATAAAATGGAAGTGGAGGGAACTGAAGTTGAAAAAATAATTTCTTATGACTATGATAACTTTAATAATATGAAGAGAATCTTTTTATCTATCAAAGGAGAGATATGAAAGGTTGGAGAAAAAAGAGCAAAGGAGAGAGAAAAGAGAGAAGCTGAGAGAGAAATACTAGAAAGTTAGGAAAGAAGAGAGAGAGAGAAGCCATGGAACCTATGAATAAGGAGGTGAGGTGAGAGATAATAATTCTATTATTGTCAAAGATGTGAAAATTTATATGTCTCACCCCTTTTATATCTATGTCAATGTGATAATATATTTTTAATAATTCCACACTAAAATATATCTTCTTCCCAACTTCTTACAATCCATCTTGCCCAAAATTTCTTGCCCATGAAAACAAATTTACAATGGTTGAAAGGATGGTTAAAACAAAGTACTACTCTAATTTCAACTATAGAAAGTATAAAAAATGAATGAAAGATTGAAGATATATTGAGTAGAAATATGAAGGTAAGCCTTAGCCATATGCATGATTTTGATGTCTTCAAAAGAGGTTGGAGCCTTTAAGTATTCAAAAATCAAGCTCAAGAATGAATAGATAGCTTACTGTAAGAGCATATCCTCTTGAACAAGATCTGCCATAACTTCTTAGGGAAGTATCCAAATGAAGCATGCCACATGTCAAAATGTAGCTATTGAAAAGTACTTTGATTCTATGTAGGTGGCATATTTCTAAAAGTTTGGCAAAATAAAACTTATTCTAAAATAGAGTATTGTTTGAACCTTGTCTGCTAGCTCCATTATAGTTATGTCTCATCCACTACTAATGCATCCTATAGGTAAGGAAACACATCTAATATAGTTTCAAGCATGCGAAAGAAATTTCCACTATTAAAATACTCAATGATAGAATGAGAGTGAAGCTTCTTCTTGCACTAACTTATGATTTCCTTAGGGATGTATTGAATAAGATATTCTTCATCTCTAGGTGTGACAACTCATCAGTTGTATCCACATGAGTACCATAGAACGGCTTGAGCTAACCAACATGGAATAGTATATGAATCTTAGTAGAAGAGTGAAGTTCCAATCTATATGCCAAGTCTCCAATGTGCTTTAGGATCCTGTAGGGTCCATAAAACCTGTGAGCAAGCTTATTACTAGATCCATCCTTCAACGTAGAGTAACAAGACTTGGGTACTTTTAACAGAACTAAATTTTCTTCTTGGAAATCTAAAGGTTGCCTCTTCTCATCTATGCACATCTTCATTTGATCTTCAACCTTCCTAAGATTTATCTTATACTAGTGAAGAAGGGTCTACATTCATTTGAATTCTTCTTTCCATGAGGATTGATTTTCTCATAAAAAATGGTTGTGGGTAAGGGTACCTTATAATTATACATAGCCTCAAAGGGTGAAACCCCAATAACAGCATGAGTCAAAGGGGGAAACTCCAATACCAGCATGAGTGGAGTCATTATAGTTAAACTCAGTCAAATGTAACTAAGAATCCCATGCATATTGCATATCATGATAAAAATGACAAAGGTAAGTCTCTAACCACTTATTTATCCTTTATGTCTGGCCATCAATTTGTGGATGATAGATTATAAAAGGAACCAATTTAGTACCCATGGAGTTGAACATCGCATGCCAAAATTTACTCATGAACTTTGAATCCTTGTGATGTATAATCACATGTGGTAATCCATATAATCTAAAGATCTGCTTCATAAACTGATTAGTCACCTATGAGGCAGCGAATTGTATCTTGGAAGGAATGAAATGGGCTATCTTGGTAAGTCTATGCACTAACACATATACACTATTCCATCTCCTTTTGGTAGAAGATAAGACAGTAATGAAGTCCATGGTACTATGCGTCCACTTGCCATCAGGAATATGTAGTGGCTGCAATAAATTGCTTGGCTTATGGGTGTTGTGTTACGAAGTAGAACACGTGGCAAATCTAGCAAATCAAATCTCAATCATAAAAAAAGAACTTTGTGAAAAACCTGTAACAAATCAAACATCTCAACTATTAAATACAAGCAATATTATAGTACATAAGAGAATTTGAATAACTCAATAGATTGAGAAAGACAATAGAAATAAATGCATGATGGGCCCAGCCTGCAAAAAATACATGTTGTAGTTGCTCTGCAAAAAATTCTGTGCTCTAAATCTTGACATTTTGATATCACCATCGCATCTAAAGTGTACCATAACCCCCAAAACGACTCTTGAAGCTTTGAATTCCGATTCCAGATGAGGGAGAAACAAAAAAAAACTCAGTTTTTACCCTATTCTCCTATTTTACGCATGATCTTGTTGCTTTTATAAAGAAAGCTAGAAAAGCCTTCTAAACTTAACCACATTAAGAAAATAGCAAGGTATTCCATAAAGAAAGTTTATTTCAATAAAAGTATATCTTAAATCTTATATTTTAAAATAATATATATTAAAAATAAATTAATTAATAGTACTAAAGACAATGATCTAATTATTACTAAAGAAGTTTAAACTTATAACTTACAAATAGAGTAATAATTTTAATAATAAAATGTCATATAAATACATAATACTTAAGATAACTAATCATAATTATGAAATTTACACTTGGATTTACGCTAATACCCAGTGTTACCCAAAGCCACCACTATACCAGCTCTACACATCAGTTGGGTATAATGTTAGGAGACATATTCAACGGTGGATTCTGTGAGGTTTTTTGATGGATTTCGTAAAACTAGAGACATATTCCACGGTGGATTCTGTAAAACTATATGTATTTGTCGGGGCTTGTACACAAGGTAGATTCATTGTGTGAGAAGTTGATTTGTAGTTGAAGACTACTAGGTATTCACTATTATTTGTTTATTTTATTAATAAACAATTGTGAATGCTTTAGTTGATGTGTAGAGCAGGTAGCAGTGGCTTAGGGTAGCACTGGGCATTAGCGTAAGTCTAAGCGTATATTTCATAATTATGATTAGTTATCTTAAGTATAATATGTAATATATATATTTATATGATATTATATTATTAAAATTATTACTCTATTTGTAAGTTATAAGTTTAAACTTCTTTAGTAATAATTAGATCATTATTCTTAGTACTATTTATTTATTTATTTTAAATATAGATTATTTTAAAATATGAGATTTAAGATATGCTCATATTAAAATAAGTTTTTTTAATGGAATACCTTGCTATTTTCTTAATGTGATTAATTTTAGAAGGCTTTTCTAGCTTTCTTTATAAAAGCAACAAGATCGCACACAAATCAAGAGAACAGGGTGGAAACTAAGTTTTTTTCGTTTCTTCCTTATCCAGAATCGGAATTCAGAGCTTTAAGAGTCATTTGGGGGTTTTAGCATGCTCTGAACGCGATGGTGATGTCAAAACGTTAAGATTCAAAACACAGAATTTTCTATAGAAACTGCAATATGTTACAAGATACCTCTTGACTCTTAAAACTCTGTATTTCAATTGATATTTGTACTTTCTTTGTAATTATATGTAAGATATCACTACAAGATATAGACCTTATAGCGACATTTAAAGCGACGAAAATACAAACAACAAAATTTGCCCCCGTCGTCGCAAAAAGCATCGTTATTAACGACGCCATAGAATCGTCGCTATAACCGTCGCTATATGCGTCGCTATTTGCAAAGCATATAGCAACGCATATAGCGACAGTTACAGTAAATTTGCGACGCTGATAGCGACGGCAATAGCGACGCCTGCAGTAAATTTGCGACGCAAATAGCGACGGTAACAGAGAAAAAAAAAAATTGTGGCAAATAGTTTCTGCACTGCTTCATACAAAGCGTTTGCAAACAAAAAGAATGTATACTGAAATCATAAAACTGATGGATGAAATAAATACATGATATCGCATAAAATGCGATTGGTACAATCATAAAACAATATCACTAATACATAGAAAATGTCTACATAGATCGGGCGACTAAAAACTAAAGGTATGTGAGCTCTAAGGATCCAAGGGCGAGCTACAAATCGTCGTCCCCCGAAAGCTCTTCCCGCTGTAAAGGAGCATCAAACGGATTCTGCAGAAAAAGAAACAACATATCAATCCACCATATAATAATGCATTCAAATATCTCATGGTAACTACGGACAAGAAAGATGAGTGACTTACTGGGCCACCGCGTCTATACAATCGGTCGATCAATGATGTGAGACCGTGCCTCTCTGCATATCGAGTCTCAAGGCCTTGCGGATAGCGATTTGTAATGGAGTGCTGCAAAGAAAACAAAATGCTAACTGTTAGAAACATGATTGTCAGTACAAAGAATATCTCAAAAAAAAAATAAGCAAAACAAAAGAGAATCTTACAAAGTCCTCCAAATATGTCCTGTGGCCACCACTCCCAAGATGATGTACCGATCCGGCCTCGATTCGTGCCCTCACCGCCTCCCGCTGCTGACTCCAACGTCCTGGCGAATTTGTAGCCTCCTCCCTCAGTCGGTGCCAGTCGTCTGCATCTAACCACTCGGGCTTTGGAGCCCCACTCTTGACTGCCTTGCGTGCGTCGGATCGTCTATGTGACATGTATGCACGCATGCAATCCATCATCCAGCCCGTAGAGAATCTATCCACTGCGGCTGGCACCGGGAACTCCTCGTGCAAGGATGCTACTATGTACTCCTTGCTCCCCTCCGTTATGTTCCTCCAATGATCCAGGACGTTGTGCCAAAAAACTTGTTGGCACAACTCCCTCATGCGAGCCATCACCCTCCTCCCCTCATCATTCATGATAATGGCTCCTGACCTGCCATCCACTAGGTATCCATAATCCCTAGGAGTGTGCCGTGTATGGGCCCTCTCCCATCTCCGTCCACGCTCCTGGGCATATCCAGGAGATCCCTGAACATCCGGTGTACCGACGGGGGTACCCTCTCCCGGAGTGCCACACAAAGGGGTGCCGCCAGAGGGTGTGCCACCAAAAGGAGTGCCACCAGAGGGGGTGCCACCAAAAGGAGTGCCACCAAAAGGCGTGACATCTGCCGACGGCTGCGCAAAAGCCGGAGTAACTGGAGTGGACGTCCCCACAGGTGTGACAAATCCTGGCGGTGACCGAGCTCCAGTTGAACGACGAGACGGAGACACCGCGTCCGTGTCTCCACAGCAGCACCCCCCTGATCCTCCTGCAGTCGCAGTCCCTCCCTCTGGCCCAAGTCGCGAGCATCGAGATCGTCTACTCGAAGCTGAAGCATCTGATCGCGCCGAAGCTGATCTAGCAGAGCGTCCTGACGAAGAACGAGACAGCTCCTGATCTGCTATCTCTCTGAATCTCGCGAGCTGATCTGGAGACATACGTGCCATCATCTCCTGAAACTCCTCATCGCTCATCCCTCGACTCATCCTGAAAATGTCGATACCTGCACAGATAAAAAATAATGTTAGAATAATCAATTTAAACTATACAAAGCACATTAATAAAATCATTTTTGAAAAATCCCTCTTAAAATGCATATCTTATCTACCTTTATGGAAGATCTAAACAACGAATTGAGTAATACAATTCTCCAAGAATGAAGTATTCTATGGTCCCATGTTAATCTCCTGACACAACTTTGCATACACTGGAAGGTCGATAGACATGTCACCACAAAACAACGAGTCTGTCTCGTTCTCAAAAAATTCTACGACTTCTGTATTTCCATCATTGTTAGCCGATGCAGGCTCCAAGCTTGCGGTGGCCTCCACCCCTTGTAATTTCGATCCCTCTATTTGCATATTTTCTTCATCTATGCCTGGAACATCGCTTTGATCGTATACTCTCGCACCTCGAGGAGTTGAAGGTATAATATACCACCATCGAGGTTGTCGGGGATTTGGATAGAAGATTACCTCTTCACAAACACTTACAAACCGTCTTCAAACCATTGTGACATAAACCATGTCGTATTACAATTAGCAAGCAAATGCCTAGTTGCACCTGTTCACAATGGGCCGGCAACACAAAGGTGTCGCGCAAATCCATCCATTTTTTTTCAGAATCTATTTCGAGAAATCCAGATGGACCTCGTCGAACTGTTGCGCCAGCTCCTCCAAGTACCACTTTGAACCATTGCACGTCGAATATTATCATGGAGAAGCTACGGTAATCCACCGTAATAATACTTTGCAAATTTCCAAAATACTCCATCTCATCCACAACCGTGTTCGGATCCGTTGCTCGTCGTCGGCTCTCTTGCTCAAACCTTGCCATGACACCACAGTCCATTGTGGAGCGCATTTTGTCAATACGCTCCACCCGAAAATGCCGTCCGTGCGACCACGCTGCACTATATATTTTGTACTGCACATTGAAACACTCAAATTAGATGTAGCAAGCAAATTTAGATACAACACATTCTAAACCCCTCATTACCTTTGGACTACATCCCCTCGAGAACTCCCACTCCTCCATTGAGACCTCTGTCCCTTCGCTGGATGCTGCGGTCAAGGCTCCATGCAACCATCGTGTTGATATAAACCGCGGCATCTCCTCCATGCCTTCGGGATATCGAATCGGTCGGTGACGCGTACTGCGTCGGAATTCGGCTCGTGCTTCCTCTCGATCTTGCCTTGCAATCTGGTACTTGGCGAGCCCCGTCTCCATGGAGGCATGGTGCAACATACAAAAGCGATTCACCTTCTCTTCCATTGAGGCATCCATTCTTTTTTCTACCCCATTTCCAACCACCACATCTCCAGTCAGCCTGTCATCGTCCTTCAGCGTCCATAGCATTTCATTGTCTGGTTCCACCGTTGGTAGCCATTGTGAGATATGCACTAACGCCTCTGACACCAACCAACCTTCCGCCATGCTACCTTCCGGACGAGCTCGTTGTCGCACAAAGCCTTTCAGGGTTTTCATGAAGCGCTCCAGGAAGAACATCCATCGCGTATGGACAGGTCCAGCAATTTCCACTTCATCCACAAGATGCACAAGAAGGTGAACTTGTATCGTGAGCATGCTAGTGGGCAGGTATTTCTCAAAGAGACAGACCGTCTCAACTGCTCCCCGCCTTGCGGATTCAATAGAGGACGTCTTAATCTCTTTCTGTGAGATCCATTGCACCAAAGTCGACAGCTTATAAATGGCCCCGCGAATTTCTGGAGTTAGGTATCCCGCGATCGCGATCGGTAGGACAAACTGCCAAAAATGAGAAAGCATTAAGAATAATGGTCACTTTTCAAATTTCAAAATGTCCACGCTAATTAAAATCCATTCTGTTCACAAACCTGACATATCTTATGCCAATCATGGGATTTTAGCCCAGAAATCTGGTCATCTTTAGAAAATGCGGACCTGAGAGAACGCATCATACCCGTCGGAGTGCGGATAGACTTGATTACTTGCTTCACAATGCGCTCTTCTTTGGTAGACAAAACCCAGGGAGCGCGAGGAAGCTGCACTCCCCCTTCAGCCCTCGACTGCGGCCAGAGCGCCTCCATCTTACCTACCTCCTTTAAATCCATTCGTGCTTCTATAGTGTCTCTCTTTCTTGTGATGTGGTCCCATAGCAAGCTGCCCACATTTTTGAAAATATGCATGGGATCCAACAAGTGGTTGACCTGTAAGTGGGTCCAATATGGCAACTCGTAGAAAACTGAGAACCGCCGCATTCCATTTGGATGTGAATCCGGGTTTACCATTTTCAGCTCGTACCAGCTTGCAGCGTTCATACGTGCTGGAGGTCGTCCAAGAAAACCTTCCCTGAGTTCATGATCCTCCGGCAAGAAAGCGGCGTGTCCTTGGTATACCATCTTCTTCATGGTTCGTGACCTTCGGGAGTCTAACTGTGGCCCACACAATGGACATGCATGATAACCTGAGGTAACGAGACCTGCAAGGCGATCCATGACCTAGTGAATACTTGATTGAATGAAATAAAATATAGATATTACCGGCGAGAACAAAGGTCTGCTCACCTGAGCACTCTCCCAATCCCGGAAAGTCATGCATCGTCCACATGAGAATGGCTCGAATGTTGGCTGACCGCCGACCATCGCGCCTGCTCATATCTTGCACCGTGATCCCCTCCTCCCACAAAATCTTAAGCTCATCGACTAATGGACGAAGATACACGTCCATATTTTTTACTTTGTAGCGGCCCGGGACGAGCAAGCTAAGGATGAGATGTCATTTCTTCGTAAAAAGCCATGGAGGAATGTTGTAGTTGACAAGCACTATAGGCCACACACTGTAAGAAGTCGAGCGCAGACCGAATGGGTTCACACCATCCATGGCGAGACCGAGCCGAAGATTCCTTGGCTCTCGCGCAAAGCATGGGAAGGTAGAGTCAATGTGGCTCCATGCGCGCGAATCTGCTGATATTCATTGAACTCCATCCGTGGACCTATTCTGCACATGCCACGTTGTCAAGCTTGCCATGGCAGACGTGCGAAACATGTGGTTTATGCGGGGGATGAGCGGAAAGTGTCTGAGGACTTTTTGAGGGATGGTTTGCCCTTGCAAGTCCTGTCGATACCTGTGAGCACCACACTTTGGGCATGTCTCCATATTCTCGTATTCATCTCGAAACAATATGCAGTCGTTGATACATGCATGGATGTTATTGTAGTCCATGCCAAGCTTCCGTAAAACATGTCGCGCATCATCACGAGACTCAGGCATGGTGTTTGCAGGTGGCAATATATGATATTTCAATAACCTGAAAAAATCATAAAACACCTTGAAAAATCTATCCATGTTTGCAATAATACTGTTTAAAAAAAAAAACAATGAAGTCTGTGTGCGAGGTACCTGAGTAACTCAGTCACACTCGTATCGCTCCAACCGTATTTTGCTTGCACACTTAAGAGTGCAAGCAATGTCTTCAACCGAGATACTCGGCAGCCATCATATAATGGTATGGATGCTTCCTCTCTGAGCGGGTCAGATGTCTCAACATCCATGGGAATCAATGCATCGATCATTGCCTCCATCTCAGGCTCCAAGATTGTAGGCAAGTCGGGAAGGTTGTCTGTCTCCTCTGGCATTGACGGTATAGATGGGCCTTGCGAGTGGTCGATTGGCTCCTGCAATCCATCCATCGCACGTCCACGAACTCTTCTAATTGGCCGCAAAGGGTGCACTCCCCCTTGGGTCGAGACATCACCCCCCTGGATACAAAATTTACCAACAAGACCCAATCTTATTGTGTATGGTTTTCAATTAGCTTGAGAGTACAATGCATGAAAAATGCTAACTTCAAATTACCGTTTGCTGAAAGTCTGCAATCGCCTGATCAATGATCTCAGATTGAAACTCGCCAAATCGTCGTACGTGTTCTATAGACAATCGGCGTTTTCGTCTAATTGCCAACTTGCATTGAGAGCAAGGACATGGGACACGCTGATTAAGATACGACTCGCGGTCTTGAACAATAGGACCTTCTTTGTTTGCCATCTTATCTACATTACAGCAAACAAGGCTTAAATGGATAGCTTTATGGAGATGTACGTCAAGTTGCAAGTTGACCATAAACCTTGCATTGTATATAGTAGTCGAGAGATTTTCCAATGTTATATCTCGGCCTTGTATCATGCTCAACGATTTGTTGGTCCCGGTAGATAATTTTTTGTTATATCTCGGCTTTGAGTATAAGTAATCCATTTTAAAATTAATGCACGCCATCTATGAAATTTTATAACTATAGTAATAAAATTTATTTCAAACAATTCTACTCATAGTCATAAGACCTGAGAGAAATTATCCTATACTCAATTTAAGGGTTTCTTTTTCTATAACAATAATTTTGGGTTCATTTTGATGAAGTACGTGGCCGTATGCAAAGCACATTGCATACCATTATCAATACGTATATTATCTTAAATTTTCTTCCCTTCCCTCTCCCTCTCTTTCTCTCCCTCTCCCTCTCTTCCTCTCTTTCTCTCACCCTCACCCTCACCCTCTCCCTCTCGTTCTCTTTCTCTCCCTCTCTCATTTCCTCCCTCCCCCTCCCTCTCCCTCTCCCTCTCCCTCTCCCTCCCTCATTTCCTTCCCCTCCCCCTCCCTCTCCCTCTTCCTCTCCCTCTCCCTCTCTTTCTCTTTTTTTCCCTCTCCCTCTCTATCTCTCTTTCTCTCTCATTTCCTAAACAAGCAAAAAATAAAGTGATTTAAACATCCTCCAAGCAAAAGGGAGAGAGAGAGAGATACAATGCACTCTCCCTCTCTTTCTCTTTCTATCCCTCTCTCATTTCCTTTCCCTTCCTCTCCCTCTCACTCTCTTTCTCTCTCATTTCCTCTCCTAAACAAGTAAAAAATAAAGTGATTCAAACATTAAACAAGCAAAAGGGAGAGGGAGGGAGAGAAAGAATGCACTCTCCCTCCTTCTCCCTCTCTTTCTCTTTCTCTCCCTCTCCTATTTCCTCCCCCTCCCTCTCCCTCTCCCTCTATTTCTCTTTCTCTTTCTTTCCCTCTCCCTCTCCCTCTCTCTTACTCTCTCGTTTCCTCTCCTAAACAAGCAAAGAAGAAAGTAATTTAAACATTAAACAAGCAAAAGGGAGAGAGAGAATGCACTCTCCCTCTCCCTCTCCTTCTCTTTCATTTCCTCTCCTAAACAAACAAAAGAGAACGATTTAAACCTTCAACAAGTAAAAGAAAGAGAGAGGGAGACTCACCAATGAGATATGGCGAGCGTGGGCGGCTTCTCTTTGCAACGAGGGCTCCTCCTCTCCTTCACGAACAACGACGGTGGTGGTGGCGGCGGCGGCGGCGGCGGCAAGTCTCTTCCTCCTCTTCTCCCACAAAGCCTTGGCTCTCTCCCTCGCTCTCTCCCTCGCTCTCGCTCTCAAAAGGTGAAGAAAACAAAATGAAAACGGCGCTCTGGTTTCGGCCGCGCTTTTTTTCCCTGCGGCGTCGCAATTGGCGTCGCTATATGCGTCGCAAATAGCGACGCCAATTGCGACGCATATAGCGACGCCTATAGCGACGCCGACATCCGCCGTCCCTAATCGGCGTCGCTATTGCCCCATTCCCTTGTAGTGTATGAATGCAAATATATAATTAAGGATGGCAAATCATGGCTTTTGCCATGGGGAAGATTGGGCCCAATCGTGCGTTTTTCTCTTGTCTTTCTAAATCTATTCAGTTATTCCTCTTATGTATTAAAATGTTGTTTGTATTTAATAGTTGAGATGTTAGATTTGTTAGATTTTTTCAACTAAGTTCTTTGTTTATGATTGAGATTTGATTTGCTAGATTTGCCACATGTTTCGCTTCGCAACATGTTGTCCTTATTCTGTTGACAATGCATACACTTCATAATAAAATCCTTAATATCTCTCCACATTGCTTTCTAATAAAAACTTTTATTGAGCTTATCATACGTTTCAAAAACTCCAAAATATCTAGCGAAAGGTAAAGAATGAACTCCTCTATAATTTTTTGCTTAAAAGAAGAAGTAGAGGGAATACCAATCTTGCCAATAAGCCATATTGGCCATTTTTAAGCTAATAATGTGAGTTTTTCTCCATAAGACATTGCTATAATTTCTGAAAAACATGGCTGAGCTCATCATCCAAAAGATATGCCTCCTATGATTCCTCAATCCAATCACTACATAGCTCAGTCATAGCTTAAACTTCACATACCATCATTCTAGAAAGAGAATCATCTACCACATTGTCTTTGCTTCTCATATGAGTGATGCCAAAATCATAATTTTGCAAAGTAGCTACCCACCTATGTTGTTTAAGAGTGAGACTTGACTGAGTGAAAAAATACTTTAGGACCCTGTGATCACTTTAAACTCTAAATCACTACCATACAAGTTGATCTCTTCATAATAGACATTCATAGTAACTTCCTTATCCATAAACTTGTGACTTTCAAATGTAATAACTTTATGCTCATGTGACAAAACAACCCCTATGCCACAGCCACCACTGACATCACATTGTATGGTAAATTCCCTTGAGAGATCTAGGTATAGTAGAACAAGAGCAAAAGTAAGGAGTTCCTTTAATTAGTTGAAGCTACTATATCTACACAACTGTATCCCAAAAGAAAGATTCATTCTTCAACTTGTCAGTCAAAGGAGCTAATATAGCTGCATAATGATTAATGAATCTACAATAGAATGATGATAGACCAATAAATTCTCTAAGTGAAGTAATGGTGGTAGGTGTTGGCTAATCTCTAATATACTACACCTTCTTAGGATCGACTTATATCCCTTTCTTACTAAAATTATGGCCCAAGTACGTCATCTCAATCTGCATAAAAGAACACTTTTTTCTCCTTTAACAAAGAGTGTATGATACCTCAATACATCAAAAAAACATTTCTCATATCTGCCAAATGATCCTATAGTGTCTTGGTGTAAATGGTCCAATATCTATACTTCATTGTGGTTTTGTTTAAATCCCTATAATCAATACACATCCTAAAGGATCAACCTTCTTTCTTCACGAACAAGACTAGAGAAGCATATGATGAAGAACTACTCTCAATGAACCTCATCTCTAGAAGCTCCTTGGTTATCTCGTCTACTTCTTCACACTCATATTTAGACAATGTGTGGCTTTGAATTTGGCTCGAAATCTATAGGGTGATCCATTGATCTCTTAGGATTGAATGAAGTAGGCATTTCAAACAAATCCCTATACTCCTCAAGAAGAGCTTTTCAAAGCTAGATTATCAACTAAATTCCTGGACTAATCTTCAACCTCTTTATTCAAGTGCAAAATAAAAATCTCAGAGCACCTTTGGTACTCATTCTTGAGTTGTTCAATGGTGATAAGCTAAAAATCATATCTATAGGAGTCCCTGTAAATGGATAGGTTTCCCATCAATGGGAAACTCCATATATAAATATGAGAAATCCATAGTAATCTTTCCTAAGGTCATCAATCAAACACATCCAAGTACAATATCTATGGGTCCCATTTCCAAGGTAATCAAGTTTACATTTCCTTCATAATTTTCAACTAACTATAAGGAAACCTATGAGCATATTTGAGTGCTAATTTTTTCTTCACCATTTGCTACTTAAACTCTTATGGGATGCTATAAATCAATGGGAAGACAATTCAACCTATCTACAACTAGCTTATTCACAAAACAATGTGTACTATCTATCAAGATAAACACATCCTTCCTATGAATGGTACCCTTTATAAAGAATGTATTAAGGATAATTAAACCTCTCCAAGTATCCATAGAGATGAAAAAGCTAGTAGTAGCATGTGTCTCATCAAGAATCCCTCCTAGATAAAAAGAAATACTACTATCTAGATCAAAAGGAAAAGTGTCAACAGTATCATAAAATTGTTCTTGCCCAACTTCCTCCTCAACATCCTCATTTTTAATGGTAGTCATAAATGCATTCACCTCATCATTATCATTCCTTGAACCTTCAAAGGCTAACATACAATGAACCTTGGCTTTTGCATTCTTATGTACATACTTTGTTGCATGATCAGCTATATACTTCTCTCCATATTTGAAACATAATCTTTTTTCTCTCCTTTCTTTGTATAGGTCCATACGAATAGACTTTGGATTAATATTAGCTCAACTAGTTCTAAACTTGTTATCCCCTTGTTTAAAATCTAATCTTAGACTATTTCATGTCTTGAAATTGCCTTGAGGTCTTGAAGCATTGAATAATCAATAAGTTGGCACTCTAAAGCTGCCACTTTAGTGAATGATCGTTGCCATAAACATTACCAATTTGTCCCTATTTTAAAACAATCCTTGCATGTTGGTTGAAATGTAGACTCTCTTCTATACTTCCTTCCATATTGTTCAACAAGCTCAATGGCTTTGAAAAGAGGGGTGGAGTTTTGCACCATAAAATCAAATGATAAAGAAGGTTCTAAACCATACATGTACTTGTGGAGTTTCATCACTTATACTCTCTACATACATGGTGAGATTCATCATGTATGTAGAAGGTTCTAAAACATACATGTACTTCTGGAGCTTCATCACTTATACTCTCTACATACATGGTGAGGTTGAGGAATTGGTTTGTATAATCTCATGTACTTAGGCCTCTTTGCTCTAATCCATAGAATCTTTGTACCAATTTCTCTTTTTCAAGAGGAGAAACAAAGACCTCAACCATAAGTGTCTTGAATGTATCTCAAGTCTCTACTAGTATGTTCTCCTTCTTAATGTATCTCCACCAAGTATGTGCAAACCATTCCAAATGTAATGAGGCAAAATTACTCTCATATCATCAATCCTAGTGAATATATCAAAATAGAACTTTAATTTTGAAATCCATTCCTCTAGGTTGGATGGTAAAGATACTTTTGCAAAATCATTTTATCTTTCAATTCCCTCTTATGAAAAGATTGATGTCCCAAAATGGGTTGATCATGTTTCAACCCATTAGATTAGGGATTGGCACTATTCATCACCCAAATAGTCATTATTCCTTTTTTGTGAAATCTCTCCTATTTCATATTAACTATTTGGAATGCCTCTTTGTCCAATAATACTTGACTCTAACCATTAATTTTAGGTGGTTGAAGTGGGATTGATGGATCACTCTTTGATTGTGCTTTCTCTCTAGCATCCTTGGCTCCCATTTGCATTTGCATCCGTTGACCTCTACACACATGCTTGTCCACACAATCAACAAAATGGCATGGTACCGATAGAGTTTGAAGTTTGAAGATCCATTATACATGCCATTATTGAAGGGAAGAAAAAAAACAATGAAGGACAAGAAGATCTCTATTATAAACTTCATGGAAGCTTGACAATATATTAAAGAAAGGGGAAAGAGAAACCTCTATTTGAAAAGTAACCACAGTTTATTCTTCTCCTAAGTCCAGTTAACCTTTATTTTAATAAGTTACCTTCAAAATAGCATGTAATGGATGCAGGTCTACCATTTTAGCGACGGTTTGGCTAAATCTCTCCAAGATCTTTGTCAAAGACTCAAGATTAGTTTATGCTCCAAGTATAACTAATTTCCATGTGGCTCTTGTATCTACTATCAAGGATTAAATGGTGAAATTTTGGAGAAAATATGTCTGAAAATGAGAAAATTAAATGGATCAAAAGCCTAAGCTCCGATACCACTTGTCAAGGAGAGAGCTGAGAGATGAGAGAAGGAAGAGTAGTGTGGAGAGAAAAGAGCAACAAGGAGAGAGAAAGAATAGAAAGTTAGGAAAGAAGAGAGAGAAGCCTTGGAAGCTGTGAATAAGGAGGTATGTTGGGAGACAATAATTGTATTATTGTCAAAGATGTGAAAATTTACATGTCTCACCCCTTTTATATCTATGTCATTATGATAATATACTATTAACAATTCTACACTAAAATATATATTCTTCCTAGGTTCTTACTTTATCACTAACAAAATGGAAGTGAGGGAACTAAAGCTGAAAAGATAAATTCTTATGACTACAATGACTTCAATAATATTTTTGTTGACCCAGTTAAGTTACTATGCTGGCATGGCTCATCTCTACAAGGTGTAGTGCTTGAAAGGTACTGGCTTCTTGTAATATAACATTGAGGATTCAATTTGGTACATTTCTTTCTACCTAAGTTCATGCCAACTTTAATTGCCAAGTTTTATTTTAACCTTGGATTTTTTTAAATCAAGTTTGATGAATGCCAAATAATTAAGAGATGTAAGTTGGAGAGGGTGGGTCTTAAATTGATGAAGCTGAAGTATCAAAAGAGGCCCATATTGATCTCTCTTGGATCTTCCAATGTACTCCATATTCAAATATAATTTCCAAGAAAATAGGTTTCAAGAAGTTCTAAGTGCAAGGAGTCACTGAATTCAATGTCAATTCACACTTGGGTAGCAATCGCAAGACATTGAAGTATATGTTGAATTGTGAAATCAAGGCATTAGCATCGTTGCCTTGCCCATTTTGCATGAAAACAAACAATTGTTTCGAGACTGAGGATAATGTTGCATGGAATAGAGGAGCATTGGCCTACAATAGAAATGCACCATCAATGAGGTCACATCCTGATAGAAATTAGAAAGTCATATTCCCAATTAACATTGAAATTTTCCATTTTTGCACTTTTCTTTGCCTCAATAAAGCCTCCCTCTAAATGCAAAACTATGACTATAAGTTAACATAAGCAATTATAACCCAACAAGTATCAATCAAACACATCAAAACATTCTAAAACAAACAAAAACCACAATCATGAGCTAATGAAAGGTATTTAACTCATCAAAACTCATCCCAAAGCTCTCAAAATCAATCACAAAACAGCCAAAATCCACATAATCATGCATCAAATAAGCAATAAAGATCCAACAATCAACAAAAAAGCATAAAAAATCACTCATTTCAAGCATGTGGCAAATAGAGAATGAATACAAAAGGTAAACATGCAACATATATCTCCAAAAGTAACATGCGAAAAAACTCAAGGGAAGTTTAATGCGGGCAAAAGCTTTAGTAGTCCCAAATGTATTCACAAATCAGCCCCCTAAAAATGCCATATAGATACCTAAATATATCTTTTAATGTATTGTTATCTTTTGCATTAAAAATGGGCATGAATGCAACTCCTAAATGTATTCAATGGGTGCTATCCTATGCCAAAATGTAGAACATATTTCCTAGCTCATATCAAGTAGTATTGGTCCTTTTAATATTGTTTCCTTCAAGAAATAGATTAGCTATTTCACTACATTCTAGGCTCGATAAGTTCATCACATAGAGATAATTTTAGAAAGCATACACATTACCACCACAACTCTAAGAATAATCTTTGTCTTCATTATGTTATAATCATTGATAGGGATTTATGTTTACCTACCGTGTACTCTATCTAAGTTTAGATAAATTCACCAAAGATTGTAGAAGTTTGAAACATGTAAATATGCTAAAACCATTTTTTCATATAATGAATATAGACATCAATGTATCCAAATATTGTGATGTGGCAATCTCTAGATAATGAAAAGTCAAAGTCAATGGCAATGGAAGCTCAAGGGTTATAATACTAAAGGGTTATAATACTAAAGGAGGGATCAAAAGACATTATAGTTTCATTGCACAAGGAAAGCACGTAAGGAAAATAAATTATTAAGGAAACTCATCTCCTAAATGTCTCCTATCATGGAAATCATGTTTATGACTTTAGGTACTATAAGGCTCTCTTCTAGTAAAGAATAAACAAGGAAGCAATATGACATTAAACAAAGATCATGCATTCATAATATTGATGATCATAAAACATAAAGAGAAGAAGAACCAAGAGTCTTTATCCATATCTTCTACATATAAATTGTGAGAGATAGTATTATGATAATACTTGAAAATATCAATGGAATCCTACTTGTAGAATATAAAGTAGGATCCCTATGGATAATATTATTAAAATGAAAAGGGTGAGATTACAAAATAATATCTCCATAAACAAAGTACCATTCATTGCTACGACTTGTGGATGACTCACAAGGTTACATTTTCTTATATGTGTTACGTATAATTTCAAAACTAGCTAGTTTAATCTAATCTTATTCTTCAAAATACTAACATTGAAATCTCATGCTTTATCTAAAGCTCCATTTATTTCCTTATTCTATATGCTATTATTAATCATATAATTTGAAAAAACTAGAACTCCTTTACATATTCAAATCTAATAATGTTTGGTGGTTAGCATGTCAATAATTTTGATTGATATATGGGTATAGACTCTAGATATACATGATTGATTAGACAAACATTTTATTCAAATTGTCAATGTGTAATTGGAATATTGAGCACATGCATAGAATTTTCATTCATTGAATTGTGATAAATATTCTTAAATAGATCAAGTATGGTTAAAGTGAGGATGTATCGTGCTAGTTATATATAAAGAAAAAAGACTAAGTTGATGCAATATTATTGAAGTAATACTAATAGGGAGAGGTAATGAGTCCATGTTTATCACACACACACACACACACACACATGCACGCACGCACGCACACATGCACAAGCACACGCATGCGCACACGCACGCACGCGCGCACACGCACACGCACACGCACACGCACACGCACACGCACACGCACACGCACACGCACACACACGCACACACACAGAGCCTCTCTCATCTTTGAGGTGTTACAATCATATGTACTCATATATTAACTATGGGTGCTTGTAATCACAATGTTGATTTCTAGTAGCAAGGATTTGACCCCTAGAACTAGCAACTGAGGTGAGAAACTTATATAGTCAAGGTGATTACACATTTGGCTTCCTTTTTAAGCTGAATAGTTAGGTACTCCTCCTTGGATGATGCATGATAGATAGGTCTTGGATCAAAGATTTCCCAAATGTGTTTTTACCCCCACAAGTATGCTAATCTATTTTTTTGATTCAAAGACTAATAGTCAAGGTGATTGCTAGTCCTAGTTGAGGTGACAATGGCAAATCTTCCACCAAAAACAATGTTTAACCACCTACTATGCATAATACTGATACATAGTCCTCAAGTTATAAAAAACATTGTCTTTACCCCCAAATGTGTATTTAGCTAAGACCAATGGATTTAGGAGTACCAATTGAGGTGATGTGTGCATGGACTTGAGCTAATCATTTTTACTCATAAATGAAGGTCCTAAACAATGCATCAACTCGGGTGCTATTAATGTGCATGGCCTTATTGCTCATATATTGGTAATGATATTTTCCAATAAAAATAATTAATTCAATGATATTTTTAAATAAACATTGTATTAATTAATTTTATGCCAAATACAATTTAGGTGATGATGATCACAATCAAAATAGTGGCATTGGCTATGTTCAATAACATTGGTGCTTAGACCACTAACATTTCCTACTCTCTTAATATTATGCACAATTCTTTCATGTGAAAATTTAAAAATGATGTATCTTTATGCACAAAATTAGCAATTGAAGTGATAAAGAGACACAATCAAGATTATGTCAAATTCCCTCAAATTTTTATTACATAAACTCATTAATTATCCAAATGAATGTTGCCATTAGGAAACCCAACTCTATGCATGTGCATTTGATATAAAGACATTTTTGTACCACATTGATGCTCAAAAAAGGCATTAAAGATATCATGAAATGATACTCAAATTTTGTTTGCCTCTACTTATACATCAAATGCTTCAATTCTTGTAAGCAACTAAAGCAATGTATGTATTCATCATATTCCTAGATTAACAAAAGATTGGAGATGAGTATTTCTAATGTTTTGAATGAGTTCTTTTGATGGCTAATAAAAGAAAAGAGAATTTATGATATCCTAATTTTTATTCATTTATCCATCAAACTGGTTTTATTATAATAGTCTTCCTATCTAGTGAGTTTCAAAGTACAATATATTCCTTTGATTGAGGAGAAAATGGATCAATCCTTACAAGTTTTTCAACCTCCTATTCTACCAAAATGGATATCCTAAACTAGCCATATATGTTTCAAATAAGTCATGCCTTTCCTAATCGAGGAGCAAATAGCTCAATCTTTTCAAGCACTTATGACCTCCTATTCTTACATGTGGTGAGAGATAGGACTCCATCTTGGTTATATTAACAACCAAAAAAAATTTGGGCTTACTGTAATAGATGGACTCTTATTCCTTCAAGAATTTCCATTTTCTAAATGTTTTGAGTCTACCTCTTGTATCATCAACCTATATTCTAGCTTTAAACCATTTATGGCTCTTCACTCAATGCCAATGAGTGGAACAAAGCATAATATTCAAAGTTTGTAGAGTAATGCCAAATACATTTTGAGAAAAACATAAAAAACCATTATTCTAGATGAAATCATGCTACCTAGAGTAGAAACTAACCCCTTGCTTTCAATAAAATAAGGTGCACTTGAGCTTAAGTAGGTCTTCTACTTGTATACATGGAGTTAGTTGATTAAAATATCTTAATGAGAATTCCAAAACCAAGATATTTAACTTTAAATGGTTATCCAAATGCCTCCAAATTGGGCTCTCAAAGTTCCCAAGTCAAGTCCCAATGGCTCCTTAAGCCAAAACACCTATCTAACTTAGACATAAAGCTCAATAATGAGAATAGCACATCTTTTGAGATGTAGAAAACAAGAATGATTGTTGCAAGAGAATATCAAATCCTTGGCTTCATGAGAAATCTTGATTCCTCATGCTCCTCACTCTAAGCAAGAGCTCCCTTGAATGCCTCTGTCACACTAGTTATTTTTAAGAGAGAAAAAATGGTGGGGTGAGAGGTAGCAATTGTGGAGTCTTAAGAGGGAGAGAGAATCACACAAGAGAATGTTCAAGATACAACAAGTGGTGCCCTTATTCTTCATTATCGTCACTTATACATTAGAGAAGCACACAAGAGAGTTTTATGGTAGGGCAACAGGTAGAAGCCATGGAGCCTCAAGAGGGTTGAGAGAGAGAGAGAAGCACTCAAGATTATGGTTGGATACAATGAATAGTACCCTTGTTCTTTGTTATCTCCACTTATATATAAGTATATAGTGTGTGCTTATACAATAGGTGCTTGTCAAACTATTTACCATTGGCATTTATTGAAAACATCAACCACACTAGATCAAGCTATCTCTCAACTAGCTACCTCACATTCCATATCTATTAAAACAACCATGCATTCTCTCTCCATGTACAAGAAAGTAATAATAGAATATGTGTAGCGAATGCACCTACTTACCTAGTTTATTGTAGTCAAAGCTTCAAGGTCTATAAATGGATCCATGATTCAGATAATAATCTGTTATTTTCTTCTACTCCATTATATCTAATCTAGAAATTCTCCAACAAAGAGAGAAAATGTAGAAAATAAGAAGAAAAATCACCATGTGGAGAAGAGCTTCTCTACTCATTTCCTCACTCTCTCTCACATGCACTCTCACTCAATCTCCACCTCACACTCTATCTCTAACCCTCCAAGCTATGAAAGAAGAAGGGGAAGAAGAGAAGGAAATAAATAAGATAGAAAAGCTTTAATCTCTAAGTCCCTTGCTCACACTCTTAATCTCACTCACTCATTCTCCCTCACCCTCAATAATGTCTATAAGAGAATGAGATAGAAATAAGGATAATAATTACTTTCAAAGTCACACACATAAGGAGGTCTTCCATTTACTTGTTGGTTTTCATACATTATGATTAAAGTGAATAGAAAGCTGCATGCTCACAATCTTGATATCCATTGTGAATCATCTAACATAACTATTGTGATGCCAGGAGGCATATTCCATGGTGGATTCCGTGTCATGATGGATTTCGTGAGGTTTTGTGGTGGATTTTATAAAATTTTATTACCGGGACTCATACACAAAGTGGATTCTTTGTGCGAGAAGTCGATGGGAATGCCTATCCTTTTCGGGTGTTTTGTTAATTTTGTGTGTACATGGGTGATTCCATAGCGGGTGATTTTACAAAATACATATTTAAATTAATAAATATTTATGAGTTTAGAGTGCGCACTCGTAATAAATTAAGGTTAGAATTGATTTCTAACCAATTTATTTATGTAGTTGAAGACTACTAGGTATTCACTTTTGTCGGTTTAATTGTATTGTTTTTCTAATAATTGTGAATGCTTCACTTGATGTGTAGAGCTAGCAGCGGTGGCAGTGGGAAGCATTGGAGGATAGCGTGTATTCAAATTATCGTCAAATTTTGATGGTCGTGTATCTTAGGCATGGCACCTATATTTTGACGTGCTTATTTATCTAAGCACTTGATATTTATTTATTATTTTTGTATGCGCATGGGCGCATGATTTAAATATTTGTATTGGACATTGTATTTGGATACCCCCTGACTTCTTGGGCGCCCATCAGCTTTAATTCTTTATTGGCACAAAAGCAAACTCAAAAGCTAAAGCGTGCTATTTTGTAATTTGGGCTATTATTTGAGCTTGAAGATGAGTAATATATAAAATACATGCTTTGTGGAGCACTCACACAAGGTGTGGGGGGAGATTGCACCTAATTGGTCTCTTGTTCATGTCGTGCAAGCTTTCTTCATTGATTTGTGTGCAAAAAGTAGAGTTCTTTTGTTCTTGGGGACCTTCTGACGCTCACTACGCGCCCAAACGGCGACCGATCTATGCTCCATTGGTATCAGAGCAAAGCTGAGATCGAGAGCTTCAATCACTTACCATCTTGCACGAAGGCAGAGCTCCTTGAACGATCGAGCTCTACAGTCAATTTTGTCGCAAACGTTCGATACCAGCGTGTTCCTGGAGGTCAAGAACCCCCTTCTGCACTCTCTGATTGCGAAGGACTAGCCTCTGTAGGCGAAGGACCGGCGGTAAAGCTTCCATATCAAGTCATTTTGTTACAGAGAAGAAAGAAGAGAAGTTTTAAAAACAATTAAAGTGTTAAAGCTTAAGACTTAAGATTAAAAAATCTTAAAGCCTTTCCAATTCACGATTTGTGGCCGCGGTATGCTCTCGCTAGAATCAACGGCGGAAAAAATGGCCCTCCTCCTAAAAAACAAAATCGGCGATAGACAATCTTCATTAAGCTTAGTCACTTAAGCTTTAAGACATAAGTTTCCCAAGTTTTGCAAGTCCACAAAGGTCACTTAAGTCATCTCCAACAACTCTCATAGCGTCAGTTCATACACAGAAGCACAGAATCACTGTATTACTCTCTTGTAGACCCTGTTCACACTTGCAGACTTGCTGAACCAGTTTCAGCAAGAACAGAAGTTCATACGTAGTTCATACGCAGTTTCTACACAACATTATTCTCTTGGACGACGGTTGTGACAACAAATTCCGCATACGTAAAAGGCAAAGGCTACAAAAGCCAAACAAAATATACAAGTCTTGTATACCTGCCTTGGAGCTACGCTCATCCCGCTAATAAGATTTTGAGAGTGTGAGGTCTTTTGGATTTTGCAGGATGACTGAACAAAACATGGACGATTTTATGGTTAAAGGTGATCTACCCGAATCAACGATGGAGCAAAAGTTGGCTTTGATTATGATGCAGCTTGAAGAAGAACGAAGAGCCCGATAAGCTTTGCAAGTTCAATTGGCCAATTTGCAATGATCTACCACCGACCAAGATGGAACGCAACCCAAAGATCTTATACGATGTACTATCGATGCGACACTTGAAGCCCAATCCATTCGCAAAGAAAAAAGATAAGTAAAAGAAACTTCAAATTTCGTACTTTCAATGGATCACACAATGGAAAGACTGTACTTGCTTTTATTAGTCAATTTGATGATTACTTCCATGAAGAAACATATGCTGAGAAAGACAAAATTAAATGTGTCACTAACCATTTAGTTGATCGAGCATCCTTATGGTGGATTGTGGTTCGTAAGAGCGTTGATTGTCCCACTACATGGGAGACTTTCCAAAAGAAATTTTTGCAAAATTTCCTTCCTCCTCAATTCCATGAAAAAGCCATTAAGCAATGGGATCTTCTACAACAAAGGGATCGCGAACCTATTTCCCAATACACTGAACGTTTCTTGAATGCCCTACTGCAACTACGCATGCTCAAAGATCTACCTGAAGCAACTCATAGACGCAAGTTTATGTCTGGCCTACTTGGACATTTCTATGCTGAAGTCAATATGTTCAAGCCAACAACCCTTGAAGATGCAATTTCCTTGGCCCATGACATTGAAGACAAGATTCGCAGAAGAGACAAGCAACCACAACAATTTCCAACTAATGGTAACTATGGTTTCAAACAATTCAATTCAAATTTTTGAACATTCAATCAAAGTCGTTTTCTTTCATCTTCATTCCGTAAGTCTTGGACACGACCACGTTCCTTGCCATCAAACACCAATCCAAACCCTAAGCCATCCTCACAGATAAATCCCAACATTCCTTAACTTCCTGCCATTACCAATAATGTATCTAAAGCCAAACCCATAGTTTGTTACAAATGCCATCAACCTGGACATCTAGCAACCAATTGCCAAACCAAAAAGCCACCTGTCCATATCAATTATCTAGGAGCCATCAAAGAAGAAGAACATGAGGAAATGTTGGACTTTACGAAAGATGATGACGACATTGGTACTACTTCGGATACTTTGCTAGGTATGCCAACTTCCCATTCTTTGTTAACAATGAAATGTTTTGTGCATGGTAAAGAAAAGACTATTTTACATGATGATGGGAGCACACATGATTTTATTTCTGCAAAGTTAGTCAAAGAATTGAATTTACAAACAGTTTCTACAAATTATCGCATCAAGGTTGCATTCCTAGGAACAAGATATAATGGAACGCAAGAGGTGCATAATTTAGAAATTAAAATTGGTGAATGTACTGAACGAAGAAATTTCCTAGTTGTACCTTTGCAGTCTAGTGACATAATCTTAGGAATGCCTTGGCGTCATCAATACAACCCTGACATAGATTATTCTACCCATTCAATTAAAATTTATTTTCAAGGAAAACAAATCACATTGCATGGTATGCATGCTTCCAATAATTTTCCACTGCTTACTCATACTCAAGCTAAATGTGCATTACGTAAAAGTAGCAAATCTTATTTAATATGGATAAATGAACTTCAAGCTAAAGAAACACAGATGCATCCTAGGCACACACATTTTCTTGCCCAATTTCAAGATTGTTTTGTTGCTGATTTACCACCTGGATTACCACCTTCACGTCTTGAAGATCACAAAATAGATTTAACTCCTGGAATACAACCACCATGTAAAGCACCATATAGACATAACCAAATTTAATAGAAAGAAATTAAAAATCAAATAGAAGAATTGCTTAACAGAGCATTAATTAGACCCAGTAGTTCTCCATTTGGTACACCTATTTTATTAGTGAAGAAGAAAAATAATACTTATCGCATGTGCATTGATTATCGTGACCTAAATAAAATTACAGTTAAGAATAGATATCCAATTCCTAGGGTAGATGATCTTATGGATAAGCTATAAGGATCTGCCATATTCAGTAAGATAAATCTTAAATCTGGTTATCATCAAGTAAGATTGGATAAATCTGATATAGCATTTAGAACACAATTTGGACACTATGAATTTCTAGTTATGCCTTTCGGTTTAACCAATGCATCAGCCACATTTAGTCGTATGATGAATCGCATATTTTTGAAACATCAGCATTGTGTCATAGTATTCTTTGATGATATATTAGTATTCAGTAAAAATGAGAATGAGCATTATGAACATTTGTATTTAGTTTTTAAGTTGTTAAAAGACAATCAATTATATGCTAATCCAAAAAAGAGTGAAATTTTCCAAATAGAACTTGAATATCTAGGGCATATTATTTCATCAGAAGGTATTAAAGTCGACCCTAAAAATATAGAAGCAATTTTAAATTGGCCCATATCCAAAAATGTGCATGAGTTACGTTCTTTTCTAGGTCTTGCTAGTTTTTACAGAAAGTTTGTGAGGAATTTCTCATTACTTGCATTACCTTTGACTAAACTTTTAAAGAAAGGTATTGTGTATAACTGTTTTGACAATCAACAAAAATCCTTTGATTTATTGAAACATGCTTTAACTCATGCTCCTGTATTACAACTACTTGACTTTAATAGACCATTCTTTTTAGTAGTTACTGATGCTAGTGGATCTAGAATAGGAGCCGTTCTTATGCAAGATAATCATCCCATAGCCTACTCTAGTTGTAAACTCAAACCATCTGAACTTAAATATTCTACATATGATAAAGAATTGCTAGCTGTAGTACAAGCCTTACGTCAATGGAAACATTATTTAATGGGATCTGAATTTATAATCAAAACTGACCAACAAAGCATTAGACATCTCCTTAGTCAACCATAAATCTCTGACCGACACATTAAATGGGCCGCTTTTATTCAAAGTTTTCATCCCCTTATACAATATCAACCAGGAAAAGAGAATGTTGTAGCTGACGCTTTGAGTAGAAGATCGACAATTCATAATATTTATGTGATATCATTTGATTCCCTTATCCCTATGAAAGATACTTATCATCAAGATCTTACTTTTCAAGCTAATTGGAATAAATTAGTTGCAAATAATTGGATTCCTATTGATTCACTGTCTTATAATAACAGATTCATGTTTTATGAAAAAAGATTATGTGTGACAGTTCCATTTCGATCATTTATTTTGCATGAGATTCATTGTCCTCCATATCAAGGTCATAGAGGTATTATATCTACTTTGCGTACATTGACTGAAGATTTTTATTGGCCACATATGGACAGTGATGTATCTAACTTCGTATCTGAATGTTTAGTTTGTCAATGAGTTAAAAGACACCATGGTAAACAATATGGTTTACTAATGCCATTATCTATTCCATCACGGCCATGGGAACAGATTTCAATGGATTTTATTACTGGTTTACCTAACACTAAAGCTAACCATGATATGATTTGGACTCTTCTAGTTACGTTTAGCAAACAAGCATATTTTATTCCATGCAAGAAAACTTTAACTGCATCTCAAGCTGCTTAATTGTTTTTGAAAACTATTTTTACTAATCATGGTTTACCAAAAGTTATTATTTCTGATCGTGATTCTAGATTTTGTAATAATTTTTGGATTACTTTGTTTGCTAACTTAGGAACAAAGATTGATTTTTCATTTGCATTTTATCCTGAAACAAACGGTCAAACAGAAGCTACTAACAGTACTATTTTAGATCTTTTGTATGCTTACACCATTTCAAAACCACACACATGGGATACACATCTACATTTACTTCAGTTTGCATATAATAATACACCACATACAGCTACAAAGAAAGCACCATTTGAAATTATTTATGAATATAGATTGCCTACACCTGTTGCATCATTATCAAACAAAATTCAAACTGCTGATGATATTGCTAGCATGCATGCCACTATCTTTGATGAAGTTAAAGATATGATTGCCAAAGCCCAACAATCATATACAAAACAAGCAAATAAGAAAAGACAGGCTATGAATTTTAAAGTTGATGATTATGTTTGGTTACGATTAGAAAAACGAATATTACAAAGTGTAGATAAAAACCTAGTAGTGAAGTTAGCACCTAAATTTTATGGACCATTCAAGATCATACACAAAATCAATGACAATGCATTTAAACTAGAACTACCACAACATTGGAAAATCCACAACACCTTCCATATCAGTTTATTACGACCCTTTAAAGGCCAATAACATGTACACCCTGTCTATGAAAACCCTCCTTTGCTAGATAATGAAACCGAAATCCTTGAGCCTGAACTATTATAGATACAGACTTTTTGACGACTAGAATTAGGCGTAGATATTCTATATATTTGGTCAAATTTAAAAACCATCCTGTTGAAGAGGCCCAATGGATGCACGCCAGAGACTTGAATGCTTTCCCCACTTTGTTAGCTCAACATTGAGCTAATAGCAATTGAGGACAATTGCTATCCCACCCCGGGGGTATGATGCCAGGAGGCATATTCCACGGTGGATTCCGTGTCACAGTGGATTCCGTGAGGTTTTGCGGTGGATTTCGTAAAATTTTATTACCAAGGTGGATTCCGTGTCACGGTGGATTCCATGAGGTTTTGCGATGAATTCCGTAAAATTTTATTATCGGGGTTCATACACAAAGTGGATTCTTTGTGCGAGAATTGGATGGGGATGCCTATCCTTTTCGGGCGTTTTGTTAATTTTGTGTGTACATGGGTGATTCCATAGTGGGTGATTCCACAAAATACATATTTAAATTAATAAACATTTATGAGTTTAGAGTGTGCACTCGTAATAAATTAAGGTTAGGATTGATTTCTAACCAATTTATTTATGTAGCTAAAGACTGCTAGGTATTCACTTTTGCCGGTTTAATTGTATTATTTTTCTATCAATTGTGAATGCTTTAGTTTATGTGTAGAGCTAGCAGCGGTGGTAGTGGGAAGCATTGGAGGATAGCGTGTATTCAAATTATAGCCGAATTTTGATAGGCGTGTATCTTAGGCATGGCACCTATATTTTGACGCGCTTATTTATCTAAGAGCTTGATATTTATTTATTATTTTTGTATGGGTATGGGCGCATGATTTAAATATTTGTATTGGACATTGTATTTGGGTACCGCCTGACTTCTTGGGCACCCATTCACTTTAATTCTTTATTGGCACAAAAGCAAACTCAAAAGCTAAAGCGTGCTATTTTGTAATTTGGGCCATTATTTGAGCTTGAAGATGAATAATATATGAAATACATGCTTTGTGGAGCGCTCACACAAGGCATAGGGGGAGATTGCACCCAATTGGTCTCTTGTTCATGTCATGCAAGCTTTCTTCATTGATTTGTGTGCAGAAACTAGAGTTCTTTTGTTATTGGGGACCTTCTGACGCTCACTACGCGCGCATATGGCGACCGATCTGTGCACCATATTGAGAGACATAAGTCAACCCTCTCATGTAATTTTATAAAAATACTAATTTTTATAGAACTATAGTTAATTGTTGGTAGTGTAATTTGCAGCCGTACATGTGGGTAGTGCGTAATACTATGTATTGAAATCTTAAGAATAATCATTTTGAAAGTTAAATCTAGCACTTTTATTTGCATAAATTTTAGTTGACTTGACTTGCCTTTTGTACCCTTCTTTGCTCCTTAAGGTTAATACTACCCCTCTCCTAGATGAGTGGCAATCTCTTAGCACTCATCACATTAAAGATAGCATGTTGTAGCATGCATAGTAGACATGGAAATATTGGGAGAATTATGAGGTAGTCCTTAGAGGATTTAAAGTTTTTGTCATTGCTAATGAAGATGAACAATGCTTCTTAGTACTTGATAAGTGGTAGTTGAAGTTGTTATTATTGATAAGGCTTATAGAGGTTGGATTTTAGTTGAAGTTCTTAGATGAAGCAAGGAAATTGGTTACAAAAGATGGAAAAAAATGTTGTTGATAAGGATAAGGGTTTCCAATGGAGACACCAATAATAGAATTCAAAAAAATATGAGTCTAAGCTAAATAGTCCATGAAGGAGAAGTCTCTAATGGATCAATTTTAAGTGATATAAAAAGTGATTAGTCTCTTTCTTAAGCACATTTTCCACCTTTCTTTCGTGGTTGATTTGTTGAAACTAAGGTGAATCAAATATGGCATGTCCTACACTTGATGGGCTCTTGATGTCCTACCCAAAAGCAAGTTGAGCTCCCTACATGTATCCTACCCTTGATGGGTCCTAAGTGAATGTAATGAACTTTGGGAAGAAATTTTAGGGGGTTATTAGCTAGGGCCACTAAATATTAATAGCTCGAGGGCCCCTAAGTGCGATGTTGTGCTTATAGGTACATATTTTTGTTTTTTATTTTTAAAACTAAATATCATACCATAAAACTACAATTTCAACCTCACATAGATTGAAATTTGAAGTAAAGAGATTGTAAAGGGGAGTGAAAATAGCCTCAAAATGGTTGCTACACTCGAGTGCATATAATGAAATTGAGCCAAGATGATTGAACCACAATGCCTTCATATTGATGAAAATGTTGTTGAGTAAAAGCTATAGTTATTGATAAAGACTTATATTCTTATTATAGCAAATTGCAACTTCTGTTTAGCAAGTTACTAGCTATTTGTAGCATGCCTAATGTCAGCACAATTTAGTAGTCAATCAAGATATCCTTCTAGACAACACCATCCAAAAATCCCTAGGAATATTGTAGACTTTACTCGGGTAAGTTACTCATGAATATATGTGTGCATCACATGGGTTCAAAATAAGGCATTTTTAAAATATCATTTTTATACATTTTCTACATATAGAAGGGTATAACATAAAGGGGTTATTTACAGATTGAATAGAAAAGGATTATGTTTTATTCAAGAAAAATTCATGGATAAGGATATTTATAAATAGTCCTTGAATGCACGTGATGTAGAGGATATACATATACTAACTTCCTCGAGAGACTTTATTACCCAACATCGCTTGAGTCTACCTTTTAGAGGAAGGTTTGCCCAATTCTCATGAGGATCGGTCTGAATTCAAAGTCCCTAAATCAATACTATGATCACCTAACTATTCATCTAGCATTGGTCACCCCAAACCAAACCAAACCAAACCAAACCAAACTAGACATGTGTCACACGGTTCAAAGAGAGTGAGAAACAAGGGGAAGCTGATATGTCAACCTCTTTCTCCATAAGGAAAAGTCTCACTCCAATCTCCTAAAAAAACATGAGGTTGCATTCTATAGAGTTTCCTCTTAAGGTCATTGTTCACTTCTTCCTAAAATATCCCAAGTCTAGCCCTTTAAAATAAAACTCTTAGTTTATCAAGACTAACAATCCATAGGATGGACCCATTTCATATTCTTCCCTCTTTCTTTCCTTGATGGTGATTTTTAGTTAGTTAATTAACCTAACATATTTATGTTAGATATGCAAAGATAGCTTCCTTAATTAACCACCGTTAGACATTGATTCCTTCACATAAAGTATGACACAAACATGAAGACAATATGAAACACTCATCTTAGTAAAAATAATAACTATTTATTTCAATTAAGAAAAAATTCTTTATTTAAATAATTAAATCTCTCCAAAATAGGACTCTTTCAAAGTTATTTCCACCAAATTCCCACCTTAGCTAGCATTAGGGCTGTCAAGGAAACCATCTAATGCTCAAAGGGGATTAGACAACTCTTTGATGTGCAAGTGATTTATAGATAGAATCCCTTGACACCCTTACCATATCCTAGCTAACTACAATTCCTATGGAGAGACCTCTCACTCATAGAGCCCGTTGTCCTAGCATTTGGAGTGGCAAATATAGCCCTTCAACAAAGGCTCCTACAACTACCTTGCGAGAGGCACAATGCATGTTTGAATTTTAACCTGATTTTTAAATACAAGTCCTAAAGATTAGGTACAAACACAAATAAGATTTTTAATGCATCATCCCCTTATGCACAAATAGTCTTTGTATGCAGCTTAAAACAATTGGGATTTATCCTAGACAATATCCTCCCAATATCAAGTTTTACTTGATGTAGTGCATGTTAAGTTGAGGTGAGAAGGGCTATCCTAACCATTGACCTTCTAATAGTATCCAAGTAAATAATTCTAGGGTCACAATATTTTGGTGATATTTTGATTAGCTTAATTTTCTCATTTAAGGATCTCCAATCCCTTTGAGCAAAAGAGTTGGGCTTAATTCTATCAAACCTCTTCCGCTACGACCAATTTGATCATAACTTGAAAAGTTTAATTGACTTATAGTCCTGTAAAGTCCTAAAGTTACTTCTTCAAATGGAATAGAAAGAGAATTAAAGTCCGCGATTCCACTACATCGTTTTTTCCCTATTTTTTGGGTCTTAATCTCTTGCAAGGTATCAAGAGAACCAAACCCCTTAGGGTATTTCGAAAAAAATTAACGTCTTCAATGGTTAACATAGAATCTATTAATCATATTAATTTATCCTCTATTCAAAGTAATCCATTCTTGTAATAGAGAAATGTAATATATCAAAGATGAAGTATTTCTTCCTAGACTTCAAATCCTTGCCCTTGAAGAACCTAATCCCATGTAAATAACCTTTGAATTATGGGCCTACTTCTTCTTGGATTCATCTCTCTTCCAATAGAGATTTTTATGTTTCCTAAAATCCTCCATAACATTTATTTATATTTGAGCATAATCTATTAGTGGGTGAAAGGGAAAAAGGCATTCACTAGTTCTTATCTAATAATTTTCTTACACTTCTTATGCTTGCTATCTTAATCTATCTCCATAGATTAGGCTATCTTTATGAATTAAATTGCTATCACCTAGATTTGATCCCATTATGGAGAAGTGGTTGCCTTATGGATTTCCCTCTAGGGTGTCATAAAAAATATATGGATCCACCCTACCCAGTCATGATGCACCACAGTGTTTCCTACTTTGGGGAGGGGTGGGGGGAGGTAGTTGCATATCCCGTACATTAACTTAACAATACCATGTTCACCTAGCATCTATAATGGGTAATTGCTTATGTAACTCATCCCAAATTGAAGTAGACTTGTGTTATACTTGGTTTAGAGAGAGTACTAAGATGTTAAAGGGAGCTAAAGCTTCAAGCCCTTTGTCCATAAGGTGAAGTCTCACTCCGATCCTCTAAAAAAACACAATGTTGGGGGTTCTATAGAATTCCTGTGGAAGGTCTTCAGTTAGCTCTTCCTAAAACATCCCAAGTCTAGTACTTTGAAATGAAAATTTTGGCTTACCTAGACCACCCATCCATAGATTGGATCCATTAGGGGTTCTATCCTCTTATTATTTATGATGGTATGTTTTAGTTACTTAAATAAACTTAACACATTTATGTTTGATATGCAAAGAAAACTTCCCCAACTAACCAATGACCATAGGTTCTTTCAAGTAAACTATGGCACATACATAAATATAATATCAAATAATAATCTTATTAAATAAAATAACCATTTATTTTAATTAAGTAATAAATCTTTATTTAAATCAATAAATCTATGTAATATCTCCCCCCGTGCCTCCCCCATGAGAACCCCCCCTTTTTTTTCAAATTTTTCCTCTCCCTCTCTCTCCCTGTCGACAACATGTCAAGGAGAGAGAGAGAGATAGAGAGAGAGAGTAAAGAGAAGGAGAGGGGGGCATGCATGCCCCCAGGTGGAGTGGTGGCGGCCATTAGACGGCCGTCTCCCCCACCCCCCCCCCCCCCCCATATTCCACCCCCTCCCCATTATAAAGGGGAGCCCCCCTCCCTCGTAGACAAACAATGCCCCCCCCCCCCCCCCTTGTCGTCAAGAAATGCCGCCCCCCCGTAATCTACAACGCCACCCCCCCCCTCCGGCTAACAACAACCCCCACCCCTCCTCATCATCATCGCAAGGAGATGCCTTGGCATGCTGCTTTGACGGAGAGTGGAAGAATTCTATCTTTTGTATGCGCATCTTCGAATATGGCCCTGAAGCCTAGATCTACACGGATGGCCAAAAACCCCGCAAGAGTGGATGGCGGCTTGAATCAAGACGGTACCGCAACCACGATTGGTCTATCGTTAGGCGTAAATAGCACTAGAGTCAAGACATCACTCCAAACGCAAGTTGCTCTATTATTAAATCATAGATTATAATTATCATGGTGAACATCATATTCACGTGCATCACATTGATTGTGCGATTGATGGGTAATTGCCTTGGTATGAATTTAGTTGTGATGTTTGTAACAAATAAGATAATTTTTTTGTAAGATGACATCAAAATAGTTGAAATTGATTAGGTAATTGCATCGTAAATTACCCAAAAAAATTATTGCATGAATTCTTGCATAAAGTGCATAGCTCCTTACATAAGTTCTTGCAAAATACATTTCAAAGGACATCAAAATAAGCAAAGTGCATCTCCATATCGCAAGATGGATTCTAAGGTACATGTAATAAACTACAGAAAAGATTAAAGTGCAGCTAGACTCATACAATAATCACATAAAGTTATAAAGATCAGATCATTCAAGAAGGTTATAGATCGTGCAAATAATTACATAGAGGATAATGTTAAGATTGCATGCATAGAAAGTACCTTCGCATGTGTGGCATAAAATATCGTATGGATTATATCAAAATTGTAAGCATTTAAATGCAGGCATGGCATTACGTTGCGTGCATTAAAGTTGTTGGGAAAATTTACGTTGTTTGTAATTTACCAAATGGGACGGAGATCCATGAGTCCCATGTCAAAGTCCTTGGTGACTTCAAGAGGAATAGGTAAAAGCCTAGTGCATGAGCATTATTAAGAGAGCTTAAGAAGATTATACTTAAGACGGAGTAGGAACTATTCTATACAGAACCATCTTGACCAACCATGGTCAAGGGGATAGATAATCTTGATCAATTAAGATTAAAGATAAATGTACATAGGTACTTCAAGGGATCTAGGAGATAACTAGCAAGTTGACCAGTCGAGGATGATGAGGTTGTCCATGATCTATTTTACAAGGAGACCTAAGGTAAGGATAATTAGGGTTTGTAGGGTACAAACCCTAACCTAAAGAAAAAGGGGAAACAAGCAACCTAGCTTGCCAAGCCCTTGGAATCTCACCAAGTCGCGAATGATCTAGGATAGAATGCTGGGAGAATTCAGGAAGAAGGAATTACACCTTAGCAATTGGTCATACGAACGACCACAGAAATGATCGTGATTGTACACTTAGGTACATTGTCTGAACTTCTCTGCTCAAGGAACTAATTCAAGGCCAAATATTTAATGATTGAGGTTAATAGCATGGAGGGAGAGTCAGGTTCAGTTACCTCCGAATGTCTGCCTGGCCCTATCCAAGGGGGCTATTAGCTGCAGTAGCCGCGTCAGGTACGTGGACCGGACCCACCACGAGAGGTCTCTCCGTGGATGCTGCTTGGATCGGAAGGATGCTTGGGTGCCAGGGGAGGCTCTGGCTATAAATTCCTTGCGTCCGGATCCCGCACAAGAGGCTGACATGACTAGAGATGGGATCTCGAGGCCCGTGTACTAGTCTACGAGCAAAACTTGGAGCAGCAATCATGTTGATTGCTAAGATAGCCTTCGAGCAATATACATGATGTATTCCAAGACTATAATAAATAAAGGTCAAATATTTTGGAAAAGGAACTTCCTTGATATTGTTTTTTTTTTTAAATGTTAGTGCTAAGTTGCGTGAAGGAAACTGTGTTTAAATTGATTAATTAAGGAGCTGCTTTTGCATATCATACATAATGTGGTAGGTAATTAGATAACTAAGAAATCTGAGGAAAGTGTGGTGGACGTGACTTGGGTCCATCCTACGGAAGGGTGGTCCCGGTTAATTAGGAACTTTTCTCAAAAGACGTGATAATGATACTATGAAGACCTAGAGTCAGTTGAGTTAGAATCTTGATTTATGTTTTTTTAGGGGAGTGGAATGGGACTATGCCTTATGGACACAGAGGTTGAGCTTCGCATCCCTCTTGCTTCCCATTCTCCATGAACCAAGTGCAGCATAAATCCACTTCAACTTTGTTGTTCCTACTCAAAGTGGATCATCTGGAGCTCAACGCTAGCTACTTCCTAGAGACTTGGCTGATAGGAAAGAAGCCCTTTCTTCAGGTCAGTCCTAAGTGGGAACGGCCGGATACTTCCGCTTTGGGGCAGACTCGGGAAGACGTAGATCACAAACCGTGTGACATTCCTTGTGAGTGCCAGGTGGCACTTTCTAGACTCCCCTCTCGATGGGCTGCTAAGACGTGTCCCACAAGTGGAAAATCAGACACATTACAGTTGGTATCCGAGTGAACCAACGAGATCTTAAGATTACAAGGGAGCTTAATGGAGGAAAATAAAGGGAATAAGGGGATAAGCAGGGGAAGGTGAGTGGAATAGAGCAGTGTTTTCTATTGAAAACATTTCTTTACTCACTTATGGATGTTGGGTTGCAGAATCATGAAGCATGGAGAAAGTTCTTGGTGTTCCAGGTCATGTTCATGACTGCAATGCATGCTTCAAATTATCATCAGAGGCTTGGCATGATGGATATTCTGGACCGCATCTATAATCCTTCGCCCCTGTATGAGGAGCAGAGATGGACGGGAGACTTAGGAGTATACTACATAGTAGCCCACCGACTCGCGTATCTTCAAACCAACTTGAAGAGAATCAAGTGGATGGAGGATTTAAAGATTGTGAAGCTGTTCATCTTTGTCGAAGCTTGCGTAAACACAACTTTGCATGTTAGCAACCGGCAAGTCAAGCAGAACAAGTATGTCTATGAAGAAGTGACCCAGGTAATCTCTGTTGACAAAATCAAAGTGTTAGGGTGCTATGAGAAGAATGGGTATCAAAGGAAGGGATACCCCAAGCTTCCTATGACTTACCATTTCCTGCAAATCCATGACCCCACTCCATATTATTATTCCATCCTTGTAGCTGATTGCAATACAATCCTATTTTTCCCAAACTCATGTATCAATCAGCATGTCCTACTTATCCAAAATAAATGTACTCAAATGGTTATGCCCTCATGAATAAATAAGACTTTTTACAATTGTCTATCTTAATCATAAATTTTAACTAAGGTGTTAAGTGATTAAATCACTTAGCTAAAAAGCTGTGCTAGTCATATTAACATAATATGGGAACGTATGATATTAAGACATTAACATAAATAATCTTATTGTTCAAATGCAACCCCAAGCACAGGTTCGAAATCCGACTCTTGCATTAAGTCCAACTGTGGCTCAGGAGAAGAAATTCATTCTCAAATAAATTAAGCCACCAAAGTTTGATGGCAAGGGAAGGACTGTTCAAGCCGACGTCGAGATTTGGATTGAGTCCATGGAGGACTATTTTGAGGCAGCACGAACTGCACCTACTAACCAAGCCATGCTCCGATGGAGTGTATCACACTTAAAAGACTGATGATTTCTAAATTTGTCTATATAAATGGATTTATCCAAATATGTCTTGGGAGGACTTTGAAAGAACTGCAATAATTGATATCTCAATAGAGCTTTGAATATCCTTACACTAGAAATGAATGGCATCTCCTACTACCAAGCAATGTAGAGAAGGAATTGATATGTCTATATTACCATCTCTATGTACCCTAAACAAGTTTGTGGATGTAAGGCATGCATAAAGAGCACTTCCTAATGTAGCAAGGATTGATAATATCCTTTCATAAAAAAGGAAGGGCATCTCCCTCTATCAAGCAATGTAGAGAAGGATTTGATATGTCTATATTACCATCTCTATGTGCCCTAAACAAGTTTGTAGATGTAAGGGATGAAAGAATAGCACTTCCTAATGTAGCAGGGATTGACATTAGAGATACATGAACTAAAAAAATTTTAGCCACACTCTTTAAGAACTTTATTTGGAACACCAAAGGGGGAGGAGAATTAGAATCTTCAGGAATGGGTTCAAGCTCTTTTGTAGTAGAAGGAACCACTAGAAGATTTTCAAAAGCTGTTGGAATTTCTTTGATAGGGGTAGAGTATATAAAAAAAGCTTACAAATATGACCCATAGGTGACATTAGTCACACTACCCCTAGTAACCTTGATAAAATGTTGATTCATTTTTGTACAAATGTACAAACTCCAATCAATGACCACTCCTTTAAGCACCATCTTGAGGCAATAAACATCTCCTTAGACAAGTAATTTGATGGAGTCTTGGCAAGCATGAACCTATCCTAAAGAATTTGACACAACTTCCAAAATGGATCAAAGATCATTGCTATTGAGACACTTGAGGTGGTGAGAACTTTCTTACGATCCAAGATGGTAGGGGTTTGTTTCTACAACACCTTGATAATGTCCTCACTAGCTAAGAGTTGATAGGTTGCTAGAAGGACCTCTCCATGATAAGGAAGAGACAAAGCCTTCCCCAAGCCATGAGGTTTCATTGTTGTAACATTGTTATCTTAGATAGAAACAACCCACTTGCTATAAGAGGATAAGAACTCATCACACAAAGCAAGATCATCTAGAATTAGTGGCAATGAAAGAACCACAAAATTGGAAAGGCTGACCTTAATAATAAGGTCCAATTTCAATAGTGGAGAATAATCTCAACAAATCAAATGAACATATTGGATGCATTGAGGTGCCATTTAGGTATTCCAAGAACAAACACTCCACATAAACAGGTAGGAAGATGCCTAAAAATAGAAAACAAAACCTAGACAAGTTTTCAACCAAAGAACTATGTGGACATGAAATGACCCTTCCCCAAACAATCCAAAGTCTTATGGGAAAATTCTACCAAACCTATACACTCATGAAAGGGAAAGCTTCATGAGATGCAATAGACAAGCACCCTGATCCCCATATCAAGCAATAAAAAATAAAAGAACACAAATCGTTCCCTAGCTATTACCGACATAATATCCTACCAACAAGAATACCATAGACTAGACTGGACTAGACAGAGACTCACTAGCAAACTACGTCACTCAAACCCCACAACATGTTCCTTAATTAGGTGAAAGAGGTGCAATGCATATGGATTAAATTGTAATGTCATGTGTATTTGATAGATTATTATCAATGGGTGAAATTTGTTATCAAGTGTTCAATCCTTTTTTAAAAGTGATGATTCCTTGATTACCATTTACAACCTTTATTAAGTTGAGCCGCTGGATGATGAGGATTTTGACTCATAAGCTTTCTAAATGTAGAATTCGTTAATTAAAAATTAGTGTATGGTAGCACTTTTTGGCCAACATGTGCATGAGTGACATCTAGTTTATTTTATGAAAGATTAAGGTATGTGTTTAGTGCAAGACATGTATGCAATGTCAACAACTGGTTCCTTATAATTTTTAATGAATGTGTATTGATTGTGGGATGCATGTAAAAAAAGTGATGAATTGATTCATTTTAGCAATTATTGCAATTTGGTGTGCAATTTAAAAAAAGAGAAAATTGATACCTAAATGGATATGTGAGTGCACCCTAATCTAAATGAACACTCTTGAAATGACAACCATATCCTTACACAAAATCATAATGCAATCCAGCAATATGCCAATTTGTCACATGAGGAAAAAGAAAATAAATATGACCTATATTTTGTTTTTATGTTGTTTCTTTTCTTGGACGTGTTGTTGGTTTTGTATATTTGTCAGTTATACGTGTGCTTGTGTCTATATTTTTATAAAATAATTATTGATTGTTGGTATATGTGTTGATATCTTTCTTTAAAAATGCAAAGTTTTAATTTTTCAACTCAAAATATAAACATGATTGGACATTATTTTTTTCAAAAATTTACAATAAGTTTGGATTTTTTTTTTGAATTGTTAGGAAATTTATGGGGGTTTTAGCTTTTATATTGTTGTAGTTTAGATTTTTAATTTGAATAGAATATTCCAAAATTTTCAACTTTGTTTATATATTTTTTGGATATTTTTTGCAAATTTTAAGGATTTTTTTCTTTAAAAGGATTTGCAACATCTTTTTAATTAATTTTTGAAAAATGCACGTGTTTATTATAGAAAGGCATGTACCTAGATCTGATATATTCCTTATGAACATTAGTTGTGTGAGGTCCATAATACGATAAAGACACACATGTATTCTTGTGTGTGAACATCAACTCTTTAACCACTTATGCAAGCACGAATACAAGAATATGCGCGTAAACACTAGCTTAGCATGAAACCCGTAGGAAATCGGTTGCAGTCCTACATGTGAACAATAGCTAACACTCATGCTTATGTACAAACCACAAGGAGTAGCCACAAGATGGTGGCCTATGAACACGGGGATGATGGAGGCAGGAGATGCGTGTGGTGGTGTGGGAGCCACAACGAAGAAGGAGGGGAGGGTTGTAGGTGGAAAACCCAGGAAAAAGGAGAAAATTGAATGGGGGGTGGGAATAAGTCAAGAGAAGGGAAACTGAGGGATAGGGGGAATTTGGGGGTTAGGAATGAGGTGTAAAAAGAGGAGTGGGAAAGGGGTTGAGTTAGGAGGGTGGGGTAGGTATGGGGGTAACGGTTGTGGAGTGGTAGGAGCGGGAGTGGAAGGGAGGTTAGGAAGGAAGAGAAGGAGGAGAAAGGAGGATGGTGGGTAGTGCAGCCATGCAAGGTAGAGGGCAAGGAGCACGGAGCAATGAGCGATAGATTGTAGGAGGCAGGCAACACCTTAGAGACACCAGTGGCAAGCAAGAAGAAGCTCAAGGAGGAGAAGGGAGGAAGAGAGAGGAGGTCGGAGGAGGAGGGAGAGAAGAGGGAGGGAGGATGGGAAGAAGGAGGAGGAAGAGAAGGAGGAGAGAAGAAGAGGGAGAATGAGAAGAAGCAGAAAGCAGGAAAGAGAGAAGAAGAGAAAAAGGAGGAAGAGAACAAGGTACAGAAAAACGAACTATGGAGATTTTTTTTTGTTTCCCTTTGGGATTGGTTTTGTTTAATTTTTTTCTTTTAAATAATTAATCATAGTGTTGCCCCATCTCATGCACAAGCACAGGGCAAGCTAAAATTTTTTGAAATGTTGAGATTAGATGGGAGCGAGGAGAGCACGGGCAGATTGAATGTGACATGTCAATCACGATGACATGCATTACAAGACAAAAAGTGAGTGTTTATGCAAGGGCGACACCCCCAAAATTCACAAAAAAATAATTTCAAAAAATTTGGGCAACGAAGTGATGTGTGAAAAAAGAAAAGGCGAGTAGAGCGACAGAGGGAACAAATGGGACAACTCAAACGATGTGCATGGTGAAAAAAACAAGCTTTCACATGGAAAAAGGGCAAAAAATGCACCTGAAAACATGCTCAAAATTTAAAAATGAAAAATCTGTAGATCGGAACAAAGTGTAGGGAGAAGGATAAACGGCCAATGTGACAAGTTGCTGAGTACTATCTAGTCAAAATGCAGGTCTGAGAACAAACCAGGGCATTCACATGAGGAAAAACATCAAAATGCATATAAAAAGCAGAACATAAATTAATTCGAGAAGATACATTGGTTGATACAAAGTGTGGAAAAAAATAAAAATATTGATGGTGAAGCATCAAATAGGGTGGCGAAGTTAAAATGTGGTTTCGGTGGTAGCAATATGCATTTACATGGAAAAAAGAGTAAAAATGCATACAAAAACACATCGAAAAATAAAATTACATAAAATGATGTGCTCAAATGAAGTACAAAAAAAGGGAAAATGACTAGTTTGGCATGCCAGTCAAGGAAATCCAATAAAAAATCAATGATGATGAGAATAAAGCATGTTACATGTAAAATAGCAAAAACTATGTAAGAAAATATCCTCTAACACGCAATAATTAATAAGGACTAATGCATACATTGGAATGACCCCAGGAGGGGGAAGGTTGGAGTGGCACGCTCTCATAGAAACATAGTTATATACATAAAATCCATAAAAAATTAATAACTAAGGAATCACTGCTCAAAATAGAGGATTGTAAAAGGAAAAAGATCAAGTGGAAAGGAAAAAAATGATTGTAAGGTTAGAGTTCCGTTTTGGGGAGCTTACGATGTGTTCACATGGAAATCTCGCAAAAGAAGAGCATATCGAATAAGAAAATGAAAAATTCTTGGAGTTAGGGTGTGACATGATGGATGGGTGGGGGGATAGAGACCCCAGTAGGATGTGGAAAAAATTATTAGCAAATGGTCAATCATGAAGGGTGTTCTCATGGATTTATAGAAAATGAATGCGCAGGCACGTGTCCCCACACTTAGGACCCTACAAAATCAAAAAATGACAACCAAGAGGGCCTATATATGGAAAAAAAGTTAGAACTATATAGGGCCTATATATATAGACAAACAATTGGACCTTAATGTCCCCACACTTAAGACATGGCATACACATATAGACGTAAGGGTAGGTTAGAAACACTTGGCTAGGCTTATACATGGTCAATGTGAACAATCACTAACATACTAAGTGTTGTAGTTGCAGAATGAGGTACTATAGCTTACCACTACATGCATCATTCATGGTAGGGACCATGCAGCATCACTAAGGGAGGTAGCATTATCGATGAAGACCCATAAAGGCTCAGCTCAATAACTGCTCATGTGGGAATGATAGAGTAGTCTCTCACCCCATAGCTCATGTCACTCAAAGAGGAATGAAGGGAAGCCTTTATCTCTATTACACCCTTGGAAGACTAAGACTTAAAAGCCAAAATATAAAAAATGGAAGACAATCCCAAGGTGTGAGGAAAATAGAGAATGTTAATAGTATTTTGAGATGGCAGCAAAAGCACAAGGGCCAAGACACTATTTTTTAGTGGATATTTATTTTGAGGAGCTTCAGTGTATTATTTTGAGCACTTATGTATTATTTTGTACTCATGGACATCATCATATTATCATGGATGTATTCCTTTGTGGTGAGAGTTGGGCTTACTCCCATGCACATTGTATTTATATCTCGTAGTTATATTTGTTACACCCACAAGTGTTACATGGGTTGCGAGGATGGATTTGTGATTAGATTAGCATAGGCTTGGTCTATTTAGGCTAAGGTTGAAGGATGCTTCAAGGATTGACCGATCTAGAGCCCACTAAGTGGGGAAGACACCCAAGAGAGAGGGTGGAAACCCTAATTCATAATTGTGCAAACCCTAAACACAAAATGCAAAAGGGGCACAAACCCTAACCCTAACCCTAATTCTTAGTCTATATAAGGGTGGGAGGTCTCATTTGGATTCACCCCTTTTGGCATATCGATGCTACGGAAGCTCTATCAATGTGACTACTCAAGTTTTCTGTCCTATCTTTCCATTCTATCATCTTGCTTCCATTGTGTTGAGAGTGACTAAGAAGGAGAGAGTAAGAGGTGTGTTGAGCAAGGGACTGAGGGAAGGTGAAGCTCTTCACTATCGTCTTGCTTTTCTTATCATCTGTACTAGCTCTTTGACTCGTTGGTGTGCTCGGTGGTGGATGTAAAGGAGTGACGACATTAGATTGTATTGATTGTGGTCGTGGAACTATCTTCAAGCCTTCGAATGGTAAGTTAGGTGAGTTTGCTACAACTCAAAGTTAGTCTTGTGTTCTTGCTTTCTTGGGTTGGAGAGGAGGATGCTTGGATAGTTAGAGTGGAGTGTCGATAGATAAGGTGAGAGATTATCACCAATGCAAGTTGTAGCTTTTGAAACAATAGAAGTCCATTCAAAGTCTCAACTGTTGGTGCATCAGGCTCAACATTTTGGTTTCGTTTCTGGGACCTAGGATGGTGCAACTGTAGAGATTCTCACACTCTTATGGTGTTATGGAATAGGAGGCTGTGCATGGGTGTAGATGGGATAGATGGCGTCCACAATTGTGGCTAGCATTCCGAAACCCATTTGGCTAGGTTACGAAACCCAAATCGGAAGGAACCGATTCATTGGATTGAGATTGTGAAGATAGGTATTGTTAGGGTAGGAAAAAAAAACAAAACAAAACTTAAAAAAAAAACACACACAAAAAACTCAAAACTCAAATCTCAAACACAAAACACAAAACTCCAACCCTTCTAATTGGACAACTGATGTGGCAACATTGCAATTGATGGTTTATTTTTCTTGCCCTTGTGATGATCAGTTACATATGTATTCATGATTGACAACTAATAAAGCACATAGCTTACTCTTGTGGCTATCTTTTGAAGATTATGCATCATCGATGTGTGAAGGAAGGAGATTGTTGAGATGACAAGCTCAACACATGCGGACATTGATGATGGACCGCTTGGTTAGATGGGTCTACACATCTACACTTAGCATGTCAGTGGTCATTATGACTCACACATGGCCACTAACTCATTACTTATTATATTCAGATTGTTACACCTATCTACAACTGGCATAGTTATAGCACCAGTCGACTAGTGTAATCGGTTATGCATTGTTTGACTTAGTAGGCCACTTTCCTTTATGTTGTATCTTATCTATACTTTGTGTATATTGTAAAGTGTGTGGAAGAAGAGGAAGAAATCATCAAGAAAATGTTTTGGCCTCCATCTCTCTTCTTGTCTCTTGAGTGAGCTTCTCCTTGTGCATTCTGTGTGTGATCGGCGCAGCATCTTGAGCAAGTCCCCCCACCATGTGATTCTTGACATGGTATCAGAGCCATGCCACTGAGAGATGTTGATTTCAAAGGCTGAAGCAAAGGAGAAGAAGCAAGGTTCGAGCAAGAAAGCCAGAGGTAAGAAGCTCTCCCATCCCTCCACTCTTTCTCTTGGATATTGCCTGTGGAGGCACCGGAAGCAAGGCATTGGAAAAATCTCAGATTGCAGTGAGATTTGGTGTGTGCGAAGAGCATTGTTTATTTTGTAGATGAGCTTTGGGCATCTGAGGCCATTTCAGGCCCTGATTTAGAGTCGTAAGGTTGCGGACTGCAGTTTCAGGGTACACTATGACTTCGACTGTATTGACCGAAAGTGGGTGTGCAGGTTACAGATTTCAGATCTGTAAGTTCAAAGGTGTTTACCAGCAAGTAAACACAAGGTTTATCTACAAACTGGTTGCAGATTGCATATATTGTTGAGCAGACAGTGAAAAAGGCTATCTGGTGTATTGCTATGCACTACAGGTCGAGGATTATAGAAGATTTGCTTGCTGTTTGGTATTAGTTTTGTGATAATGGCAGAGAATAGTAGAAGCCCCATCATTGAAAAGCTTGACAAGAACAACTACCCTTCATGGAAGTTCCGTGTCACGAATTTCCTTATTGGAAAAGGCCTCTACGAGTTTGTTTCACGTGAAAAAAAGGAGCTGGAGGTGAGTGATCCTCCAACTCTGCAGAAGAGACAAAGGCACAGAAGGAATGGAATGCAAAAGACAAGAAGGTCATGTATTGGCTGTCAGCAGTAATTGACAATAATATGCTAGGATATATCAGAAATGCAGAGAATTCATATGCAGCTTGGACCATACTTGAAAGTATGTTTTCTGTAAATACAAAGGCACGAAAGATTCAACTCAAGCAAGAGTTGAATACATTAAATAAAGGGAAGATGTCTATCAATGAGTATGCATTGAAGGTAAGGAGCATTGCAGATGCCTTGGCAGATTGATGCAATGCCCGATGATGATGATTTGGTGTCGTCTACCTTGGGTGGACTTAACAATGAAAAGGCTTGGAAGTCTTTTGTAACTTCCGTATATATTAGAAAGCCATTTCCAGATTTCGATGAGTTGGTCTCCCTTATGATCACTGAAGAGATCAACATGCAGAGTGAGATATTTGAAAGAAGTGGTGAATAGGTCCAAGCTTTCTACTCCAGTTCAGGAAGAGGACGTGGCAGGTTCTCCTCAAGAGGCCGTGGTACAGGACATGGTAGTGACAAAACAGATTGAATCAGCAATTTGGTGATATGCAGGTTTTAGGAGGTCGTGGTAACTTTAGAGGCAGGGGAACTTTAGAGGAAGAGGTGGATGGCAAAACAGAGGTTCTAACAACTGTGGTATTGTGTGTCACTACTGTGGCAAAACGGGCCATATTGCAGCCTAATGTTATGCTAAGAAAGATGATATCCGCAGTGGTAAGTTGTAGCAAGGAAACTATGCATCGTCTTCACGACAGAATGAAGACAAAAATGAACGTCTGTTTGTTATGTAGCATATGCTGAATGCTATTACAGGAAAGGGAACACATGATGATATTTGGCATGTCGATTCAGGTGCATCCAATTATATGACCAACCATGCAGAATGGTTTGGAGAGATGTAGGATTTGCAAAATGCTGGTTATGTGCAGACGGGTGATGATTCATGCCACCCAATTTCACACATTGGAAAAGTTCACTTGTCCTTGCATGATGGTAAGACAAAGAGTCTTTCAGATGTATTACATTTGCCATCTATTACAAAGAACTTGGTGTCAGTCGGTCAAATGGTAGAGGAAGGGCTGCAAGTGAGATTTAATTCAAAGGGCTGCTTTGTAGAAGACTTCAATGACAAGTGTAGGTTAGTTGCAAAGGGAAGTAGAGTTGGACGTATGTTTACTCTGGATGCTGGAATTCCTACTATGAATGCTACTATGTATGCTAAAGGAAAGGGTGTTGTTGCAGATATTGAAATTTGGCACGAACGCATTGGACATGCAAATGTACAAAGGCTAAAATTAATGCAGTCCAAAGCATTGGTTACAGGTTTGCCTACATTTAGAGTTGCAGAATTTCATAAGATATGCAAAGCATGTGAGTCTGGTAAGTAGGCAAGACAACGCTTTTCACATGACAGAGATGCAAGCAGAAATATCCTTGATGTTGTGCATACAGACATTTGGGTGCCTACACAAAATGTGTCTCTTGGAGGCAGTTCATACTTTGTCACATTTATTGATGATTGTTCTAGAAAGCTATGGGTATATTTTATGAAGGAAAAGAGTGAAGCGTTTGAGCACTTTAGAACTTCCAAGGCTGCAGTTGAAAGAGAAACAAGCTTGAAAGTAAGGTGCTTGAGGTCAGATGGAGGGGGAGAGTACCTCTTGAATGAGTTCAGTGATTTTTTGAGGTCTCATGGGATAAAGAGACAGTTCACATGTAGGTATACCCCACAGCAAAATGGGGTTGCAAAAAGGAAAAACAGGCATATTGCAGAAGTTGCACGCGCCTTGATTGGCTGAAAAGAATATGCCTAAGCATTTTTTGTCTGAGGCTGTTCATAATGTTGTTTATATTATGAACAGAACTCCCACATCTGCAGTTCATGGTATGACCCCCGAAGAATGTTTTACAGGTAAGAAGCCTGATGTCTCACACTTGAAAGTGTTTGGCTGCATTGTGTATGTTCATGTGCCAGATGAGTTGCGAAAGAAACTGGATCCAAATGCTGAAAAGTATGTCTTTATTGGATACTCTTTAGAGCAAAAAGGGTATCGCTGTTATAACCCTGTCACATGTAAGTTCAGAGTAAGTAGGGATGTCATCTTTGATGAAATGAGCAGTTAGTATGCATCTAGTGGTGATGCATTGGATGATGATGATGATCATGACACTCATGTATAGGCTGAAAAGCAAGAATCACGGACTCTTAGTGGACAAGAGACATCATCTGGTAGTCCTTGGTTTGGGAGACTAAGGAGTACCTCTACATCTTCAGGTACATCTAGTAGCACTACAAGTAAAGACAAAGGAAAGAATAAAGTGTCAGATGGTATTGATGCAGTTTTTGATGGAGACTCTAGTGGCTCGGAGAACTTAGATAGTGAGCTTGGTATTCCTTCTGTGAAGACACCAGGTGTATAGAGAGCTCATAATAGTGTAAAGGCTCCATTGAGTGATCCAGTGGTATGCAGGTCTAGCAGGGTGAGATACCCTGTTAAAAGATTTGGTTTTGAAGGTTATGCAGCTCACCATTATGCTTAAATGGTGAAATTAGTCGAGGATGTTGAGCCCACATGTTTTGAGGAGGCTATTGGTCATGCTCATTGGGATGTAGCAATGGATGAGGAGATGGTTGCATTAGAGGCCAATAAGACTTGGGATCTAGTATCATTACCGAACGGTAAGAAATCCATTGGATGTAAGTGGGTTTATAAGATTAAGCACAATGCATATGGTTCTATTAGTAGGTACAAAGCTAGGTTTTGCAAAAGGCTATGCCCAGACGTATGGCATAGATTATGATGAAACCTTGAGTTCGGTTGCTAGGATGACAATTGTCAGATGTGTGATTGATTTGGCAGCAGCAAAAGGTTGGAGGTTGTAGCAAATGGATGTGAAGAATGCCTTCTTGCATGGTGATTTTCAGGAAGAAGTGTATATGGATCAGCCAGCAGGTTATGAAGATTTAGAGCATCCCATGTATGTGTGCAGGTTGAAGAAGGCGCTCTATGGGCTCAAGCAAGCACCTAGATCATGGTTTGACAAGATTAGAGAGTATCTTGTCAACATTGGCTTTTATGTTTCTGATGCTGATCACTCACTTTATGTGAGAAAGGGAGATGCAAGTTTGGTCATCATAGTCATCTATGTGGATGACTTGATTATTATAGGTGGTAGTGATAGTGGGATTGCTGAAGTCAATGATTTTTTGAAGAAGAAGTTTGAGATGAAGGATTTAGGTGAGCTAAGGTACTTCCTTGGCATTGAGGTGATCAGATGTGATGATGGTATATGGCTGTCCCAAAGACAGTATGGCTTGGATATGTTGTCCAAGTATGGTATGACTGCATGCAAATCACTTTCAGTCCCGTTGGAGCAGAATGTAAAGTTGAGTGCTGATGTTGGGAATGAGATAGAAGACCCTACTATGTTTAGGAGGATAGTGGGGAGTTTGATCTACATGATCATTAGAAGGCCAGACTTGAGCTACGATGTTGGTCTTATGAGTCAGTTTATGCAAGTACCTAGAAAGCCACATTTGGATGCAGTCAAACGCATATTGAGATATGTGAAGCCCACATTACATTATGGACTTTTCTATGAGGCAGGTACAGATGTATAGATGTTTGGATACACAGACGCAGATTGGGTTGGTAGTATGTCTGATAGAAGATCTACCAGCGGATACATGTTCTCTCTTGGTAGTGCAGTAGTTGCTTGGAGCAGCAAAAAGCAATCTACAGTTGCTTTGTCGAGTACAGAGGCTGAGTATAGAGGTGCTACAGTTGCATCATGTAAGGTAGTATGGTTGCAAAAGTTATTGGCTGATTTAGATGTGCAGGTGGAAGGTGCAATTGTCATTTATTGTGACAACATGAGCAGTATACAGTTGGCTAGGAACCCTATGTTCCATGCGAGGACAAAACATATTGAGGTACACTACCACTTTGTGAGAGAGAAGGTACTAGCAGGTGAGATTGACTTGGTGTATGTCAGCACACAAGATCAGATAGCTGACATCGTCACGAAGGCATTGGGTACAAAGAAGCTTCAAAAGTTTCGAAGCTTACTTGGAGTTGCAAAGATGCAGTTGAGCTTGAGGGGGAGTGTTGAGATGACAAGCTCAACACATGCGGACATTGATGATGGACTGCCTGGTTAGATGGGTCCACACATCTACACTTAGCACGTCGGCGGTCATTATGACTCACACATGGCCACTAACTCAGTACTTATTATATTCAGGTTGTTACACCTATCTACAGCTGGCATAGTTATAGTGCCAGTCAACTAGTGTAGGTGGTTATGCATTGTTTGACTTAGTAGGCCACTTTCCTTTATGTTGTATCTTATCTATACTTTGTGTATATTGTAACGTGTGTGGAAGAATAAGAAGAAATCAGCAAGAAAACGTTTTGGCCTCCATCTCTCTTCTTGTCTCTCGAGTGAGCTTCTCCTTGTGCATTTTGTGTGTGATTGGCGCAGCATCTTGAGCAAGTCCCCCCACCACGCGATTCTTGACAGAGATGAACAAAAAAGGAAACGTAGAAGAGGGAAGGAACAAGGGGTATAGGTAAGAGGAGATAGTGAAGGAAGAGGGGAGGAAAGAAGTAGAATACCCCACACCCAATTCCCATTCCCAAACCCGAAACATGCACAAAACCACCACACTCTTTACCCACCCCTTCTCACACGTCACTCACCTTAACACACATTGAACCCTAACCAGTTCACTTTCACTCACACCCATCACCCTAACTCGCACACCCCTATTTTTCTTTCACATCCAAACCCTAACTCCCACACATATAAACTCTAACTCCCACATATCCATCCATTTCACTTGCACACATAGGAGTTCACTCGCACACATTAGTTTACTCACACACATTAGTTCACTTGCACACACATAGGAGTTTACTCACACACATAGGAAAGCCTGATTTTGCACACCTCACTCTTGGGAGTTTTTGAATCAAAGTGTTGCAAAGTGCCTTAATAACTTTCAGATTTTGAAGTTAAGAATTTGAAGTAAATATCTTACTGACTTAAGAACTCAACAAGGAGGTTGTTAAACTAAGTAACCACCTCACCATATTGCAAGGACCTAGCACACATTTCACTTAGCACCTAGGCAACCTTGGCAACACACACTAGGCTAACATTACTTTGGGTCATTTAGGATCATAGTACACAACTACAACAATCACTTTACATCTACATAAAGGACACATTACAATTCATTAGTTGGGAGATTGTCCAACTAACCTGCCATCATCATGTGCTCCTTTCCAACCATTACAAGGGCTAGATGAGTAAAATATTTTTGACCAAAAGCTACCATAAGTCCTAAGCCCCCGTTGAATCATTTTGAACCCCATTCAAAGAAAGTACCAAGGTCACAACAATTGAGAGGAGAAGACAAACATTGAGCCCATAATTTCACCACTTGCACTGAATGCAAGATCACAAGACTCATTGACCAACGAGAGACAAATTTGAAGGATAGAAACTTCAAGAAATGAAGTTGCAAAATCCAAGAAGCACTGACAAGCACATAGAGAGTTGAACAAGATTACCCACACCAAGAAACACACTACCATTGTAAGAAGAGTTGAGGAGTTTGTCATCTGGCCATTAAGAGCCTTACACTCTGTCGACATGCCTAATAGTGGACTCAACCTTAGGTCTCAAAGTCATAAAACTTGATGAGTCAACACAAACGAGTGAACATTCCCATCCATCTATCCATTCACATGTTGCTAGAGCTAGCAACACAAGAGCCTAGGCCATAGCTAGTAGACTAGATGGTGATAGATAAATTTCCAAGGGATGACCTTAGATGCATTGAGTGGAGCATCACTCACATGTATCCAGACTATCCAACATGCAAGGTTTCATGTAGTACACTAACTAGGTCTACCATGCCTAATATACAAAAAGTAAAAGCCACAAACATTGACCTAGAAGATGAAGAGCTAATCCCTCTTGCATAGCTTAGGGTCAAACTAACTACCAAGCAAGAGCTCATCATTGACACTCTCATAGATGAAGGTTCAGATTCCAACATCTTGACCTATGAGGTATGGACTAAGACAACATGATTAGAGGTTCAGATTACAACATCTTGACCTATGAGGTATGGACTGAGATTAGAAAACATGATCAAAGGTTCAGATTACAACATCGTGACCTATGAGGTATGGACTGAGATCAAACAATGTGAACTCATCCCAATCAATGCAGCTATCAAGTCATACAGAAGAGGATCAGCCTATTCCCTCTTAGGACAATGCAAAATTCTCTTGACTATTGAGATTGAAAGCATACCCATAGTGTTTTATGTCCTTCAGAATCGAGAAGATATGGAAAATGAAGTCTTTCTTGGAAGACCTTTTCCGCCTTTTCCCTGCATCTTTTTTATTTCCTTTTTCTTTCTTCGTATTGGGGTTAACATTACCTCCCTCCTAGACAAGTGTCAGTCCCATGGCACTCATCGTCGTAGGTTGCAGGCATTAGCATGCATCGAAGACGTGGGTGGCAAGGACGTCGGTGGTTGCCATGTTAATGTGAAAACCAAAGTGCATGTGCAGTAAACATTCTTTCCATTTTTTCCATGCTTTTTATCTAGATTTTATAGCATTGTTCCACAAACCCAAAGGTAGTGAGCCTTCCTAACATGCTACCCTTAAGCATACATATAACACATAAACAACTTATTTATGACACACATAAAAAACAATACATCAGTTAGAAGATCAACCTGGTTCCTTGTATAGCAATGGGTTAGTGAAGTAAGGGGCTAAGTTGATGGAAAAACTTGTTGATGAAGATGGGGAGTACACTTGAAGCGGGGTAATGAATTCACACCAGTCACATCCAAGGCGAACCATGACACAATAACGAAGCCTCAAGAGAAACATGGAAACCCTAAGAGCATGAGCAATCCTGGCGTTGACCAATCTTGCTCATATAGGCTTGAACCCCCAGCTGTGCTAAAACCTAGGCAAACTCCTAGAACCTTGCATGAGATAGCAACCGAGCGAGCCCTCGTTGAACATAGAAGTGTCGTGGAATGCTTAACTGAGTTGGATGCTAAGCTCAAGGTGTTCGCACGGGTCTATGTCCTTGCGGACATGGGTGCATTCCCTAAGGAGCAGCTTGGAGATTACTTTCCCTTCCCTTTATCTTGGGAAGACAAGAACACCTTTATGAGCACTATAGCAGGCTCCTACGCGAATGCTTGCAACTCATCTCAGGCGAGGAAGCTGACAAACTACGCTTAACCATCACATTCAATGAAGTGCTCTACCGACTGAATCTCATAGACATAGAGCAACTAAAGCAATTGTTAGCAGGCCAGAGTCAATTTGAGCAGCGTTGGTGTGAAGGCCACGTTGCAATGGCCGAACCAGGCCAAGAAAACCCTCTGTTTGATAAAGTTCTTACTGAGGAGGAGTTACATTTTGCCAGTAGACTCGGACAAGGTTCCATGCTACTCGATGTGGTGAAATATTTATAAGTATTAAGTAAGCTACCACGTGTGCTAGATGCATGTGCCACGCTTCAGTACAATCCCGAGTTCTACCATTGGTTTCTATCCTAGTGAAGCAACAAGGGCTCGGACAAATGTATGTGCACATATATATCCAATGATTTTCGTATCACCTTGTATAGACATTATCAACACACACAAGCCATAACAAGTCAAGCACAGATAGACAAATCGGGGCTGCCAAGCTACGCTAGGCCGGTTCCATGTTCACCAGATCATGCCCACCTCCGGGAAAAGAGCATGTGCTCCGCATTACCACCATGGTAGCTCTGTCCAACATCCCTAAGGACGTAAGCAGGGCGTAGTCTCTCTCTCTCTGTACACAATCCCCTCCCCGGACTATCCTTTCAAGGAGGAGCCTTCCAAACGCAGAACCACCAACCGATCCAACTCGGCGTGAGTCAAGACCTGCTTATAGTCAACAGCCAGAGGGACACCACTACAAGAGTTCAACATATTCCACACTTCCTCTTCTAATCACATATGTTTGACAACCCACCCCAAGTCCCTCCTATGGGAACAATCTTATCCCGTATTAAAGCCTAACTCTTGGATTGCATTTTGTAAGTTTCTAGAATAAAAACATGGAGAACCACGGTCAGTTGGCATGCAAGGACGCTCTTCACACATGCCGGGAACATGCGGCATGTGCCCCTCCACCGGTACGCTACGTGCCCATCCTCAAGAGGTACACGAAGAAGCGAGGCCCTAAGCGACACCATCCTGGATGAAGGCCGAAGAATCCTCAAGCCAAGAAAGTTGAGGCTCAAAGAAAAGCGCAGCATGTGGCAATGCCAGTTGCATGCATTAGGTACTCACGAAGTGACAAGGTGGCCCGGGATAGAGAAGAATTTAATGAATTGTTCAAAGACATTCTAGAAACGGTAGCGGCCCAGGACTACACCATTCATGTCCCGGCCGACATGTTCCTTGCCCAGCCTCACAAGAACCTCGCACTAGCACCGCCCCGGTCGCCTAGCCAACCAAACTCACCCCACATATACAAGTAGCTCGACAAGTCAAAATGCCATAAATTTTTGTTTTTGATGAGTAAAGGGGCAAGATCCCCACTTCTACACATTTCTGTTACCTCTCGTTACTATATGCGACCTTGACAAGCAATGAAATAGGCATCCCAATAGACATTAAAGAATTCTAAAAAATTATGTCTTAGCATGATTGCATTTGTTCGATGTACTTAATGCAAGAGAGCATATACTCTCACAAAGTGACAAGTGGATGTAGGATGACACAGGTCTTCGTGCAAACGTGTCCAATGGCGAGGCCACCGCAAGACTACCAACCGCACACGAACCTCAACACAGCCACGATGCAAAACGTGAAAAATCACCCTTGCGAGTACCCACATCGCACGCACCAAAGCATAGTCATGGGCTCCACTCTTTTCTTGGGCCAATCACTATAGTGAGCTCACGACGGGTGTCCCCGCAATTGCATCAATATCGCAACAACGGCTCCCCTAACAATGAGGCTTGGGCACAATCATCATTGTCATATCCATTTCCTGAACCTTCCAGTCTTGACATTTCCTAGCCAAAAAGACTCATAGCCTCAGCATATTGCAGTGGTTGTACTTTGGCAAAAAAAAAAAGAAAGAAAAAAAGAGACAACAAAGCACAGAGCAATAAGAAGCACCCACGTTCACAGCACCGCACTTAGGGGTCTTTAAATGAGGTGCGTCCAGTGCCCTTGGTCGGCTGGCTCCGTTCCTAATCCTCTAGCCCTTTGTACATCCCCCACAATTGTTCAGGGCACATCAAGGGCAGGACATACCTCAGGAGCCCGCCTTGCCTATGGTTAGACCTGTCACCTTGAACCACTTGCACAATTCTTTTGCACTCCATCTCAATGCTATTATAATCAAAAGTGGTAAGCAAGGCATGAAAGACAATGGAAACGTACACCATACTTTTCAAGCACTACAAATAGCCACTAGCTACCAACAGCTAAGACATCAAGGAGCTCAATTATGCTACATTGCCTTGACAAGACCATAATGATGTAGCTCAACTAAAGAAAGAAGAGGAGGAAATGCCAAAAGCGCAAGGGAAACCTTAAAAGTCCAAGGCAAATGCAAAAGGGAAATGTGCATTTTAAAATACAAAGGCGTCCCTTAAATCTTGTAAAAGAGTGCCAGGCGGTGAAAAATCTGGAAAGCTAAAACAGAAGACAAAGACAAAGGCCAAGGCAAAGAGAAACGAAAGACAAAGGCGCACAAGGAAAAGCGCAAGTCAAACTATTGCAAAAGAGCGCAAGCGCATCATGGTTTAATTCAAGGAGCATCGGGCTCTCACCCATGCAATTTGTAAATGTAGACGGGTAGTGGAAAGGAAGCTAGGAAGTTAGAAGGACAATGGGAAAAAGGGCCTAGGCTACGGCCGGCCATGTAAAAAAGGGGATGACCGCCCAAAAGGGATTTAGGGTTTTGTATATAAAGTTGAAAAGTGAATGAGAAGCTCACTCTTTTGGTTTGTGGCAAAAGGAGTTTTCATCTTCTTTTCTTCTTCTCTTCTTCTCTCCTTCTTGCTTGTGTGTGCTCTTGAGAGAGGGAGTGTGAGAGTGTGAGGGAGTGAGTGTGTGGGAGTGAGGGATCAAGAGGGTGGAAGCTCTTTACCATCTCCTCTTCTCTTCTTCTCTTCTCTTCTCTTCTATTTTCTCATGTGCGCGGCTATGGAGGATGAAGCTTGGAGATGGAGGAGGATTGAGGATGCTTGAGCTAGCATCAAGAATCGTGGAGCTACCGAGGTGTGCAAGAGAGGAGGCTACTCACATTGGCATCAAGGTAAGCTCACTACACTCGTAGGATTGATGGTGCGTCGGCTAGGTGAGAGATAGCCATTAGAGCTCGCTTGAATCGCTTGAAGCAATAAGTGGTTCGTGGGTCTTGGCAGTTGAGCGAAAGCTCCCACACACATACTTGGTGGAGATACATTAAGAAGGAGAACATACTAGTAGAGACTTGAGATACATTCAAGACACTTATGGTTGAGGTCTTTGTTTCTCCTCTTGAAAAAGAGAAATCGGTACGATGATGGTATGGACTAGAGCAAAGAGGCCTCAGTACATGAGTTTATACAAACCAATTCCTCAACCTCACCATATATGTAGAGAGTATAAGTGATGAAGCTCCACAAGTACATGTATGGTTTAGAACCTTCTTTATCATTTGATGTTATGGTGCAAAATCCCACCACTCTTTTCAAAGCCATTGAGCTTGTTGAACAGTATGAAAGGAAGTATAGAAGAGAGTCTACATTTCAGCCTACCTTTGGACATACAAGAATTTTTTAAAAATAGGGATAAGTTGGTAATGTTTATGGCAACAATCATGCACTAAGTGGCAGCTTTAGAGTGCCAACTTATTGATTATTCAATGCTTCAAGACCTCAAGGCAATTTCAAGACAATAAATAGTCTAATATTAGATTTTAAGAAAGGGGATAACAAGTTTAGAACTAGTTGAGCTAATGTTAATCCAAATTCTATTCCTATGGACCTATACAAATAATTGAGAGAAAAAAGATTATGTTTCAAATATGGAGAGAAGTATACAGTTGATCATGCAACAAAGTATGTATACAAGAATGCAAAAACCAAGGTTCATCGTATATTAGCCTTTGAAGATTCAAGGAATGATAATGATGTGGTGAATGTATTTATATTTACCATTAAAAATGAGGATGTTGAGGAGGAAGTTGGGCAAGAACAATTTTATGATATTGTTGACACTTTTCCTTTTGATCTAGATAGTAGTATTTGTTTTTATCTAGGAGGGATTCTTAATGAGACACATGCTACTACTAAAATTTTCATCTCTATGGATGCTTGGAGAGGTTTAAAGGTCCTTAATACACTCTTTATAAAGGGTACCATTCACAGGAAGGATGTGTTTATCTTGATAAGTAGTGGCAATACACACAGTTTTGTGAATAAGCTAGTTGCAGATAGGTTGAATTGTCTTCCCATTGATTTATAGCATCCCATAAGATTTTAAGTAGCAATTGGTGAAGAAAAAATCAGCACTCAAATATGCTCATAGGTTTCCTTATAGTTATTTGAAAATTATGAAGGAAAGGTAAACTTGATTACCTTGAAAATGGGACCCATAGATATTGTACTTGGATGTGATTGATTGATGACCTTAGGAAAGCTTACTATGGATTTCTCATATTTGTATAATGAGTTTTCCATTGATAGGCAACCTATCCATTTAGAAGGACTCTTATAGATATGATTTTTAGCTTATCACCATTAAACAACTCAAGAACGAGTACCAAAGGTGCTCTGAGATTTTTGTTTTACACTTGAACAAAGAGGTTGAAGATTAATCCAAGAATTTAGCTGATAATCTAACTTTGAAAAGCTCTTCTTGAGGAGTATAGGGATTTGTTTGAAGTACTTACTTCATTAATTTCTAAGGGAGAAATGGATCACCCTATAGATTTGAAGCCAAATTCAAAGCCACACATTGTCTAAATGTGAGTGTGAAAAAGTAGCCAAGATAATCAAGGAGCTCCTAGAGATGGGGTTCATTGAGTTTTTCACCATATGCTTCTCTAGTCTTGTTCATGAAGAAAAAAGGTTGATCCTTTAGGATGTGTATTGATTATAGGGATTTAAACAAGATCACAGTGAAGTATAGGTATTGGACCATTTAGAACAAGACACTATAGGATCATTTGACACATATGAGAAATGTTTTTTTAAATGTATTGAGGTATCATATACTCTTTGTTAAGGAGAAAAAGTGTTCTTTTATGCAAATTGAGATGACGTACTTGGGCCATATTTTTAGTGAGAAAGGGATATAAGTTGATCCTAAGAAGGTGTAGTGTATTAGATATTAGCCAACACCTACCACCATTACTTCACTTAGGGGATTTTTTGGTCTATCATCATTCTATTATAGATTCATTAATCAATATGTAGCTAAATCAGCTCCTTTGACTGTCAAGTTGAAGAAGGAATCTTTCTTTTAGGATGCACTTCTGCTGATATAGTAGCTTCAACTAGTTAAAGGAACTCCTTACTTTTGCTCTTGTTCTACTATACCCAGATCTCTCAAGGGACTTTACCAAACAATGTGATGTCAGCAATGACTGTGGCATAGGGGCTGTTTTGTCACATGAGCATAGAGTTATTACATTTGAAAGTCACAAGCTTATGGATAAGGAAATTTCTATGAATGTCTATTACAAGAGATCTACTTGTATGGTAGCCAATTTAGAGTTTAAAGTGATCACTGGGTCCTAAAGTATTTTCTCACTTAGTCAAATCTCACTCCTAAGTAGCATAGGTGGGTAGCTACTTTTCAAAATTATGATTTTGGCATCACTCATACAATAAGAAAAGACAATGTGGTAGATGATTCTCTTTCTAGAATGATGGTATGTGAAGTTTAAGCTATGTGACTGAGCTATGCAATGATTGGATTGAAGAATTATAGGAGGCCTATTTTTGGATGATGAACTCAGCCATGTTTTTCAAAAATTATAGCAACGACTCATGGAGAAAAACTCACGTTATTAGCTTAAAAATGGCCAATATGGCTTAATGATAGGATTGTTATTTCCTCTACTTCTTCTTTTAAGCAAAAAATTATAGAGGAGATTATTCTTTACCTTTAGCTAGATATTTTGGAGTTTTTGAAACATATGATAAGCTCAATAAAAGCTTTTATTATAAAGCAATGTGGAGAGATATTAAGGATTTTGTTATAAAGTGTATGCATTGTCAATAGAATAAGGACAACATGTTGTGAAGTGGAACACGTGGCAAATCTAGCAAATTAAATCTCAATCATAAACAAAGAACTTAGTTGAAAAAATCTAACAAATCAAACATCTCAACTATTAAATGCAAACAATATTATTATACATAAGAGGAATAATTGAATAGATTGAGAAAGACAAGAGAAAAACACATGATTGGGCCCAACCTCCCCCATGGCAAAAGCCATAGTTTTCCATCCTTAATTATATATTTGTATTTATATCTTACATATAATTACAAAGAAAGTACAAATATAAATTGAAATACAGAGTTTTAAGAGTTAAGAGGTATCTTGTAACATATTGTAGTTGTTGCAGAAAATCTTTTGCTTTGAATCTTGACGTTATGACATCACCATCGCATTCGGAGCATGCCAAAACCCCCAAAACAACTCTTGAAGCTTTAAATTCTGATTCCGGATGAGGGAGAAACAAAAAAAACTCAGTTTTCATCCTGTTCTCATGTTTTTTGCACGATCTTGTTGCTTTTATAAAGAAAGCTAGAAAAGCCTTCTAAACTTAATGACATTAAGAAAATAACAAGGTATTCCATAAAAAAATCTTATTTCAACAAAAGCATATCTTAAATCTTATATTTTAAAATAAAATTTATTAAAAATAAATAAATTAGTAGTACTAAGGACAATGATCTAATTATTACTAAAGATGTTTAAAATTATAACTTACAAATAGAGTAATAATTTTAATAATACAATATGATATAAATACATAATATTATATATTATACTTAAGATAACTAATCATAATTATGAAATTTACACTTGGACTTACATTAACACTCGGTGCTACCCAAAGCCACCACTACTTGCTCTTTACATCAACTAACACATTCACAATTGTCTATAAATAAAATAAACAAACAATAGTAAATACTTAGTTGTCTTCAGCTACAAATTAACTTCTTACACAACGAACCCACAGTGTGTACGAGCCCCAATAAATACATATAGTTTTACGAAATCCACCGAAAAACCTCATGGAATCCACCGTGGAATATGCCTCTAGTTTTACGGAATCCATCAAAAAACCTCACAGAATCTATCGTGGAATATGCCTCCTAGCATTATACCCAACTGATATGTAGAGCATGTAGCGGTGGCTTTGGGTAGCACTGGGCGTTAGCGTAAATCCAAGCGTAAATTTCATAATGATGATTAGGTATCTTAAGTATTATGTATTTATATGATATTATATTATTAAAATTATTACTCTATTTGTAGGTTATAATATTAAACTTCTTTAGTAATAATTAGATCGTTGTCCTTAGTACTATTTATTTATTTATTTTTAATATAGATTATTTTAAAATATGAGATCTAAGATATACTTTTATTAAAATAAGTTTTCTTTATGGAATACCTTGCTATTTTCTTAATGTGGTTAAGTTTAGAAGGCTTTTCTAGCTTTCTTAATAAAAGCAAAAGGATTGTGTAACACCATATTGGGGAATATGGGAATTTCCCATAAGTTTGGGACACATGGTCAAATCTTTGGATTTGTCATATCTTGAACACTTTAACTCCAAATTGAGCACTCTATAGCTCAATAGATTCCATTTTCCAAGCGCTTTCCAATGATATGTCACATCATATGGTTTTGAGAAACTTATGGACATGTTATCCGAGTGCCACTTTTTAAGTATTGAAAAAATGGGAATTGGGAGATTTCCAAACTCACTAATATTGTGTTGTGTGCAAAATAGGAGAATAGGGTGAAAACTCAGTTTTTTTTCGTTTCTCTCTCATCCAAAATCGGAATTCAGAGCTTCAAGAGTCGTTTTGGGGTTTTGGCACGCTTTGGACACGATGGTATTGTCAAAACGTTAAGATTCAGAGCACAGAATTTTTTGCAGTAAGTGCAGCATGTTACAAGAGACCTCTTGACTCTTAAAACTCTATGTTTTAATTAATATTTATTTTGTAATTATATATACATAATGAATGCAAATATCCATGTAAAATTATAATCTATAATTAAGGATGGCAAACCATGGCTTTTGCCTTGGGGAAGGTTGGGCCCAATCGTGCATTTTTTCTCTTATCTTTCTCAATCTATTGAGTTATTCAAATCCTCTTATGTATTATAATATTGTTTGTATTTAAAAGTTGAGATGTTTGATTTGTTAGAGTTTTTTCACTAAGTTCTTTGTTTATGATTGAGATTTGATTTGCTAGATTTGCCACGTGTTCTACTTCGTAACACAACTCCCATAAGCCATGCAATCTATTGCAGCCACTACCTATTCCTAATGGCAAGTTGATGCATAGTACCATGGACTTCATTATTGTCTTACCTTCTACAAAAAGGGGATGGAATAGTATCTGTGTGTTAGTGGATAGACTTACCAAGATAGCCCATTTCGTTCCTTCCAAGATACAATTCGCTGCCTCACAAGTGACTAATCAGTTTATGAAGCATATCTTTAGATTATATGGATTACCACATGTGATTATACATGACAAGGATTCAAAGTTCATGAGTAAATTTTGGCATGCAGTGTTCAACTCCATGAATATTAAATTTGTTATTTTTATAATCTATCATCCACAAATTGATGGCTAGACAAAAAGGATAAATAAGTGGTTAGAGACTTACCTTCATCATTTTTATCGTGATATGCAATATGCACGGGATTCTTAGTTGCATTTGGCCGAGTTTAACTATAATGACTCCACTCATGCTAGTATTGGAGTTTCATCCTTTGAGGCTATGTATGGTTATAAGGTACCCTTACCCACAACCATTTTCAATGAGAAAATCAATCCTCATGGAAATAAGAATTGAAAAGAATGTAGACCCTTCTTCACTAGTATAAGATGAATCTTAGGAAGGCCCAATATCAAATGAAGATGTGCATATATGAGAAGAAACAACCTTTAGATTTCCAAGAAGAAAAATTTGTTTTATTAAAAGTACCCAAGTCTCATTACTCTACCTTGAAGATGTGGATAGATGAGAAGAGACGACCTTTAGATTTCCAAGAAGAAAAATTAGTTAAGTACCCAAGTCTCGTTACTCTACCTTGAAGGATGGATCCAGCAACAAGCTTGCTCACTGGTTTTATAGACCCTACAGGATCCTAAAGCACATTGGAGACCTAGCATATAGATTGGAACTGCCCTCTTCTACTAAGATTCATAATGTGTTTCATGTTAGTTAGCTCAAGCCATTCTATGGTACTCATGTGGATACAATTGATGAGCTGCCACATCTAGAGATGAAGAAGGTCTTATTCAGTACATCCCTAATGAAATCATAGGTTAGTGTAAGAAGAAGCTTCACTCTCATTCTATCATTGAGTATTTTATTAGTGGAAAGTTCTTCCGCGTGCTTGAAACTATATTAGATGTATTTCCTTACCTATAAGATGCATTAGTAGTGGCTAAGACATAACTATAGTGGAGCTAGTAGACAAGGTTCAAACAATACTCTATTTTAGAACAATTTTTATTTTGCCAAAATTTTAGAAATATGCCACCTACATAGAATCAAAGTACTTTTCAATAGCTACATTTTGACATGTGCATGTTTCATTTGGATGCTTCTCTAAGAAGTTATGACAAGTCTTGTTTAAGAGGGTCTGCTCTTACAATAGGATATCTATTCATTCTTGAGCTTGATTCTTGAAGACTTAAAGGCTCCAATATCTTTTGAAGACATCGCAATCATGCATATGGTTGAGGCTTACCTTCATATCTTCATTTTAGTCAATATATCTTCAATCTTTCATTCATTTTTTAAACTTTGTATAGCTGAAATTAGAGTAGAACTTTGTTTTAACCATCCTTCCAACCATTGTAAATTTGTTTTTGTGGGCAATAACCTTTGGACAAGATGGATTGTAAGAAGTTGGGAAGAAGATATATTTTAGTGTGGAATTATTAACAATATATTATCACATTGACATAGATATAAAAGGGGTGAGACATAAATTTTCACATCTTTGAAAATAATAGAATTATTATCTCTCACCTCACCTCCTTATTCATAGCTTCCATGTCTTCTCGCTCTTCTTTCCTAATTTTCTAGTATTTCTCTCTCATCTTCACTCTTTTCTCTCTCGTCTGCTCCTTTTTCTCCAACCTCTCACCTCTCTCCTTTGATAGATAAAAAGATTTTCTTCATATTATTGAAGTTATCATAGTCATAAGAAATTATTTTTTGAACTTTAGTTTCCTCCACTTCCATTTTATCAATTATTAAAAAATATTCTCTTATTGAATGAGAAATTGATATATTTCACACTCATATTATATCTCTAAGCTGAAATTGATGAAGTAAAAATCATGTGTTTTATTTTTCTACGAGCCAATGCATTTGCTATTATATCATGTATGGCCTCCTAGCCTTGTTGACTAATCTTGATTTTATCAGATGCTATTTAAACTTTTTTCACAATGAAACTATTAACAACATTCATAAGAACCTCATTTAAAGAAGTAACATAGAGTACTCAATGTCGAGGGTCTCTCAAAATTCCAACCAGATGCTTGCTTTTTAAGAATGTCTTTAGAAGGTCCATTTGCTGAATCTCACCTTAACCTTTGGTATCATGGCAAAAGTTCCTTTAGAAAATAGACATTTACAAGGAATGTAGTATTTTTAGATTGTTTTTCAATAGAAAATTATGAACCTTAATACTTGTATACATATTTTTCATTCTCCAAAATTCAATGATAGTAATAATATTAGAAGTAGTTGATGTTTCCTTTTCTTATAAACTGACAAGAGTTTTCTTGCACCTTTGCAACCTGCTTCTACAATGTTCTTATTCTTCTCCATTTGCTCCAAACATTCTCCTTCTCCAAGATTGAGTATCTTTGTGTGTTCTTTACCATCTCATGTTCTTTGTCTTTAAAGCGTTTTAATCTTTCATCAAGCTTCTGCATTTTGTTTTCTTAATATTATAGTGCTTTTGCAATATATTTAAAGAACTCCAGGATTATAACAGATATTGATGAGTGTTATATAACATTGATTGATAATATTGATGTATACAAATATTTCCATCTAATTATTTGCAATAACCTAGTAGACCTTTTTCACCATCCCCAACAAAAGTGAGAAATAAAGAAATAAAATTCAAAGGTGGATTTAGCCTAGTACTAAGGTCATTATGATAAAAGGAAACACCTACCCAAATATTCATATTTTTCTTTTCCTCTAAATGTTATTAGGAATGAATTGTTATATCTAGGCCATCCTTGCTATAAGTGAACTTTATAATAGCATACTCTTCATCCACATACACATGCAATCTACCTTCCTCTTATGATTGGCTATGTCCCTAAGTGGTTTTATTAGGAAACGTAAGGTAGGAGAGAAAATAAAGTGGATTAAATTTTTGTTATTAGGAATGAATTGTTGTGTTCATAATAGCGTACTCTTCATCCACATGAACATGCAATCTACCTTCCTCATATGATTGGCTATGTCTCTAAGTGATTTCATTAGGAAATGTAAGGTAGGAGAGAAAATGAAATGGATTAAGTTTTTAGTATAATTATTTTTTAGAAGTATTAGAGCGAAAAAGAGAGCATGAAAAATACTTGGATCCATATATAATATGGTTAGTCACCATTAGAGATGGAAGAGACCATATTTTAAGAGGGAAAAAAAAATCACATTTTAGTGTCATAATTAATCAACCTACTACTAACGTGGTACTAAGGAGTACTGGAGTATAAAGTGGGTATATAAAGACCTCTACAAGATTCCAAGTACCACATGTAAATGTATTAAAAAATAAAAACTAATTTGGAGGGAATTTAATGTAAAAATGCATATAGAAAATTAGTATTTCAACTTGCAATATGATAGGGTACCTTTTAAGAAAAAGTAATCCATTTTTAATGAAAGTTTTAACATTTTATTTTAGAGAAAAAGCTAAGTCCAAGTTACTAATGTGGCACTTTTGAAAGAGAGGCAATGCCAACTTGGAGGATGAAAAAGCCTAGATATTAGGGTGAAAAGAAAGGGAGAGCCCCTCCTTTCTAGGTAGAGTTTAGCACAAAACGTAGGATGAAGCCTATGAATGTAGGGGGGCAAGGGACAAAAAGGTCTGTAACAATGACCATTGAAGAGAAAAAATGTAATTAAGAACTCCTAATCAATTTCCTACAAGGCCCTTTTTGAGTCCATATTCCTAATCAATTAAGGTTTTCTATTTAGTTTCTTAAAAGGATATTTTTGAGTCAGCATCCCCCTTAATAAAAAAATGAGTTTGATTTATGTAAATTGTTGAGCCAATGGCATCAACCATGTTTTTGTGAGATACTAGAAGCCAATCTCCTAAACTTCAAAGAATTTCTCCATAGCCCAAAAACCTCCTCAGATTCTATTTGATTATCACAATGACCTCTTCATCTCCCTAATACACAAGCAAGGGGTGGATAGTGAGGATGAAAGTGAAAAATCTATGGATGATGAAGAAGACAATGACATAGATAGTGACTCAATCGACTACAATACCAATAACTAAACAATAGAGTAGATATCAATTAATCTTAAGCCCTTATATATAGAATGTTTGCTCATTAATATATAGTTAGACTTAAAACAAAATATGATTGGATGGAGTACCTAAAGGTGTTAGATTACGAAAGAATGGAATATCTTCATTTTAAAAAAAAGCCCACTCTAAAATAATCTTGAATGATAAGAAAAGAGATGCAATATTTGATGCTCCATCAGCAAAGAATACCAATTGAAAAATAGCTACAAGTGACAATTCAAAACTGGAAATACCAGGACCATCTAGATCTCACAAGGCTAGAATGAAACTCATGATTCATCTCATGTGTAGACATCTTAAAAATATCATGCCTAAAAATGAGTTAGAAAGAAAGAGCTAGAAAAAGCTACAAGATCTCCCAAAAAATATTTATGTAATACAAAAAAGGAAATTGATCATGCTTAGCACAGAGGAAATTCCAAACTAGCGAACCCATAGAGGGCCTAGTAAAAAGAAGGTCGACCTTGCTTAACTAAGAAAAACCCCTAAACTGATCTACATATCCAAGGAACTTAGGGTAGTAGATGAACAACAACTAGTCAATCTACTTAAAGAGTATTGTGATGTGTTTGTTGAGAATTACTTTGATCTCAATCTCAAGTAATTGATGCATACTATACCTTTGAATTTGGGTGCTAGGCCCACTAAACAATGACCCTATCCCACAAATCATGCTATGTGCACCTTGTGTAAGAAGAGCTAGATACATTATAAAAAGAATGATTCATTTATAAGATTAAGCATATGGACAAGGTGTCACCCATTATAGTGGTACTAAAGAAGAATGGACAATTTTGAGAATACATTAACTATAAGAAACTAAATATAGCAAAGAAAAGAGAACACCATATTAGAGAATTTAGGAATCTTCCAAGTCCAACTTTCAAATAAGGGGTAAAGATTTGGCCATGTGGCTAAATCTTAACCCATGCTTCAAAGTGGGACTTGGAAAGATAGCCTATATAGTAATTAGGGTAGACTCCACTTTCAAGGGAACAAAATTTGATCATGTGGCCAAATATTAACTATATTGGGAATTCCCAAACTATATGAGAGTTTCCAAATTCCCTAATATAGTGTTAGAGACCATTATCAACTTTTATACATAAACTACATGATTAAATGCATGGTGGAAAATAAATCTTGTAGCTTCTTGGATGGATTTTGGCTATAATTAGGTACAAGTTCATCCTAATGATTGACCCAAGACTACTTTTGCCATTGAATGTGGGGTATTTGTCTAATTGTCATGCCTTTTGGATTGATGAGTGCACCAATCACTTTCCAAAGACCTATATATGTTGTTTCCAAGGATATATTGAGGTGATGGTTGGAAGTACTTGTGGACAACCTCTATGTTTACTCAGCTAGGAGGCACACCTCAAAAAGCTTCAATTAGTCTTCAAGCGATGTTTGCAATACCATGTATCTATCTCTCAATCCCTTGAAGTTTTGACTTTGGGTTGAATATAGGATCATTTTGAGCCATGTTGCATCTTCTCTTAGAATGGCATTGCAATAGATACTTCCCACCTCCCACCAACCACAAAGACATTCAATGTTTCCTTAGATACATTGGCTACTATCACCGCTTTTGGTACTAAATTATGCTTCCATAGCATGGCCCTTTTATAAGTTGTTAATTGTTTGGGAATGGACAAAGGAATGCCATGATTTATATGAATATTTGAAAAATCCTCTAATGATTGTACCCATTTTAAGGGCCCTTGATTGGACAATCACCTTCTGTATGCACATCAATGCATCCAAAATTGCAATTGGAACTGTGTTGTGCCAACTTGGTGAGTATAATATGGACTTCCTAGTGAGTTCTAGTAGTAGATATCTCACTAAAACTAAAATGAATTGCTCCATAAAAGAATGGAAAGGATTAGCAATGGTGTACACCATCAAGAAGTTTCATCACTACTTCTTGGATAACATGTTCACATTTTTTGTAGACCATCAAGCACTGCTCCATTTGGTGAATTAGCCCTCCATTATAAGTTGCATTGCTTGATGGCTTCTATTTCTGCTAGAGTTTTATTTTTAGATGGCTATATGCAAGGGAAGAAAACACTTCATTGTTGATCACATATCTCTTATCACCAATGGAGAGGAAGCAATTGGGATTTGACAATAATCTCCTCAATGGTAATTTGTTTTACATTTAGCAACAAGATTAATCCCAAGTCTTCAAGTTAGATCTCAAACCTCATTAGGAAAAAAACATTATCCATATATCCAAAGAGACCCATTAAAATGGTATGTCTCACCTCTCTCCTAATCAAGACCTGACCCTACTAGATGATTGTTGGTCAACTCTATCGACTAGGGAAAATGATCCTCTTTGCAAATACATTTGTGAGCACAAAATTGAGGGTGTGTTATAAGAAGCACATGGAGGAATTTCAAGAGGACACAGACACAAATGCTATGGTAAGAAAGTTCTACATTCCTAGTTGTGGTGGCCCACTCTCTTTTAAGTTGTGTCACATTTCGTCAAACACTGCAATGAGTTTCAAAAAACCAAGCTCCCAATTAGAAAGGACAAAAGGGAGATTTTTCTTGTAATCATTTGCAAACCCTTCCAAAAGTATGGTGATAGACTTTATGGGACCCATCAGCCCTGATGCCCTGTACTCACAAGCATGCTACATTATTGTAGCAATTGATTACACAACTAATTGGGAAGAGATGAGGGCCATAAGAAATAATGACAACCATGGCAGAGTTCTTGTGGGAGAAAGTCATCTTACACTTTGGCTATCCCATTGAGATTTTCAATGACCAAAGAACTCATCTTTTGAATGACATCATTGAACACCTTTTGTTCGCATTTTTTTTCCTGCATTGAAAGTGTAGTCCCTTCTATCCACAAGAAGATTTCCAAACAGAAGTAAATAATAAAATTTTTGGTTAACATTTTTACAAAAGGTATGTTAGCCTCACGATTGGATTGGGATAGTAAGTTCATGGTTACACTTTAGGCTTATCACATGATCCATAAAATGATAATAGGCCAAATACCCTTCAAGCTAAATTATGGGATTGATGTAGTTATTGTCAAGATTGTGGGAGAGAAGGAAGGAGTCTCACTTGTAGATTTCTTGCTTGCACAATGGGGGAATACACACAAGGGTGGAGGCTGAAAACAGTTTTCCTCTTCTTAGTTATGTAAGCCAAAAGAACTCTCGTACATAGAAATAGAAGAACCCTATATATAGGTCTCAAACCAAACTCAACTAACTAAGGTGGCATACTAACTGAGCCACGAACTAGAGTAGATAAGAATAGTTGTCATCTAGCTATTATTCATGGGCGGTGTACCAACCGCATCTGCAACTGACAAGTCAGTGACATAAATGCACACGGGTCACTTGGCATATCACGAGTGGAGCTCGATATCTCAACACTCCCCCTCAAGCTCAATCCCAATTCCTGCACACAAAGCAGGTCTCTGAACTTGCGCATCTTCTCTGCGCCCAATGCCTTCGTGAATATGTCAGCTACCTGATCCTCTGTGCTGACATAAACTAGATCAATAAGACCTAGTAAAACTCTCGCTTGCACATAGTGATAATGCATCTCAATGTGCTTTGTTCTAGCATGATATACTGGGTTATTTGCCAAGTGTATACTACTCATGTTGACACAATAAATGACAAATGGCCCATATGTAGGGCTGATGCATATCATAAAGTAGCTTATGCAACCAAGCTACCTCACATGCAGACACTGCTGCACCCCTGTACTCAGCCTCTGTGCTCGACAAGGCAATTGTAGGCTGTTTCTTGTTGCTCCAAGTGACTGCAGCACTCCCAAAAGAGAACACATATCCACTGGTAAATCGTCTATCAGAAATACTACTAGCCCAATCAGCATCAGTGTATCCATGAAACTGTATCTGAACCCTAGTCTCATAAAATAGTCCATATTGCAATGTGGACTTCACATATCTGAGTATGCGTCTAGCCGCATCCAAATGTGATTTCCTTGGAGCCTGCATAAACTGACTTACCAATCCAACAACATAGCTCAAATCTGCGTCTGTACATAGTAGGATCTTCGAGAAGCTCACCTGCATCTGCGCTTAACTTCACATTCTGCTCCAAAGGAACTGAAATAGGCTTACAGCCTGTCATCCCATATTTGGATAGCATGTCCAATCCATACTGCCTCTGCAAGAGCCATATCCTACTTGGTGATCTAATCACCTCAATGCCCAAGAAATAATACAGCTCTTCCAAATCCTTCATCTCAAACTTTTGCTTCAATAGCATTTTCACATGAAGGATATCTTCATCACTGTCACTTGTCATAATCAAATCATCAACATAAATGACAAGTAGCATTTTCTCTATTTTTCTCACATAAAGTGAAAAATCTGCCTTGGAAATCTGAAAGCCAATAGTGACAAGATATTGTCCTATCTTGTCAGACCATGCTCTAGGTGCTTGCTTCAAGCCATAGAAGGCTTTCTTCAACCTGCAAACAAAACAGCATGCACATAACCTGTTGGCTGCTCCATATATACCTCTTCTTGCAAATCACCATGCAAGAAGGCATTCTTTACATCCATCTGATGTAAAGACCATTCCTTTGATGCAGCCATAGCAATGACTGCTCTTACGGCTGCCATCCTTGCAACCGGACTGAATGTTTCTTCATAATCAATGCCATATGTTTGTGCATACCCCTTGACTACTAATCTTGCCTTGTATCTATTCACAGAACCATCTACATTGTGCTTCACCTTATAAACCCACTTATAGCCAATTGCATTCTTACCTTTGGGCAAAGGTACCAATTCCCATGTAGCATTTTCTTCCAAGGCATCCATGGCTTTCTCCCATTTTTCTTTTCCCATGGCTTGCTCAAAAGAAGTGGGTTCTGGTTCCTGTATCACTTTGACCATATAGGCATAGTGAATGGCTATAAATCCATCATATTTCAGCCTATCCACAGGATACCTAGCTCTAGTAGACCTACACAAAGTATGTTCACTCCCAGGTGCTCTCAAAACATCCCTGGTCTTCCTTACTTCAAGTGTAACAATAGAAGGAATACCCAACTCATCATCAATGCTCTGTTTTGAGCCATTGGATTCACCATCCACATAAGAATGACATGCATTCACATCAAACATGGGCTGATCTACCTTCTCTTTTCCTTTTCGTGATACCTGAATACCACTATCTGCATTGCTTTGAGAAGATTCTCCTGATCTCAATCTGCCTGTCCATGGCGAAGAATGTGAGCCACTGCTATAGGATGCTCTAGGTCCACTTATATTTTGTGACTGCTGCTGTGAATTCTGTGCAACATTACCATTTTGTGCATCTACATCATCAATCACATTTACTGGTTTATACCAGCTACTCATCTCATCAGAAACAACATCTCTGCTCACTATAAACTTACGAGTAGAGGGGTTATAGCATCTATACCCTTTCTGTGCAGAGACTAACCAATAAAGATGCACTTCTCAGCTTTTGGATCCAACTTGGATCTCAATTCATCTGGCACATGAACATAGGCAATGCAACCAAAAATCTTCAAATGAGAAATATCTAGTTTCCTACCAGTATACCTCTCCTCTAGAGCCATCCCATGTATTGCTGCAGTGGGAGTCCTATTCATTATGTAGACTGCTGTAGCAATTGCCTCAGCCCAATAAAAATTTGGCAGGTCTTTTTCATTGAGCATGGCACGAGATACCTCTCCAATATGCCTGTTTTTCCTTTCTGCAATTCCGTTTTGTTGTGGGGTATGACTGCATGAATATTTATGCTTTATGCCATGCTCCTGCAGGAACATTGTAAACTCATTTGAGAGGTACTCTCCCCCTCCATCTGACCTTAGGCATTTTATTTATAGGCCTGTTTCTTTTTCAACCATAGCTTTAAGAGTTTTGAAATGCCCAAAAACTTTACTTTTCTTTTTCATAAAATACACCCAAACTTTTTTGCTATAGTCATCAATAAAAGTGACAAAATAATGACAGCCTCCAAGAGATGCAGCTTTAGTAGTCCACACATCAGAGTGGATTAATTCCAATGGCTTCTTACTCTCTTGAACATGTTTAGGAAATGGTTTCCTTGCCTATTTTCCAAATTGGCAAGCTTCACATACCTTATGCATTTCTACAACCTTGAATTTAGGCAATCCTGCAACAATATTTTGGGCGTGTATTGATTTAAGTCACTGTACATTAACATGACCAATGCGTTTATGCCAGATATCAATATCTGCAACTACACCGGTCCCATGTGCAAACATTGCTGCACTCAATTCAGACATGTCTGCATCCAACGTAAACATTCTTCCCTTCTTCTTTCCTTTTTCTATCAAGCGATCTTTATTTTTCATATCCTCAACAAAGCATCCATGAGAGTTAAATCTGACTTGCAAGCCTTGCTCAACCATTTGACCAACATAAACTAGGTTCTTGGTGATATTCGAGATATGAAATATATCTGATAGGTATTTCTTTTTCCCATCCTGCATAGACAAAGGAATTTTTCCAATCTGCACAATAGGATGTGCAGTATCATCACCAGTCTCTAAAAATCCTGGTTTTTCCATTTTCCTTACTTCGTGCATCCATTCTGCATGACCTGTCATGTGGTTTGATGCACCTGAGTCAACGTACCACACATCGTTTCTTTCTTCTGCACTTATCATAGAATTGGTCATGTGCTGCACCATAAACAAATCCTCATTTTTTTCATCACCCTATCTACTAGAAGATGCATAATTCCCTTGTTGCAATTTTTCATTCATGATGTCATTCTGCTTTTTATAGCAATCCTTAGCCATATGACCCATTTTACCACAATAGTAGCATTCAACATTGCTATTTGCATTTTGGCCTCTTTGCCATCCACCACGACCTCTTTGGCTCCCCCTGCCTCTAGAGTTACCACGTCCTCCTCCATAGGACTGGTTTTCTTGAGTCTGCTGCATATTCTGATTTCTACCATGGCCTCCAGATCGGCCTCCTCTACCTCTGCCTCTACCTCTTCCAGCAATTGAGTAGAAGACAGTTTCTTTTGAAGTTTCTTTGAAGAAGATGCACCACCATTTCTCTGCTCCTCAGAAATTAGAAGAGCAATCAACTCCTCAAAATCAAGAAATCTTTCACGAACTGAAATGGATGTCCGAAACTGTGCATAATCCTTTCCTAGACCATTCAAGATCACAGAAACTAGATCATCATCTTCCACTGGCGACCCAATTGAAGTAAGTGCATCTGCAATCTTCTTCACCTTCATGTGGTAGTCATTGATGCTCATATTTTCTCTTTGCACATTATGCAACTCTTGCTTGAGCTGCATTTTCCTAGCTTGCGTATTTGTGCTATACATTTTTGACAAAGTATCCCATGCCTCCTTTGGCATACTTGCATCTTGAATATGCACAATCATAGAGTCTGAAATGTGATAGATAGCCAGTACATAATTTTCCTGGCTCTCTCATGCCATGCTTTAAATGCCTGCATTTGCTGTTGATTAGGAACATCAGGAAGAACTGGTTCTTCTTCATTTCCTGCAACAAATTCCCAATATCCTTTTCCCATAAGGAAATTCGTCATTCTAAACTTTCATGCTTGGAAGTTGTTCTTGTCAAGATTTTCAGTGACAATCTATGAAAGAGAATCAGACGCCATTACTGAACATTGCAAAAAATTCTGTCACTGCAAAGAACAGAGCTTCAACCTCACAAGGGCAAATATGCAAAACTGACAAAAGTGGTACTTGACCACACAGTCACTTCCTAGTGACGATTTACATCAACAGGCAACAAGGATGATTCTGTAACTCCCAATGTCTCTGCGCACATGCATACAATGCAATTTCTACAGTAACTTTTCACCGACCTGTAGAACAGTGGTCGCATAGCATAAAACTAGGCCTTTTCCTGAGTGCGTGCAGAAAACTTCCGCCTCCAAAATAGGCCCCGAAATGGCCTCAAATAAAAAAAACAGGGTCACTAAGGGCTAAAGCCCTATCCTGCAACATATACTGCCCTCTTGCTTCACCGTGAAGGGCGTCTCAACCTGAGACAATGCACTCTTGCACTTTTCGGCTGTGCTACCTGTTGCAGAGACTTGCTCCCAAAACAGAAGAATGAAAGCAACACTGGTCCTCTTACCAGAACACCGCGAACTTGGCTTGCTTTCTTGAGCTCCTTACCACGAATAAGGCTCCGATACCATGTCAATATTGTGGGAGAAAAGGAAGGAGTCTCACTTGTAGCTTTCTTGCTTGCAAAATGGGAGAATACACACAAGGGTGGAGGCTGAAAACAGTTTTCCTCTTCTTAGTTGTGTAAGCCAAAAGAACTCTCGTACATAGAAATAGAAGAACCCTATATATGGGTCTCAAACCAAACTCAACTAACTAAGGTGGCATACTAACTGAGCCACGAACTAGAGTAGATAAGGATAGCTGTAATCTAGCTATTATTCATGGGCGGTGTACCAACCACATCTGCAAACTGACAAGTCGGTGACAAAAATGCACAACAGTCACCCTGGCATATCACGAGTGGAGCTTGATATCTCAACAATTATGCTAGTCGAGTGCCTTATCTCAAGCCTTTGTATCATAATTTATGAAGACTGGTAAGGTATACAAGCTTGGATCAAATTCCTTACAAAACCAGAATGCTTGACTAAAACAAAGTCACTCGCAACTCACACCTTGCTTGATGAGAAAGCTGAAAAAATTCTTGATTTGATAAAGATATTAAGTAACAATTCTTTGAGAAAGGTGACATGTAGTGATGTGTGTTAGCGAGAGCGTGTGTTGTACTTGCAACCTTGAAGAATGTAAGCTATGGAGTTGGTGTGTGTATCTCTCTCTAGGGCCCCTGAGCTCCTTGATTTATTCACATGGTATCAGAGGCTCACACTTGAGGTTGTGGGGTTATGGGTTTAGTCTTCAGTTCATGTAGTATGTGACATTTGGGAGCCTTGTATTGGAACAAACCTCATCAAGATGTACAAAAGGTAGTTTTTACTTCCATTTTTAATTTAGTTTTACCAGGTTCAAAGGGCTGCGATAGTCCATTTTGAATGCATTCAATAATTTTGGGGTAGCAAAGATCCCTGATTCCTATAATCCTATTTCATATTGAAAGAGGAGGACCACTTTTGAGAAGGCCCTGAGATTGCAATGCCCCTAAAGATATGGCATGTATTGCAAGAAAGGTGCAGATGCATAAAATTGCATGAGAAAGAAGCTGTGGTATTATCAACAAGTGGTTATTGGCTACCACCATCAAAAAGACCAAGCAAGGAGGGAAAACATGGCACTAAATCATGCTTTACAATTAGAAGTTCAAGTTTACAGACAATAGAGTTAGCAAAAAGGAATAAAAACCGATAGTAGTGATAGCATTGATGGATCTGCAGGGATGCCATCAAGAGTATGATAAGAACAATGATGGGTTGATGTTGGCAATGGTATAGGTGGCCTTATAGCAAAAAAAGGAGGAGAGGGACATACATTTAGCTTGTAAGAAGGTCTGTGCTAATTTGTAGGCAACAACAATGGCTCAGACACAACGACAACAGCTTATACATAATGAAGCATAGTAGAATCTAGTAGCACAATAGATGAGAATCAACAACAGTATCTACATGAAAAGTGGCAGCATAAGCTAAGGATCTAAATTGGGACAGCAACAATGAACCAATAAATGAAGTGTCATAGGCCATGAAGTGCTCTACAATAAAACCAGATGGTCATTAGTGAGGCAGCGGCATTATTCATAGGCCGCAATACAAGACGTAGGAACTACACTTTAGGAGTAGCCAAGGAGATCATGGTGCAGAGTGTGAAGGATATTATTATAGGGAAAATTAAAGAATACAATGATCAAACTCACAAGTCTACTTAGCAAGCAAACGAGAAGGCATAAGGGACAACATAGCATGCAGCCTTATATGCATGGATTGCTTTGAACATGATTGATTGGTGCAAAAGTCCTTGCAAACAACAGGGAAGCAAAGAAAGAAACCTATAGAGTAGCAAGTAATAGCTGTAGAGTGGATTCACACATAGTTATCAATGAGAAAAATAAGCATCAGAAGAAGGCCATTACTACTTGCAATCACACAAAAACCCTATCCCTTAAAGCTATTAGGGAGTATTCAGTCACAACCACACCACCCTTGGTTTTAACCCTAAAAAATGAGTCCTCATGTATTTCAAAGAAAAGTGTGTTTAATAATGATGCAGACGTGGTTGACTATAATATCTTTGAGGATGCATTTGTTGATGACAGTGGTTAATATGATGACCCTACTAGCTTGACGATGATGTTTACACTCCTATTCTATGATTATGAAACCAAGAAAGAAATCTTAGAATTTAAATTATGGCCTTTAATCGGGCTAAAGGAAATGGGTGCACCTATTGATTGGGTGATTGTACAGAATGGTGAGATAGAAATCACGAAAGGACATGATTTTTTGTATGGTGATGTCTCAATACTTGACATGGATATATGCAGTGGTGAAGTTGAAGAAAATGCAAATGTCTCAATTGATGTTTTGGATGCAGAAGTAAGTGTGAATATGCATGATGAAATTGTGGAAGAATGTGATATTGTGCAACCCATTTTTGTTAAGGCTAAATATTTGGAAAATATGCAAGTCAATGCAATGTAGGCTAATGGATGTGACAATAAGAAAGTGAAATACATGGTGGATAACACTTATAGGTTGGAGAATGAGTTAACTCCCAAAATCATTGATTGGATTGAGTACAACCTTGAGTACTCAAAATAATTTCCATAAGAGATATTGACATGTGCCTTAGTTGGAGGAAGACCCATGAGGGGGAAATACCCTCAAATTATGGATTTACCTCAATGAATGCATTTTGGATTGATGCAGCCTGGATATATTACACCACAAATTTATCATTATGTATCCCCTACATTTGATATCTCACTAGTCTTTGGCACCATGCTCCATAAGAGAACAATTGTATCATGTAAAACAATGAGAGAGACTATGCCACTTGTATGTGAGAGGCAAGGTATATGTTAAGGGGGGGATTGAGACATTTATCATAATAAGTATACATATATTTTAGGGGGTTTTTAAAGATAGAGAAATTCATGTATTGGGTGTGTGCTTATGAACACACTCAATAGAGTAGATCTAGGGTTAAGTTTGATCTAAAAGAGAGTATGATAGTGATGTGCAAGAGAGAGAGTGTGTGTTGTACTTGCAACCTTGAAGAATGTTTGCTATGGAGTTGGTGTGTGTATCTCTCTCTTGCCCCCTCCTTGATTTGTTTACAACCTTGTATTGCTATAATCAATTAAAGGCCACAATGAAAAACTCAAGTTTCAAGGCATTGGACCTTATCAAATATGTGTCATTAGTAGGATAGGTAATGTAGATCTAGGAACCTTGGACAATCAAAATTGCTCACTTCACTGGATGTTGTATTAAGCACTACTATCCTCTAGGGTATTACATGTACAAATCATCCATGGAAAAACTTGATACTCCCGCATGATCCATCGTGGTGATTGATAAAACTTGGTATGAACCAATGGGGCAACACACACAAATCACCCATCAACCCTCTATTAGTCTTCTTCCTCAAAACTTCAATATTAGAGCAGCCACTATCAATAACATAAGGACATAGGATGACATTGTAATTCCACTTGCTTAACTCTATACCTAGTTGACTACTACCAAAGATATCACCACTAGTATACTTAATGACAAAGGTGCTAATTACAACACCCTTCAATAAAAGTTACATGGCACAATGGATAGATTCTGAGCAAGGAGCAAAGAATATGCAACAAATATGAGAAGACCGCAAACTACTTTCATTTCAAACAAGTTGATACAAAGATGGCTCTATCCATTTGTGCGCTTCCACTATAAAGATTAGATGGTGATCCAAACATGATAGATGAAAAGATTAAGGTAGCTAGAAGAACTTTGACTGCGTAAAAGATAGATTCACAATGGCTTTGGAGGGGTCTTCCTTTTAGAGCATGTGAAGGTAGTCTTGTCAGCTTGTTCAACCATATGATGAACCTTCCCTAGTTGGCTAGGGAATATTTCCCTTACCATTGGGAGGGCACTACCTCCTGACCCTTACTACGGCTAGTCCCCCTTGAGACCCCCTAGCTAGGGACCACTTCCACTGCCCATGGACCCCAAAATAGGGTCCCTGATAACTCCCATACTCCACAAATCGATGCATTGTGCCTTGAGTTTCTACCAATATAACTAGTATATGTAATCCAAAGACTAGATCCATAAAGGTCACAACTTTTCCATTTGCTAACATAGACTGCATCTAACATACAAGTCAGGACCCGGAGCTCACATAGGGCTTCTCTTTGTAATGGGGGCCTTATAACTTAGAGCACCATGGATCATTGGTAGTACCTTACGAGGGTGGGATATTGAACATATGTAGCACCTTCCATATTATTATTGGCTAGAATTAGGCAACCAATGGTACAACCCATTGATGCAAAGCTAAAAACTATATAGACCAACCTTATTCACTATTAAGAAAGTGTGGAGTATAGTTGATACTAGAAATAGAGACTATTCCAATCTCCTTTTGTGTTCTAACGAGAAGAGAAGGAGCTAAAATCAAAATCCTTTTGGGATGCTTATTCAAACTCATTCGAGACTGCTATGTCAACTAGGTTGACAAGCAGATTCACCAAAATATATATATATAAGACTTTACTGCCCACTCCAAACAAGACTTCTACTATACTACCCTAGGAAACTAGTCCCATAATTGAAATGGCCTCTTATAAGAGATGCAAATTGCACAAGTTCCAAACCAATAGACTATGAGCTCACTATGAGCACCGATGCGTAGCAACTTTAGATCTAGTAAAATACCCAATCCACTTCTCACCCAATGTAACATGTCTGCTTGTCCACTTGTGGGACACATCTTAGCAGCCCATCGGGAAGAGAATCTAGAAAGCCACCTGGCACTCCCAAGGAATGTCATGGGGTTTGTGATCTAGGTCTTCCTGAGTCTACCTCGAAGCGGAATTATTCGACTGTTCCCACTTAGGACCGACCTAAAGTCAGGGTTTTTTTTCCTATCAGCCAAGTCTCTAGGAAGTGGCTAGCGTCGAGCTCCAGATGAACCACTTTGTGTAGGAACAACAGAATCGAAGCGGATTTATGATGCACTTGATTCATGGAGAATGGGAAACGAGAGGGATGCGAAGCTCAAACTTTTTGCCCATAAGGCATAGTCCCATTCCACTCCCCTAAAAAAGCATAAATCGAGATTCTAACTCTACTGTCTCTAGGTCTTCACAGTCTCGTTATCACGTCTTTTGAGAAAAGTTCCCAGCTAACTAAGAATACCCTTTCATAGGACAGACCCAAGTCACATCCACCACACTTTCCTCGGGTTGTTAGTTATCTAATTACCTACCACATTATGTTTGACATGCAAAGGCAGCTTCCTTAATTAATCAATTCAAACATAGGTTCCTTCACATAACTTAGGCACTAACATAAAAAAAACAATGTCAAGCAACTTCCTTTTTCAAATATCAGATCTTTATTTATCATAGTCTTGGAGTGCATCAAGTATCTTGCCCGAAGGCTACCCTAGCAATCATCAGGATTACCACTCCAAGTTATACCCATTGAGAAACAAAGATATAGAACTATGCTAGCTATGGCGGATGAATGTTATACACATAAACCATGATTGAGATAAATAATTGTAACTCAAGTAAATTAGGTTCCAAGATAGATTAACTTGGACTCATAAACACAATCTTGAGTGTCACAAAATGATGATAGCTTACATTGAAAATAGAGCCAAGTACATGCTTATATAGATTTTGGATGGTTCCACTCTTCCTCACTGTGCTTATGGGATTTAGGATATCTCTTCCTAGAGCATACATCATTATCTATCTCTCATACAAAGCCTCTTATGGGCAACCTTTTCTAGGCATACACCAGGCTCTATGGGCATTCATGTTAAGCATCATTTGCTATTCTAAACACCCCCCCTCAAATGATGAGTCTCTATCCTTGCCGGCTTTTCCCCCCCTTGCATGTAAACATGGACCAGGAGACTAGCTCTTTGGCAGTCTAGTCAAGTTAAGGCTTGAAACTTAACATCTTGGTAGGGTTTTTACATCCACTATGGGAAACACGATCCAGTAAGGGAGATCCACTATGGGAAATTCTTTATTGTCAGCAACAACAGAAATTTCTTTATCTTCTTCTTGCTTCTTTGGAGACCTCTTGGTTTTCATGCCCTCTCCCTTTCGTTGATGCATGGTACGTGTCTTGACTTGATAGATTCTCTTTGGATAACTCTTGACTAGCATGACTTGATAGCTCATTACATTTTCCTTGGATACATAGGATTTGCAACTTGGGTTGAATTTCATGATTTTCTTTTAAGAGTTTCAATCATGGATTTCATGGAGAGGTCTTACCATGAGCTTGCAATTGCTCGGGCAGTGTCTAACTCCTTACAATGAGATTGAGGCTTTTCAAGGATTTAATCAATTGTGTATACAAACACTAGCTTGTTACAAGGATATGAATCACTATTAAGCTTTAAAAAAAATCAATTACCTCAACTTATGAAAAAGAGGATAATGTGAATGAGGTCAAAGCTAAACTGGTAAGTGTGAATATGGCTTTATTATAAAGGAGTTTAAGCCTTAATAATTTAGCTCACAATAAGAAAAAATAAACAAAGATTCCAAAGTTGATTGCGCCGACGATTGACTGTATCCAATCTGGGAGCTCCTTTGACCTGCAAAGTTTCTATCTTTGTTCAGGTTGGTGGGCAACATCCTCTGGCCATCATCCTATGTCACGTCGAGGCCTTCCTAAGAATAGTGTTCATACTGGCTGTGGCTCAGGTTGAAGGTGTGGGTGATGGCCTTCCTTCAGAGCTTGGGCGGCATCTACAACGGATGTGGGGTTTCTTCCATAACTTGGTTGTCTGTGCCCTTGTACTCATGAGGAGGCATGATGCCACTGCTCCATTGGCCGTCCAGTTCGTTGGCTTGGGCATCCTAGTGCAAATGCATGAGGATCGGGAAAGCTGCCAATGAGCTTCTTGAGCAAGTTCACAGGCTGCAACGTTGCCTTGCTCTCCTTCTTCTGCTCGATGGAGGAGATGACCTTAGATCATAGGGACCTCTGCTCCCTCTCCATCGCCAGCGCTACCCTTCACTGCCTTGCCTCCCTCGATAGCCTCTGGGGTCCCCTCTTCAACAAATATTTCTTGCAATTTTCTAGTGAGGGTCACTGATGGTATAGTGCCAAAGGGCATGTGCAATCCTTATCTACTTTAGTGGAGAGAATCCTTCCTTTCCACAGAGGCCCTCATTTACACTTCTGCTCCCCGACAGTAGCAGTTGTTCACAACAGTGACTTAAGCTTGAGTTTCAAGCTGACCTTCTACATCAAAACATGGTCCAGCTCAAGACATCTGTAGCATCCTTCAATCCTTCAAGTAGTTTACCAAGCTTAGTATAATAAGCTACTCTATTGCGGTAGACCTGCCGTATGACCGGATCTGGAAGTATACTCTGAATTTCTGGATCTTGCATTGCTTTCAGCTATCTCTCCTTTAGTTCCTCTTTTCTTACTGCCCCTCTATTGGCAGCATCAATTTGAGCAAAGCATCTTCTAATACCCTCTAGCAGTTGAAAATAGGCTCCCAACTTGGTCTTCAACTCCTCTCAATAGAGAGCCTCTCTCTCTTTCTCCTTCACCACCAAGCTGATTCTACTCCTTGTAAGCTAAACCACTATCATTATTGTGAGGACCAAAAAACGAGGTAGTAGAAGTAGAAGAGAGAATGGGTGTGGCTAGACATAGCTCACCATGGCTCTGATACCATGTTGAGAAACACGGATCTAGAACTATGCTAGCTATGGCGAACAAAGGTTATACACATAAACCATGACTGAGATAAAGAATTGTAACTCAAGTGAATTAGGTTCCAAGATAGATTAACTTGGACTCAAAAACACAATCCTGAGTGTCACAAAATGATGATAGCTTACATTGAAAATAGAGCCAAGTACATGCTTATATAGCTTTTGGATGGTTCCACTCTTCCTCATTGTGCTTATGGGATTTAGGATATCTCTTCCTAGAGCATACATCATTATCTATCTCTCATACAAAGCCTCTTATGGGCAGCCTTTTCTAGGCATACACCAGCCTCTATGGGCATTCATGTTAAGCATCATTTGCTATTCTCAACAGTACTCAACGCGGCTAACAACCCCCTTGGATAGGGCTAGGCAGGCAGTCTAAGGTAACTAAACCTGCCTCTCCCTCCATGCTATTAACATGAAGCGTTAAGTGTTTGGCCTTGAATTAGTTCCTTGAGCTGTGTGACTAAGGAAAAAACCAAGCGTAGGGTGATTATTTTGACCATAAGAGAAAAGACTTCATCAGAGTCAACTCCATGCTCTTGTTTAAAACCCTTAGCAATAAGTCTTGCCTTATAAGCTGGCTTGGGGTTTCCAGGGGTATTTTTCAGCTTGTACGCCCATTTTCACGGCCAAGCCTTCTTGCCCTGAGGCAATGCAACCAAATCCCAAGTCATATTCTTATAGAGGGAGTCCATCTCAGATTGCATAGCCCTTTCCCAGGAGTGACTATCACCCTTGCACATAGCCTCATCATAGGTGAGAGGCTCTCCTACATCTGTAACCAAGACATAATGCATCAAGGGCTCAAATCTATAAAGTGAACGTCTAGCTCTACTAGACCGTCTCAGTGGAGGCTTTACTGCATGTCTAGCATCTTGTCCAACACCCTGGCCATGTGTACCAACTGTTGTTGTAGGCTATCCAACTAGCTGTGCAGGAGCATGTGGTTCCTCCTGGAATATAACCCTGCGTATCTCTACCTCCTTCTAAGGATGCCTATGCACCTTATCTTCATGGAAGACTACATCATGGCTGTGGATGACTTTTTGCACCTGTGGATCATCCCAAAGATAGTAATCCATCTCACCTACATCTCCATAGCCAAGGAAAATCCATTTAACAGTCTTAGGATCCAACTTAGTCCGCTTGTCCTTGGGCACATGGAAAAATGCCTCACATCCAAAGACACATAGATGCGCATAAGATGGAGGTTTCCCAATCCATACCTCCGCTGCAATCTGGAAATCCAAACCACTAGAAGGTGATCTATTTATAATATTCACAGATGTATTGACTTCATCATCTCAAAAGCTCTGTGGTAGGCCTACATGGCTAAGCATACTGCGTACACGCTCCTGGATGGTTCTATTCATCCGCTCAGCCAAACCATTCTAGGATGGGGTATAAGGGGTGGATCAAAGCTTGCTTGGAAGAGCTATGATAGGAGAGCAAGAGTTAAAAAGAGAGAGAGACAAAATGGGAACTCCAACAATCACGATGTGTGACCGGGCTTTCCTTTATTTAAACTGTCACTTTAAGAATAAAGAATAAAGTGATGGTGACGAGTGCTTATCACCTACAGTGTGCAGTGGCAAGTATTGTCAGTGTAGTAATACACAAGCGGCTAGGCAAAGGCGCCTTTACTCCCAACACTATAGAGATATTAAGAGAATTTGAAAGTCAGTTTGAGCAATTAGATCTTGTAGAGAAACAAGGTCTTGCAAGTGAATTAAATTGTTTGTACAAGCAGCAGATCCTAAGCTTCAAGAGAAGCTTAATGATTTGTTATAAGATCAGACTACAGAGACAGGGCTTAAAATAGAGTAGAGACATGTTAAGGAAGTTGTTACTACACTAGTGAAAAAGCATAGAAGAAGAGAAAGATTGAATGTATCTAGCTTGCCCACCCTTATGGGAAAAACAGTTAATGTATCTAATAAGCCACCCACTTCTATGGCTAACCCTATTTTTGCGCCTACTATTTCCACAATTAGGGAAGATGTATTAGATGAATTGGTTAAACGATGGGAAACTTCAGTTCAAGGTTGTGAAATTGGATGAGAAAGGACAAGAGGAAAGGGGATGAGCAGCAACACCTAAATTACGAAAAATATTTATGTGATGTGATAGTTTGCAGAATGAAAGGAAGGATTGTGCTACTTATGAAGATGTCTTGGCATAATAGCTCATCTTTTGAGAATATGGCAAGATCCATGCACAAGAAACAATATTGCCTCTTTCTTTGAATTTTGAAAAATGAGGTATGCAAAAGTTGTTGGAAGACTTGGCTATCCGAAATGCTTATGCGGATGTACATGCTTCTACTTTTGGTCTACAATTGGATAGAATGCCTGGCCGTTTGAAGGCTACAATATGGACACATACTTTGCATGTAGTTGAAAAGAGGAAAGTTACTAGTAGAGAAATGTCTCATGCAAGGCAAGACATTTGTAGCTCATCTTTTGGGAATATGGCAAGATCCATGCACAAGAAACAATATTGCCTCTTTCTTTGAATTTTGAAAAATGAGGTATGCAAAAGTTTTTGGAAGACTTGGCTATCCGAAATGCTTATGCAGATGCATATGCTTCTGGTCTATAATTGGATAGAATACCTGGCCGAGTGATAGTTGGCTTCAAGGCTGCAATATGGACACATACTTTGCATGTAGTTGAAAAGAGGAAAGTTACTAGTAGAGAAATGTCTCATGCAAGGCAAGACATTCGTAACATAACTAGTTGGAAATCACCTATAGATGCATATTCAGTGTATGCATATTTAGCAAAGATGAAAAATATGGATGTACTTGTGGAAGAGAAATGAAAGAGAGATGAAGATAATGTAAGAACAATTAAGAGAGTGACAAGAAGAAGTGTGGATCAACCTAAATCGCAAATCAGCCACCTTTCGAGTATGTTATGGAAGAGGTTGGGTAGAAGCAGAAACATGATAGTAAATAAGAGGGCAAAAAGAAGAGTAAGAAGCTAGGATATAAGTTGTAGTTCGATATTGAGACAGCCATAGATCTTAAGAAGGTAGTTGAAGAATGAATGTTAAACATTCGAGTTGAATTCACCTTGGCAGAGATGCTTAGCATTTCCAAGTGGAAATTTCATGATGAAATCATTGGCATAATTAAGAGGAAGCGTCAATTTCTTGGTGATATTACTAGTGCATTGCTGTAATTTGAAGAGAAAACAGGTTTGTTGGGCATTTGATTTGATTATGAGCATGATGTAAGTATTGGTTTATCTATGCAAGATGCTGCTAATCAGTGGACATCATGTTGAAAAAAGGAGAAAGTGGCTAAAAATGCATTGTCTTGTAGCAATATGCATGGTGGACTAAAGTAGATGCAACAATATGGGAAAGAGACTCTAGGATTTATTCCTCAGAGTCATTACACAAGCTATCATTGGGCAAGGGCTATCAATGAAACGATAGTGAAAATAGGGGAGTGTGAAACTCCTTGTGTTGCTTTTGTTGACCATGGGTTCGAGATTAATGTCATTGAGCATAGATTGTGTGAGAATGGTGCATGGCCTATGGACACTAATAATGGTTGGCGTATGAGGGGGGGTGAAAATAATTTTTCAGGGAAGCTCTATGCTTCTTATCCTAATGTAAAAGTGACATTTGGTAATATACATGAAGAGTAGCACTTCTTTGTGTAAGATAGTTCCTCATATGTAGTGATTTTGGGACAATCCTATATTACAGGAGTGCATATGGAAACAAAAGTTCTTGATGATGAGCATGTATTTATTAGTGGTTATTCTCAGTTAATAGAAAATAGTTCATGTTATTTTAAGCCTATGAAAGCTATGTGCAAGGCTAAATGCATATCTGTGAAACAGGCTACTAAGGAACTGAGAGCATTGGGCTTGATTGCTTGCTGAAAATGAAGGCATTTTAGGCCTCTTTTATGGGATGAATATTATTGACAATATGGTTGAAATTTCAACAACTATACATGTAGAAAATGAGGCTGAAAATAGAGTATTTTTAGTATGTTCTTTGGACATGTATGATGTTATAGCATTTTTTTCTTATCATGAAGGATTACAATGGGGATGAAGTAGTTGCAGAGACAAAGGACTGTTGACAAAAAGGTGAAACTAGTTGCTTTTGGCTTCCACCAGATAATGAGGGTGTATATGAGAAAGTGTCAAGGCAGCCAAGTTTACAGGATGCTAAAGATATAAGTCATCAATTTACAATTGAAACATTAAAGAAATTGAAAGCTAGTGCATAAGGGTTTCTTTTGCCTATAAAAAGTGACTTTTTTATGCATAATGTTGGCTAGGCATGGAAAAGCATTTACATTTCAGCCAACTAAAATAGGTTGTGTGGATCTAAATGTTGTTCTCCTATGGTAATATTTGTTGTGCCACATGCACCATGGAACTTGAGGTCTATTCTAGTGCCTAAAGCTTTCCAAAGCTAATGGATTTGCTAAATGAAAAGATTCACATCAAGATCTTAGAGCCCTCTTCACCCATGTACTTAAATCATTAGTTTATTGTGCCAAAAAAGAATGGGGCTTTGAGATTTATTCAAGATTTATTCAAGATTTTTTAGGCAAACTGATCTATTCTTTGGGTGATCTTTACTCGAGGTATTATCAGTTTCAGCTTGTAGTTGGAGAGGAAGGATATGGCAACCATGAAGACTACCTTGGGGTTAGTATGGATGTGTACTCTTCTATAGGGTGCAACGAACTGAGTGGCACACATGACAAACTCTATGAGTAGGGTACTCATGGATTTTATACCACAATTCACAATTCCCTTCTTGGATGATGTTCCAATCAAAGGGTGTGCAATTAATGAAAAAAATGAAGAGATGGATGCTCATGGGTGTAGACAATTTGTTGCAAACCATATTGTGGATTATGAAAGGTTTTTGACGCATCTAGAAGAGGTGCATTTAACTCTTTTTGGAAAAAATTCAGTCTTTGAAGTTGAAGAGGTTTTGATTGTTGGGCATATGTGTGGGTCGTATGTGTGGGTCAAAGGTTTTACTGGGAAAGGAAGCATGAGAAAGTAATGAAGAAACTGAAGCGACTCTTGAAATCTGCTCTTACAATGAGAAAGGTCAATTATTCACATGGGAAGCATATCATTATTTACTATTGATACAAGCCCAATCAAAATTGGATGGACAATTGGGTATGATGATGAGGAGGGGAATAAATATACAATTTGGTTTGGTGCTAAAGTATGGGAAATTGTGGTATCCCTTAAATGTGATAAGGAGTATCTTATGGATGCTCATGTAGTCATTTTGACTGATTGTTTGCCATTATTGTGTATGATTACTATTTGTGCTACCCCAGACATTGCTATGCTCTGGTGGAATACATACATCAAATATTTGAGTCCTAGATTTCAACACATTGCAGGAAGAAATAACCCACTGATAGACATGTTATCTCTAGCATGCTATGAGAATGAAGATTAGATGATGGATGAGAAGGAAGAAGATGACTTCCTTGCAAGTTGTTGAAATGATATTTTGATTGGTGAAACTGAATTGGCACTTGTTGTAGCTACATTTATAGCTCTCATAAATGCAAGGACAACATTAAATGTAGTAAATACAACGGTTGTTTTATTAAGTACAAGAGCATTAAGAGTGAATTTAGCAATGCAAAGAGTTGCTACAGCACTAGCAGAAGCTTGTACAGCAAAGAAAAAATACTTTAGATGCTATGTATCTTGTGTAGAAGTATTTTTGGAAGACAAATATGCAAGAGAGTGGTTGATGATTGATCAATACCTTAGCACATTAACAAAGAGAGATGAGTGGTTGGATGAGGAGTTTAATAAGATCAAGAGGAAACCCTATGGGTTTATCTTAAAATATGGGTACTTGTGCAAAGAAGAAATAGGGTATGTCATTATGAGTTCTAGGTGATAGAGCTTCATAAGTAAACGTTATGCAAGAATTTTATGAAAGCTTATGGGTTGGCCATAGAGGTGTTTGGGGTACTTCTATAAAGATCAAAGAAAGATATTGGTGGAAACACATGTATAAGGATGTTACTCACTTTGTGAAAACATATACAACATGTCAAATTTATTCATCTATGAGACATCGGGATGGATTGCAATCCACATATCCCTTGTCTCTTCATTTTAAGTGGGTGGTGGATTTACTCACAATGCCTATAGGTCTTTGGCAAATGAGATATCTTGTAGTTGCCCATGAATACTTGACTAATCAAGTGGAAGGAAGATCTCTACGTACTAAGACAACAAATGCAGTGTGCACTTTTCTCTTAGAAGATAGGGGTGAATTGGATGCAGTTGAAGCCCATGATTTCTTTGCATAGTTGTGGATAAAGCTTGGTTTAACTTTAGCTTATAACTCAGAAGGAAATGGAAAAAGTGAAAGATACCATTCACCTATTTTGAAGGCATTGGCAAAATCATGTGGAAAGAAGATAAAAGAGTGGCCACAATTACTCCTTATGCTTTGTGAGCTGATTGAACAACTCATAGTGCTGTTACAGGATATATGCGTGTTGAATTGATGTATGGTCAAAAACCTATCATGCTGATAGAAGAGATGACAATCACATGGAGTGTGCTACCTTGGGAAGAGGAGTTGAATTGAGAGGAGTGATTGGCCTTACTATGTATTAGACAACTAGAAAGAAAGTTAGAAGACATAGATGCAACAGTTGCAAAGTTAAGGGTAGCAAGGGTATAGAACAAGAAAGAGTTTGATGAAAGACATAGATTGAGACCAAGAACCATACAAGATGGTGATTTTGTGTTGGTTTATAATAGCAATTTAGACAATTAGCATAGAGCCATGGGTAAAGTCTCCAAATGATGGTTCAGACTCTATGTGATAAGATAGAAATTTGATAATACTACTTTTGCATTAAATGATTTGGATGGGATGGCCATAAAACTTCCAATATTAGGAAAAAGAAACAAATTATTCAAGAGGTAGGAATCTACTACTTATGAGTTGCTAGAATTGGAAGAAAATAGTGGCCATGATACAAGGGCTAGCCAAGAAGTTATGGAAGATGAAGAACAAAGGATATGGTTACACAGGATAAGGAGGACTTAGAAAATTTGATGACACCTAGGACTTTGGCACATACCAGAAGATGTGCAGATTGAGAGGGGGTGGATGTTGTGCTCTATGTGGACACAATGTGAAAAACCTTGGAGTGCATCATCATCCAATTTTCTTATTAATCTAGAGAATGTCAAATTAGTTATTAGTATCAATGTTCATAGTATGGATGGTTCCAAAATCACTACAAGGGAAGGGGGGAATAGCGACGCCAGTTTTCAACGAAAATTAGCAGCACAAATAGCAACGGTACTCAGACAAAAAAACATAGCTGAACCTCGAGCGTGGCATTTTGTGAAAGAGTTTGTGAAAGAGAGAGTAAAATATCAAAGAGTGAAAAAGGGTGGGAGAGGGAGAGAAATGGAGAAAGAGAAGGAGGGAGAGCTTCTCGCCACCACCATCACCGTCGTTCGCGAAGAAGAGGAGAAAGTGTACAAAGGGTAAAGAGGAGCCATCGCAAAGAGGAGACATAGAATGCATCTTTGAGCCTTTACAGTGAGTACATTACTCCCTCTTTCTTTTTTCTTATTCTTTCTCCTTTTCTTTTGTTATTTTTTATTGAGATTAATGAGGTGCATTGAGGGAGAAAGAGAGGAAATGAGAGAGGGAGAAGAAAAAAGGAAAAGGAAGAAAGAATGAGAGAGAGAGAGAGAGAGAATAAATTTGAAACATAATAAATAAAGAGAGAAAGAGAGGGAGGGAGGGAGAGAGGAGAATGAAAGAGAAAATATAAGGGGGTAGAGAAAAACAAAGAGAGACCGTAGTCATGCAAGAGGACATTTCATGGTTAAAAGCTTTTTGAAAGAAACTCCCTACACCTTGACATGTCAGAAGGGCCATTGCACTTGAGAAGGAGTAACCAAGTCTTCAGTAACGGGAAGCTAAACTCAACTCACTTGTTTGGACACATTTAGGAGTGTTTTCAGAGTGTTAGAGGCATTAGAGATTATACCAACACTTCTGATATGCTCACTTCCAAAGCAAGTGCTAAGGCCCCCCTCATACCTCGAGAAGTGAACTTGAGTAGTCAATCTAAAACTATTCTTAAGCTCACCTGGAACCATTTGGTGAGAACAACTTGAGTGGAGGTAGAACTAATACTAATAATCAAGCCCTTGGACCTCATGCAGCTAGGTCATCAAAAGTGACTACATCTAAGAGATGACAACCCTAAGAAGACTAGGATCTCACCTAAATTAGCCAAAAAATCGCTCACAAGTGGTTGGATCATCAAAAAATGAAGTTCACACATTGTGTAGTGTTTTAAAAATTGTGATTGAATGCTTGTTTGCATATGTCATTATTGAATTGGAAGTTTGAGCACCATCATCATGAATATACTTGCATTTATATTGAATCACATTGATTGTGGAAAACAAGAGCCTAGTTGTGCATGGTGCACCTACATACTTTCAAGTTAGTAAAATTTAAATTTTCTAACAAAGGAACACAAGATACATAAAGAAATAAATCAAAAAAATAAATCACAAAATACATCAATGAATTTGCGAAATAGAGAGACCAAATAGTCTAGAAACCCCTACAATCATAGCTTAGACAAAGAAAAGAGATTGTGAAAAATGAACCTTATCATCAAAAATATTCTTAAGCTTACACACCATGCAAAAGAGACCACATCACTAAATGAGCCTTACCAGCCAACAATGTTAGGCCACAAAGCCTTTTAGCACCTAGCATACACAACACATTGAACATATGACAAATTTGGAGAGCGAGAGGTGTCTTCCATAGAAGCCACCACTTCCTTGCTTAAACTTAGACAATTTTTTTGTCATAACGTAGACAAAATGGAAAATGATGAAGGTCGTGATGTTCAAGATCGCGAGGCGTATCTTAATCAATGCGTCCTGTATCCTTGCTCTCAATGCAAGCTGACAATCAGACAAAAGCGTCGCCTGTCTATAGAACACTACGACGCTTCGGTGAGTTTCAATCATAGATCATTGATCAGGCGATCTCAGACTTTGAGCAAACAGTAAGAAAAGTGTATATCAATCATGTATTATATTTGCAAACTAATTGAATATCATATACAACAACAGTGGATGTGACCATAAAATTTATATAGGGAGGTGAAGTCTCATCCAAAGGAGGAGTGCACTTATTGTGACCAGTCAGGAGAGTTTGTGGACATGTGATGGATGGAGTGCCCAAGCCAATCCACCACATGGAAGGCACTACCCATACTATACCGTCAATACCAGAGGAGATAAGAAGCCTTTTAGACTTTCCTACAATCTTGGAGCCTGAGATGGAGGAAATGATTGATGCATTGATGCTATGGAGACATGTGCAAAGTGTGGTGCTCACAAGTATCAACAGGACTTGCAAGGGAAAATCATCCCTCAGAAAGTTCTTAGACACTTTCTACTTATTCCCCATATACGCCACATGTTTTGTACATTGGGCTTGGCGAGCTTGACAACGTGGTATGCACAAAATAGATCCATAGATGGAGTCCAACAAATATCAACGGATTCATGCGCATGGAGCCACATTGGGTGTACCTTTCCAGGCTTTGTACAAGAGCCAAGGAACCTTCGACTCGGTCTTGCTATGGATGACATGAACCCATTCGGTCTCTGCTCAACATCTTACAGTGTGTAGCCTATAGTGCTTGTTAACTACAACATCCCGCCATGGCTTTCTATGAAGAAAGGACACCTGATCCTTAGCTTGCTGGTTCTTCTTGGCCGTTATAAAGTCAAGAATATGGATGCCTTTCTCCGTCCATTAGTCGATGAGCTTAAGACTTAGTGGGAGGAGGGGGTCGCCATGGAAGATATGAGCAAGCTTGATCGTTGAAGGTCTGCCAAGATACGAGCTATTCTCATGTGGACTATGCATGAATTTCTGAGATTCGAGAAGTGCTCAAGTAAGTAGGCTTTTGTTCTTGTTGGTTATATATATCATAGCTCGTTCAAGCTTGTGTTCACTAAATAGAGGTGTTGGGACAAGTTTGGTTACCATAGGTTATCATGCATGTCCAGTGTGTGGACCACAGTTAGACTCCCGAAGGTCACAAAGCATGAAGAAGATGGTATATCAAGGACACACTGGTTTCTTGCCAGAGGATCATGAACTGAGGGAAGGTTTTCTTGGACGACCTCTAGCACAAATGAATGCCCAAAGTCGGCACGAGCTAAAAGTGGTCCACATAGAGTCGCATCCAAACGGAATGCGATGATTCTCAAATTTCTAAGAGTTGTCGAATTAGACCTGGTTACAGATCAACCACTTACTGGATGCCATGCATATTTTCAAGAATGTGGATAGTTTACTATGGGACCACATCACAGGAAAGAGAGACATTGCAGGGGCACGAATGGATTTAAAGGAGGTAGGCAAGATGGAAGCGTTTTGGGCACAGTCAAGTGTTGATGGTAACTTTCAACTACCTCACGCCCCCTGGGTTTTTTTCCCTAAAGAAAAGTGCTTTGTGAAGCATATTACCAAGTATATCTGCACTTCGATATGTATGATGTGTTCTCTCAGATCCACGTTTTCTGAAGATGGACATTTATCATGGTTAAAATCCCATGATTGGCATAAGATATGTCAAGTTTGTACTACGAATGGATTGTAAGTGGCCTGTATACTTTGCTATTTGGAGTGTAGTGGTTGTTCGTAATGCTTCTTCATTTGTGGCAGTTTGTACTACCAATTGCAATCGCAGGATGCCTAACTCTAGAAATATGCAAGGCGATTTACAAGTTGTCAAATTTAGTGCAATGGATCTCATAGAAAGAGATCAAGGCATCCTCTATGGAATCCACAAGGTGAGGAGCAGTACATGCCACCCAATGATATCCCGAGGGCATGGAGGAGATGCCGCGGTTTATGTCTATGCGATGGTTGTATGGAGCTTTGATCACATCCTCTTGTGGAGGGGTGGAAGTCTCTACTGAGGAGTGGGAATTCTCAAGGGGACGTATTCCAAAGGTGACCATATGTTTTATGAGCTGTCATATTTAGATTTTATATGTGATAACTAATTAACCGTTTCAATGTACAATACAAAATATATAGTGCGGCATGGTCGCGTGGATGATATTTTCACATGGAGTGTATCGACAAAATGTGCTCCACAATGGATTTTGGTGTCATAGCAAACTTTAAGCAAGAGAGCCGACAGCGAGACATGGATCCAAAAACCGTTGTAGAAGAGATGGAATATTTTGGAAACTTGCAAAGAATTATCACAGTGGGTTACTGTAGCTTCTCCATGATCCTATTTGATGTGCAGTGGTTCAAAGTGGTACTGGAAGGAGCCAGGGCAACTGTTTGATGAGATCCATCTAGATTTCTCGACATGTATTTCTAAAAAAGATAAAAAAATTTGCATGACACATTTGTATTACTGGCCCATTGTGAATAGGTGCATAAACTCATGTTATTTAAACTTTTATTACAACATGGTATATGTCACAAATGTTAAATCTCTCTTATATGTGATTTTGAATAGATAATTTTCTATCCAAACCCCCAACAACCTCGATGGTGGTATGTTGTACCTTTAGCTCCTCGAACTGTGAGAGTATATGATGAAAGCAATGTTCCGATCGTAGATGAGGACCATATGCGAATAGAGGGATCGATATTGCAAGGGGTAGAGGCCACCCAAAGCTTGGAGTATGTAGAGGAGGCAGAATCTAATAACAATGATGGAAAGACATGAGGCCAAGAATTCTTTGAGAACGAGATGGACTCATCCTTTTGTGGTGACCTTTCTATCAACCTTCTAGTGTATGCGGAGCTGTGTCAGGAGATTGATATGGGACCATAGGCTACATCATACTTGGAGCATCCACATACTCAATTTGCTGATGAATCACTTATAAGGGTACTCTAGAATTTCCATTTTAAATAAGATCAAATTTTTTAGAGTTATATTACTGTGCTTTGCTTGAATCTTCATATTGATTATGCCAACATCAATTTTTATTTGTGGTATAGGTGAACTTTGTGGATATTTGGATAGCACGATGAGTTGAGGGATGAGTGATGAGGAGCTATAGGAGATCTTCACATGTATGTCTCCAGATCAGATGGCTCAATTCAGAGATATGGCAGACTAGGAGTTGTCTCGGACACCATCAGGCCGTTCTATTCAATCTACTTTGACACACTCTGATGCATCGATTTCGAGTAGATGAGGTCGATGCTGCAGACTTGGGCCCCAGACAGAGAGAGTGGTTATGGGAAATATTACAGAGATGTGGATGCAGTGAGCTCGCGGTTAGTATGAGATATGGGTGCTACTCCTCTCTCTCATGTAGGTTTGTTTGAGAGAGCATGGATCCACGAGTTGTTGTAGAGGTATCGACACAAAGTCTCCGCCTCGACGTTCTGCTCGATTTGCATCACCTATGGGATTTGTCACACCTGTGAGGATGTCTACTCCAGTCACTCCAACTTTTGTTCAATCGTCTCCAGGTGGTACCTCTATGGGTGCTACTTCGAGAGATACCACCCCCACAGGTACAAAGATGTACAGGGGTCTCCTGGATATGCCTAGGAGCGTGATTGCAGGTGGGAGAGGACACATCTTAGACATACCCTAGAGGGGTATGGATACCTTGTAGATGATAGGACAGGAGCCGTCATCATGAATGATGAGGGGAGGAGGGTGATGGCTAATATGAGAGAGTTGTGCCAACAAGTTTTTCGGCACAACGTCTTAGATCATTAAAAGAACATACTGGAGGGAAGCAAGGACTACATAATAGCATCCTTGCATGAGGAGTTTCAAGTATCCATTGCAGTAGAGAGATTCTCCACATGTTGGATGATGAAGTGCATGCGTGCATACATGTCACACAGACGATCAGATGCACACAAGGTACTTAAGAGTGGGGCCTCAAAGCCCGAGTAGCTAGACGCAGATGACTATCACGCTGACTCAGGGAGGAGGCTATAGTTTCTCTAGGATGTTGGAGACAATAGCGTGAGGCAGTGAGGGAACGATTGGAGGTAGGAATGGTCCATCATTTTGGGAGTGGCGGCCACAAGACTTATTTGGAGGACTTTGTAAGTTTTTCTATTTGTTCTTCTCACTTATTTTTTGCAATATCGCTTGTACTTACAATCGTATTTCTAACAATTGTATTTTGTTTTCTTTGTAGCACTCCATTACAAACTATGATCCCACCGGCTTGGAGACTCAATATGTAGAGAGACACGATCTCACTGCATTGATCAATAGATTGTATACATATGGCGGTCTAGTAAGTCACTTATCTTTCATGTCCATAATTACTAATTCTAATTAAAATGCATTATTGTATGATGGACTAATATGTATTTATTTCTTTTTTTGCAGAGTCCATTCGATGCTTCTTTGCGACGGGATGAGCTTTCAGATGGGAGGATCTATAGCTCGTTCTTGGATCCGTGGAGCACACATCCTCTTCTTTTTTAGTCATGTGATTTATATAGGTATTTTCTATGTACTATGTTATTATCATCCTTTGTATCTTACCCTAATTCCATCAGCACTTTCATTCAGTGATCTTGTATCTATTTTATGTATCAGTCTAGTTGTGTATTCAAGTACACTTTGCCTTCATTTTGATGACCATTGTACATCTTACTGTAACTCTTTTGTACATGCCAATTTTTTACTCTCTATAACTGTCGCTATTAGCGTCCCAAATCTACTACATGCATTGCTATTTGCATCAACGCAAGTAGTGACGGTTCTATGGCATCACTAATACCAACATGTTTAGTGACGATGAGGGTAATTTCTTTAATGAACGTTTTTGTCACTTTGAACGTCGGTATGAGGCCTCTATCTTGTAGTGGATACAAGATTTTTGGACAAGTTTAGTCTATTTTGATCTTATTTCTTATAAATATGAAAAAAAGATGTAGAAAAGTTTTAAAATAGAGTGGCATGCAAAAAGCAAGGGGCTTTTCAGCCAGTTTGGGAGATCTTATGCAAAAAGAAGGGCCTCTTGATAGGCAACAAAAAACACTCTGAACAGGGAAAATAAGAAAGAGAGATCGGGAGAAATCTGACCAAGAATCCTACTATTTTACCCTCCTTTCAAAGCCAACGGAACTGTTAGATTTGACATTTGAGTAGTAGAGAAGAAGCTTGTGTTTGGTGTGCATTTTTGGTCTACCAAGGAGCTTCAGGAGATCTAATACTTGGAGATTGCAATCGAGTAGTCCCATATAAAGATTTTGTTTATCTTCTCACGTTCTATCAATACATAGTGCTTTGATTCATTGACCTTTGTCTTAATCTTGTGTACCTCTTTTCTTTTCTTTTGTTCTCTTCTATCACCTACCCTCTACTTCTTTTAGTCTTTGATCCCCAATGGATATGAACTTTTGACTTAAACCCCTCCAACAATGCAGTAGGAGTTTCAAAAGAACGAAAGAGGAGAAGTATGAAGATTTTCAATCTTGGATGAAAATAGAGCCAAGTTATTCACGAAGATATTTCAAAATCCAAGAGCTATTGCAAGAATAACCTCTCTATAAAAAACTCTAGCTAAATCTAGTGAGAAAGAGGAAGCAATATATTTTGCCTACTATAGGAAGCCTATATAAGATTAACAAGAGAGCATTCAAGTTTAATTTTAATTTTAAAGTTTGAAATTTCAATTTGATTAATTCCACATGGTAAATCAAAGAAGGGGAAAAAGAGGTGCAAAGTTAATTTTGATTCTAGACATACTTCAAAGAATTGGTTCTATGTTTATGGATCCTATGAAGAAGAAAGCCTTAAGTTTTTCTAAACATTTGATTTGTGTAATGAGTTTGATGGTATCTATAGGAGATTTTTGTCTTACCAGTCAGCAAAGAAGGGTTCAAGTTTGAAGATGAATAAAGCATGGGAGATTTTAGATTATTTTGAGGATATTGTTCATGATGCTTATGAATGGCATGATGATCATGAAGACAAGAAAGTAAAGTCTTGTTCAAGTGTTAAGTATGTTGGGAGATTTTCTTACAGCACACTTAAAAAGCTCAATGAAAGATATGAAGATGTTTTGGATTCAAATTCAGATTCAAAAAGTTCAAGCAACGATAATGATGATTTGTGCTCCTTACCTATGGCCTTAATGCCAAAGATTGAGGTAAAGCGAACAAGAGAATACAAGAGACAAAGAAGCCAGGAATCCTCGAGTGTCCCAAACCTAGCATAGCAAGGCTTGCCAACGGGAGAGTGGATCATCATACGCTTTGCATCAATAATCTCAAGATATTTTCTATATTTTTGTATTTTTTGAACTATTGTAATCAATCTCTAATCAACTTTAATCAAGAAGAACACAAGCTAGAAGTTATCGACAATGAACATGATCAAAGTGGTTACCAAGAAGATTAGTCGTGTATTCAAGAAGATGATGCTATTATGGATTATAATTTGAGGATTATGGTTTTTACAGTGAACATGTCATTATGGATTATTTTCTTGATTCTCTTATTGATATTAAGGAAGATCATGCAACTATTAAATTGAAATTGAGTTAAAAAAAACTTTGCAAGAACTTGAAGAAGTGCCATTACTCGTAGTGGAAGATGCACTATCTTTGGATGTATTTATTCAGGATACCTATATTTCCAACATGCAAGATAATATTTTAGGTCATTGCATTGCTCGATCTAAAGAACAATTCAATGTTCTACTACAAAAATTAAAAAATTGCAAGATTAGCACTCTAATTTCTTTACAAGAAAAGCAAGGTTGCAAGATTGGCACTACATTTCCTTTATAAGGGTTGGTTGAATATCAAGATTTGAATAATGTAGTCGGTTTGTATGGTTTTTTGAAAGTTCCACATGAGGTATATTATGATTCAATCTCCGACTAAGATAATTCATTGGCTTTCTATTGACCTTTAAAAGGAGAGAAATGTGGCAAACATTGCAACAATTGAAGATTTGCGTGTTATCAATCAGCTTCCAGAAGAGAAAGCATTACTATAGTAGGAGGTTTCTCAAGTGAAGAATGCAATAGATTTTCAAGTTTCTCATTGTCTTAATGTCATTAATTGAAGCAGTAATCTACTTATTCTATTACAGTTTTATATCTTCATGCTTTGTGTATATTATGGATGTCATTGTACATGATGAGTTCTTAGCTGCCCTCGCATATTGCATTGAAATGATTGTACTATAGAACTACCGCTCATTACATGTCAGTAGTTGAAGATGCTTTCATTCTAGCTATAATATAAGGAGTCATTGTTAAACTTGAAATTAATTCATTTAGGCTTAGAATACTAATTCAACTTGATCACGATGAGCCACATAAGGATTCATAGCTCTAGCAGAAGTAGTGGGAATCAATTTTATGCAAGTCACTATCACAATGCTTGAAGCAGTAGTGCAGAATTCTATAGATGGTATGATCATTTGCCAATTTTATGGAATAAAAAGTTTTCAAACTTTGACAATATTTCACTACACTTATGTGTTGCTAATATTTTAGTGCTAGCAATAGCATTTATTTGTCTTAAATGGGAAAAACATAGATGTCATTCTTGCTACAAGAAACTGCAATCATGATTGAGGCAATTGTAACCCCCCTACGGGAGACTGTAACACCACAATAGGAAATAGGGTTACTACAGCAACAAACGTGGTTACCACAATAAGATTGTTATGGCAAGTGGCAAGGTCACCACACTATAGGTTACAATTCACCACTATGGGTAGTAGCTTTGTCACTGCAGATAGCAAGTTCACCGCTATATAGGTGACAATTCACCTGATATAAGAAAATAGTGACTTAATGCGAGAAAGTAGTCTGGAGCAACCAACCATTAATACATGTAGCAAAGTCAAGATATTGATGGAGAGGTTTAGATGTTACTAAATTCATATGTAGATCTTGATAGATCAATGTTTATGCAGAGTGATGCTACCATGATGAAGAATGTTTTGGTAAAAAGTATGCGTAATCAATCGATTGCCATTACATGGAGAATTTCTCAAGTAATCTCTCGTCCATATACACCTTTGTAGTAGTCTTTTGTTTCAAAAAAATTGGAGACCTTGATGCACAAGAAGGATGCTCTTAAGGAGAAGCTTAATGGATTGCAGTGCTGAATATGATAGATTTTTTGATATGTTTTCTAAGTTACAAAGTGTCAAGTGACATGATAAAGCTAAAAATCATTCATTTGAACTTGATGCCATAAGATATGATATTAGTGAGCTCTCATAGGATATCAATTAGAAATTTAAGATAAGAGAACTCACCATAGACAAAATTCATCAAATGAATGTAGTACATTTTGCATCACATGATCATCATGTACAAGAACAATCTCATGTGATGTCCACTAGTGAGTCTGATGATGCTCATGAGTAATCTAGCTCATGAGGTGTTTTGGTAGCACCATCATAATTTCTATTTCCATCATACTATGATATGTATTTGTTTTGTCTTGAGTAACTTTTGGGTGGTTTATGCAACTACATATGAGGGCTATGAGTATCCTACTAGAGAGGATCTACTCATGGTTTCTTTGTATAGCTTACTTCATTGTGCAAGGTTTTGGGTAAGGTATAACCTATTTCACTTGATATGTCTCTTGTGATAAGGCATTTGATATCGTTTGACATGCAAGGTTTTGGGTCATGGAAATGCCATCCACCACGTTGTGCCAGGTGTCAGGGCTTGACACATTATCTTTACCCTTAGCATGATCTATTACCTTAGTCTTTACTACTTCTTGTATGACATAGACTTAAAATGTGTCATGAAGTGTAGTTATGTAGGTAGTTTTCAGGTGTGACTTGAAGAGGTATTGTGTGTGTGTCTTTCATGTTTTGATCATGGTCCCTGATCACACCCTATTGTATGATGGAATTTTTGGATAACCAATGCAATCTAATAGTGGGCTCCATAAATCATCTCTTGATTTTTGTTTCATTTCCAACATACACTCTGATTTCTATATCTAATTTGTCATTTTTAGTATTGTAGAGTGTGGTTCTATGCCTCTATGTCATTGTATCTAGTTTCAGGTTATTTTCCTGATACAATATGATTCAATTTTCACACAACTTATATTAGTTGGATATATTCCTATATGAGGCATTCTAGTCCTATTATGCATTCCACATAGATTAGGGGCTGCAACATTGATAGTACTCCATAGGTTGTCTTGAAGAGGGAAAGAGTGTGGTTGGTTGGCTAATGGTTGAGGAATCATGATGATTGTTGGCCATTGATGTTGATGAGACTTGAGGCTTTACTATACTTGTTAAGTCACTTGTGCTCTTCCTATAAAAGAGTGTGTCTATCTTACTTCTGTAGTGGTTTGTACATATGCATGTGCAACTAGGAGTTGGGGTGAATCCCAAGGAAACTTGGAATGTTCTCTTACACTTAAGGACCTAGTTGGTGAGAGTTTGTCATGTTGTGCTATTCTTAGAGAGACATGCCATTGATGCAAGCTTGTTAGATATCCTACCCTTGATGTACCCTGAGGCTATAACATAGGGGAGTTGGCTAGGGTATTGCCCTAGGTGCAATGAAGATACAATATGCTTTACTACTTTTTTTCTTTATTTTGGTTTCTTTTTTTGTATATTTTTTTATTTTTATTTAAATAAAATAAATGAACCAAATACAAGTTATTGAACGAGAGAGAAGATACATCGCACTCTTCTAGCTGCACTCTAGTCTCCAATGGGTGATTCATGGGGTGCTTTTCGGAAATTCTTCTGGGTATGGTGCATTTTGTTGACTTATGGCTATGGCTTTTTTGTCTTTGTGAGCTTTTCAATTTGTGCTTTCACACTCTCCAACCAAGTAATTAACTTAGGAAGAGCCATTAACTTAGATGATTGTGAATCCTTTGAGACTTTTCATTCTCTTTGTATAACTCTCCTTTCTTTGCCAATATCTATGCTACTTGCTTAGAGATTGATTGATCTTATTTGCACAAGAACTCCTCAAAGGAAGCTATAATTTCTCTCTCATATTTCTCTTGACTCTAGCTCATTCTAATCTCTAGTTTTTCCTACTCTTTACTAGATTTCTTTTTTGCAGTTTTGATGATTATTCGTTGCTCCTCTATTTCCCCTTCATTTGACACTTTTGATAACTATGATGAGTTAAGTTCAATCTCCTCCCTTTATTTCTTCTTTGGTTTTTCTAGCTCCTCAGTAGGGTTGATATTTTCAAGTTCTTCCCTTTGCCTCTTGTCTTTTTTTTTGGGTATTATGTTCTCATGTATTCTCTTTTGACAATTGTTGTTATTGAGCTACAAACATTCATGGCATGATATCCTACAAGAGCATATCCATATTGATCACACTTTAACTTCAGATTGGGATGTTTTATGAGAACCTTGTGAGCCTTAGTTAAATATTTAGTTACAAATTCCAACTTAGAGGGAATTTAAGTCATGATTGACAATATTTCATGTTATTATATCTTCCAATAACCACATTAGAACTTTGGTTGGGATGGTAATGGCCTTATTATAAGTAAAGAGGTGATGGAATACCTCTGTTGTGGCTCAAAGCTCTTCATTTGCAATGATTTTCAATAGCACTCCTTTATTATTTATGATTGTGGTCTCCCATCTTTGTGCAACCTATGGTGTTTCTTGTGTCCTATTATATTTCCCTATTTTAGCTTTTACTCTAAGGGATTCCTCTATCAATTGTGGATTGAACTCAAAATTGATTGTCCTCTCCTTAAACCAATAACCTTATTTTACAATATATGAGAACTTGCTAGATTTGGTGTCTAAACAGTAATTTATGATGAGATATAAACATGCCATAAAGTTAATATTTATATCCATAGCTTGAATAGTTGGCTAGGCCACAATTGGCTATCAACTCCCTCATGGTGTGGTATATATTTATCAATCCTTCTTGAACCATAATAGTCTCACTTCCCACATTCTTATGTAGATTGAATTCAAACATTTGTTGTGTGGTGAACACCGATTTTTCCTCATTAAGGGGGTCTTTGATTAGTATTAGGCATGGAATAGATACCATAGGAGCTTGGGGTGTTCACTATATGTAAACCCACTATATCACATGTGTTTAAAGGATACTAGAAAGTATCCTTTCCTTACCTTATGTAAAGCAATAAAATGGCCCCTTTTCCTTTACCTTTAGTAGCTGTTTTGAGGTGGTCTTGATACCAATTTTGTGCAAAGTGACTAGAGGAAATGCACTATCATTTGAGTTCTTCTACAGTGGAGGGGTCCCAAAATCTAGGAAATGTGGTGTTTTTGAAGTTGATATTTAGGTAGTTCACAAGAGAGTTTATCTTGGATAGGAATGCTCTTATAGAGTAGTGCTTGTTCTCTTTCCAATGGGGTGCCATTGGGATGTGAGCATAGTCACATCTGTCTCAGTTAGACCTAGATGTATCATAGCAATAAATCTTTTAGAAGGTAACAAAGGTAGAGTCTAGCTATAAGCATCATTTAGTTGAGGTACAATGGGTTTTCTCTATGAAAAATTTGTTTGGGGTACACACAATTTTCTAGGCCAATTCTTCTACCATTTCATAGATGGAGTGGTTATACTGGCTCTTCTTTAAATGGCTAGAAAAAAGTGGATTGCGATTGTTGCTAGCCCTAAATGGAGGTACAATGAGTTCATGTGAGGTGGTTTGAGTAGCTCATTGTAGATTAGTCATAGGTTCTTTGTGAGACATATGTTTGTTTACTAGCCTCATTATTTCATGTTTGACGGATGTGTGTTGGATGGATGTTTGACATAAGATTGATGGGGTCCTTATAGTTTGATTGGATCAATAAAACATGATGGGCCTAGTGTACATTTCTATATCAATGGTGGTGATTTGTCTATGAGCGGTCCTGGATAGTGTAGTTTATGGCTTGGATGATGACGTGGGTTTAATAGGTTTAGCCTATAACTTCTCATGAGAGATAGAAGCAACGTGGGGCAACTGCTCATGTGGTTCCCAGTTTTGATTAAGTTTGCAGTGTCTCTTGATGATACGATCGCATTGGTGTGGTTGGATTAGTAAGCTAGAGGTATGTGTAGCCTTGATAATACCCTTAGGTCCATATAGGAGGTCCTTAGGTACCCAATGAACTCTTTTTCATGGTTTGTGATAGGTAAAAATATGCTTATTATATTTTATTCATCTAGAATGGTTGTAATCTTGGAAGGTTGGGATCTTGGGTGTAACATCCCTATCGTGTCTCCCCCAAAAAAACTTCCCCCCCTTAAATTTTTAAAATTAGTTTTAATTTTTTTTTACCTCTCTCTCTCTCCCCCTGCTGACAGCATGTCGGGGAGAGAGAAAGAAAGAAAAAAAGAAAGTTATATTAACATCTTCTAAAGACCAAAACTGGCCTATGAGACAAACTGTGATACAACTCATGAGGTCCAGCTATCCAAAATAAAAGTGTTGAATGAAAAGCTAAAAACTGGAAACTGAAAATACGGTGCTGTGAGTGTGATAGGTGTCGTGTATGTGTATGTGCATATGTAGCTCTGGTACTCCAGATAATGGCTACAAAAGGGGAACAAATGTCGGCTGTGATAGGGGAACAACTGTCAGCTCTGATAAAGTGGTGCAATGTGTATATGTAACAGATGCAAGGAGATATACTATCCTGGGATGTAGTAGTAGTCGTCGAAGTCGCTAATAGTAGATGATCCCTCCTAGATGCAGGATGTGGTACATTGGCGGTGGAGAAAGAGCAAACTGGAGGTCTGAGATCCAATGTGTCGAGTGTCGTCGGATCTCAGTCTGCTGTGGATGTAGATCAAGAATCCCCCGGATCTCCTGTCGGTGTGGCTGTGGGGTCCGAAACCCACGGATCCTCGTGCGGCGTCGGGTACGCTGGTCCTCAGCCTGCTGTAGTGTGAGCCTGGAGGTCTGGCTGGAGGCTAGTACAGTAGCTCTCACTCTGTCTGTCTGAAAGAACTCTGTAATAGTCGTCTGGGTGGGCCCCTCTCTGACTGGGACCCGCTGTGTGCTCTGCTCTCTGATGTGCCATGCCTCTCCCAGAAAATGGCCAAATGATCTCTGATCCATATCAGTCATACATCCCTGAAGTGATCTGCTCAATGTGTATCTAGATCTCAACTCTGAGTATGCCGGACATCTGAGAATAAAATGCTCCTCACTCTCCACCTCTGATCTGCAAAGGGGGCATATCCTCTCCTCCCGTGGGATGCCACTGGCTTTGTAGAGTATGAGTGGGAGAGGGGGCATGCACCCCCCAGGTGTGGGGTGGTGGCCCGTCAACCCATGAACCACCCCCTCCCCACTATATAAGGGGAGCCCCCCCTCCTCCATAGACATCGTCTTCAGCACCGCCCCCCTACTCCATCTTCGACATCATGTCACCCTCCTTGCTCTGCTTGAAATGCTGCCACGCTGCCAAGACCACCGCCACCCTCATCATCATCATTTTTGTCTTCCCAGCACGATTGAGGAGGAGGAGTCACTGTCAGGCCAACTGAACCAAGTGAGTTGCTTGCAAGCTGCCATTATGACCTTTGACTACGGAACAAGGACGTTTCCCTAGTCCAAGATAAACCGATAGGTTAAACTCTAGGGTGGATTGTCGATCAAGGCCTGCGCCTTGGATTGATTTGGCTAAGAAGAAAATTGACCAACCAAGGACGACGGGGTTGTCCAGGATCTATTTGTGACTATAGTACAATGAGACCTAAGATAATGATAATTGGGATCGGCAGGGTATAAACCCTAACCCAAGGAAAAATGGTAAACAAGCAACCTAGCTTACCAAGCCCTTGGAATCTTTCCATGTTGAAAACGATCCAAGAATGAATGCTAGGAGCATTTGGGAAGAAGGAATCACACCTTAGCAGTTGGTCATATGAACGACCGTAGAAATGATTGTGATTGTACACTTAGGTACGTTGTTTGAACTTCTTTGCTCAAGGAACTAATTCAAGGCCAAACACTTAATGCTTCATGTTAATAGTCTGGAGGGAGAGGCAGGTTCAGTTACCTTCGAATGCCTGCCTGGCCCTATCCAAGGGGGTTGTTAGCCACTCTCGGAGGGATTTTTGTCGAAAGGTCGAATCCACCGGGATCAGAAGTAGAAGGAAGTAGAGATAGGAGATGGAAGAGAAGATAGAGAATACCCAAGTGGTAAACACTACAAAAATAAATCACAATGAATTAAAACAATATGTATTGAAAGAACTTGGAATCTTTGCCCTATTCAAAAGCAATCTCCAGGCATTAGTTCTCTTGGAGCTCCTTCGTAGACCAAAAACATGGATACGAAAAATCAGCTCTTTCTTTGCTGCCTGGAACCCAAATCTGATGACTCCGTTAGCTCCGAAAGGGGGGTAAAACTGCAGGACACCTGCTCGTGAATCTCCCAGATCACTCCTTCTTCTTTCAGTTCAATCTGCAGCTTTCAGCCAACTTACAGCAATCGTAATGTGCGCGATTTCGTCCATCTATCTTTTCTATGAAAAATCTCCTAATTGGCTGAAAAAGCAACTAGCTTTTTGCATGCCATCCTAATCTAGAAGCTTTTTCTAACTTTTTTGGATTTTTATAATAAATAATATAAAAAATAGACTAAAATTATTCAAAAATCTAGTATTTTTTGATAATCCATACAACTCATACTAGTACTAATGGCTCAGATCACATTGACTCTCTAGATCAATAGAGAAGTCGGATGATGATGCATTCCATACTTTTTCACACTCTGTCCTCATAACATCACGACATCCATCCCCTTTGAACCTGCACATCCTCCGGTATGTGCCAAAATCCTAGTTGTCACCAGATTTTGAGTCCTCCTCATCCTCTGCAACCATATCCTTTACTTCTTCATCTTCCATATCTTCCTGGCTAGCCCTTGTATCATGGCCACTATTTTCTTCCAATTCTGGTGATCCAGGTTTTTTACAACCCGTATTATTACCACAAATTTGGCCAAAGCCCCTATCAAGAGCTTACCATATCACTTTGGGTTTACTCTTCAAGCATTAGGTATGCTACATTGCGTCTCGATTATGATAACTCTAGCAAATGGGGGGAACAAGTTCTTAGAAGGCATGTCAATGTAAAGGGTAAAAGGGATGGTTATCTTAGTGAAGATGGAAATGGATTACATCTAGGAGTGCATAGATTTTTTCAAAGGACTAGCCTCCAACTACACATGGGCCCCGTCTACATCACTAAGATTTGGAATTTATCACCATCATTAGAGGACACCTCACCCTAGCACACAAGTCAATATCCACATCATGCTATCATTTGGATCTTGCACAAAAGCTTACAAGCATGGACCCCTTTTGTCACATGCTTATATGTATTTATATACGTATGGGGGACTAAAGTCAAAGCAGCTTTTAGAAGCCATTTTTTATAATCTCAATAACTCCCAAGAAAAAGCGAATTTCAAGAAAATTTTTGCGATGCCCAATCAATTTCAACTTGGTCTACAAAGTTGCAGAAGAAACTTTTTTCAAATTCCTCACGGATTTGAAGTTAGAAGGCACAGACTGCTGGCTACATGCAATTTTCTTCTCTCTTTCACCACACCAACTTTCCACTCTGTCCTTCTTGTGAATATATTATAATAATGTGCTTTGGGCACCCACCTCTTGTAATCTAGCTCCATTTCTCTATTTTGTCTACCACCGCCTTTGGTTTCTTGCATGATGACCAAGGTGGGGACTTGTCCCACCCACTATTCTCCATATTTTCAAAGATGCCATACATCATCTAGGATTATGTTAATCAAGAAGATTAGCTTAATCTAATCCCTCATGGAGGCTATATAAAGAGCCCATGGAGAATGAAGAAAGGGGGAGGAAGGACAATGACAAGTCCATGAGAGCATTCTAGAATATCCTCATCTCTTTGAGGAAGCTATGAGTAAGTTCTTTTATTATGTAGTATAATGGCAAGCTTCCTCTACCTCTTCTCCTATTATCTCCCTCTCTTCGCATCTTCTCATTCCATGTAGCATAATGGCAACCTTCTTCTGCCTCTTCTCCTCTTGTCTCCCTCTCCTCTCATCTCTCTCTCTTATATTCCAATATGGTGTCTAGTACATATATTCTCTCTTGTAAATTTGTGTCTTGGTTCTCTTAATTCTCTTTAAGAAAAGGGATGTCCTAGCCCATCCTCCCTTTGGCTAGGTGATGCCCCTCTTTAGTTCTCTTAGTGAGGATTGGAGGTTGGATGGGTAAGAGGCAACCCGTTCATCATTTCAGCCCTCATTTTTGGTGCCCCCACTGAGGACATTCTCAACCACAATTCTCTACCTCCTTATGTGGAATGATACAACACATGGTGGTGCATCCTCTATAACAAGTTCCCCAAGTGGCTTTTCCTCAACGCCTTCACCAACTATTTTTGAAGCTGATCGAAGTCCAGGACTCCCAGAATTGTCTCCTAAAGAAGCTAAAGAAAGAAAGTATGCCTATCGGATGACGGCACGCATGCGGGTAAAAGGTGTTCACTTTAGAAATTCCATTATCTCACAACGGAAAAAATTATGTTGCCATAAATTGCTAGGTTCTCATAATTGTGGTGAGTGTTTTGCAAACAAAGTGAAGGCCCTTCCGAGAGGTCCTCATCTCCAAATCATCAAATCCCTCTCTCTCTGGCCTAATCCACAACAAAGGAGGACAACTATGCATGAACGGTGTGGAGTTTTGTAGAAGTGCAAAGTATGGAGACTACCTTCAACTGTTGTTAGCTCGAAGGTTGGGTGTGGTTGAAAAGGTGGCCATCACACCTTATGAAATATATGTCACCGAGGATGGACACACCAAGGCAAGAACAATCACTGGTGAGCAAATTCTTTGTATAGCAAAGTTGGTGGGTTCCAAAAAGAAACACTCTGGGAAAAATCCTTCATAATTCAAGAAAGTGCATTCCCTCTACTTCCTTAAGTAGTGTCCACTCATGAATAATAATAATGGCCCGAATTTCTACACCTTCCACTCTGTACAAAACATCCGAGTTAATGTATGCATCAGTAGGAAGATTTTCTTCCAGCAGCGTCCTGTTATGTACTTTGGGGCTGAAAGATTAAGGGAGATTCTTGTATCACCAGAACCTATAATCTTCCCAATGCTAGACTACAATGCATCCTTCAATGTACATGTCTTTATCCTATTATAATAGTTTCTCATGAATCAGAATGAGTTGTATGGACCTATCCGTCCACTTGCTATGCAAATTGTGCATATTGTAGCTAGCACAAAGCTTAGATTCCAAGGCATTATTAGAAGCATACTGGGGCCGAGACGTCTTGCTGAAATCAATGCATCTGTGAACCCATTCATCCTTCCCCTTATAAAATACAACTTAAGTCTAGACGTTTTCATCTTCATACTCTACTAAGGCAACATGGCATTTCCAAGTTTTTTTGGGCACAAAGGGGAGAAAGCTCTAGACTTTTTGGATGACTTAGAAATGGCCTTCCTAGTCACAGGCCGGGATGATGAAGCAACCAAAGTACGGGCCTTGTCTTTAGTTCTAAAGGGTGATGCTCGAGTGTGGTATCAAGCTCTCCCAGAGGCTACAAGGGGTAATTGGGAGGATCTTAAGACCGCATTGATGCACAAGTACCAAGATATAGAGCCACCTGAAGATATTTGGAGACAACTCTTAGATCTTCGCCAAACCTTACCAGGGGAGTACCAAGCATATGAATGCATGTTTATAAAATTGTGGGATAAATGGATAGCCTCTTTAGCTGAGGAGGAAAGAGTACCTGATTGCCTTAAGAAAGATTGTTTTCTAGCCGGACTCCATCCTCTACTAAGGGAGAAGGTCAAAGGAAAGTTTCCCACATCCTATGAAGAATCAGTCACTTATGCAAGGGAGAAAGATAGAAAATTGAAGTATCAAGCCCAGTTGAAGGGGGGAGTTGAGCCCATGCAGGTTTTACCAACCATGCCAAGGCTTAGAGAAATAGCAGAGGCTCCACCTCAACCAGAGATACCACAGCAAGAGCTCCTACAACGCATTACTAATCAACTTGAAAGCCTTTCATTCAATTTGGTGCAAGGAGTGCAGCCCCCTCCCCTCATAAATGAAGGCAATCGAGGTCCAAGGAGGCAAGAAAGAGAGTATGTTTGCTATAATTGTGGGGAGACTGGCCATGGTATGTACTTTTGCCCTCATCCTAGGCGTTTTCCAGGAAATGGGTTCCAACCAAGAAGGAGGAAACAACAATTGACACCACCTAGGGAAAGGTTTGTTCCACCAAATCCAGGGCCTCCACCACTGGTTCAAGTTCTCCAGCATCCTCGACCACTTGCAGAGGTGCCGCCCTTGCCTGTCCAGTCGCCAGAGAATCATGATGTTAGGATAATTAGTTTAGATGAGAGTGATGTCAAAGGGAAGGCCAAAGTAGTAGAGGTTGAAGCAATGCCGATGAAGAAATCCCGAAGAATTGAGAGAATGGAGCCTACACCACTAAAGGAGGTTGAAATTATGGAGGAGGAGGCTGAGTCATCAATGGCTGCAAAGACACGCAATAGTAAAAAGAGGAGGGCTCGCTCACGCCGACACATTGAGCCAAATGATTTTTCCCTAGGTAAAGGTACTAGAGATTATGATTTGCTTGCTGATGTGAGGAATCAAGGGCCAAAAATTTCATGGCCCCAATTACTACATCTATCTCCAACAGTGCGGCGACAATGGTCAAAGATGGTAAGCATTAGACCCATGAAGAATAGACATGTGGATGCAATCCAAGCTAGAAAGATTAAAGATATTGTGCCTCTAGTGGAAGCCAAAATCAATGGACAGAGAGTGTCAAAGACATATGTGGATGGAGGTGCAGAGATTTGTGTCATGACAGAAAAGTTGATGCATCGTTTGGGATTAGAGGTAAATGAAACTACTAAATTTGGGGCCAAAATGGCTAACAATGTAGTAGTAAATTGTTTGGGAGTTATAAAGAAAGTCAAGGTAAAGGTGTGTGGAGTGCAATTGGAGCTTGATATGTATGTGATGCTAGTGAAGGGGGACAAGTATCCGCTCATTCTTGGGCGACCATGGCTAATGGGAATAAAAGCCAGACAGGATTGGGAGACAGGGGCTTTAGAGCTAAGGCCACAAAAGGGCTGCATAAAAAATAAAAGAGCACTATCTACAATATGAAGGAGGGCCGACAGGAGGATCTTGTGTTAGAGACCACCGCTGATGAATGGAGTTCCAGCGAGGGTTGGTCATCTATGACGGAGGGAAAGTTTTCTAATGAGGAGGAAGAAATCTCTCTAGAAGTGATGGGGATTACATTAAAAGGGCCTTGTAGTAGTGAAATTCCGCAGCAGCTTCCAAAGGTCGAGAAGGAGGGGTTAGAAAAAATGTTGGCTAAGGATCTATTAGTTGAGGAGAAGGCAGCCTACATGGAAGTGGTGATAAAACACTTTGCACTTTTTATTTTTGATTATGAACACATCACAGGTGTGACAGCAGTACAACATCACATTAATCTAAAAGAGGGAGCACGGCTAGTGGTGCAGCGACTACAACGATTGGGAGTAGTTCAACAAAATGCTCTACTCACTGAGGTGCAACGACTTTTAAAGGCAGGCTTCATCTATCCAATAGGGGACTCAGAGTGGGTTTCACTTGTGGTGGTGATACCCAAGAAGAATGGAAAATTGAGGATTTGTGTGGATTACAAGCCGCTAAATGTTGCAACTAAGAGAGATTACTTTCCTCTTCCCTTTCAAGATGAAATACTCAACGAGGTGGCCGGGCATGAGAGATACACTGTTTGTGATGGGTATTCAGGTTATTTCCAGATCCGAATAGCTAAGGAGGATCAACAGAAGACCACATTCATTACACCTTGGGGTTGTTTTGCTTACAAAGTAATGCCATTTGGATTAACAAATGCCCCAGCTATCTTCCAGCGATTCATGAATTATGTCTTCCAACCATATTTTTGGAAATCCATCAAGGTCTTTATTGATGATTTTTGTATTTATAGTTCTAAGGCTTTACATCTAGGAAAGGTGGATGAAGCTTTTAACCGCCTTGCACAAATGGGGGGGCAATTAAACCATGAGAAGTGTAGCATTGGTGAAAGCAGTGTAACTTTGTTAGGGCATGTCGTAAGTGAGAGGGGCATTGAAGCAGATCCAAACAAAGTTAAGGCCCTATTGGCGGTGCCATCACCATCTTCTATGAAGCAACTAACCTTTTTCATTCAGAAGGTGCGATATATGGGGTGGTTCATTCATCTCCTCTCCCAATTAATATTTCCACTACAACAGTTAACCCACTCTGAGGAGCTCCTGTGGAGTGATGACACCGAAAGGTGCTTTCACGAGGTGAAGAAGACTCTTAGTACCCTTCCTATAATTTTACAGCCGTGTTGGGATCAGGAGTTTTTTGTTAATCCGAGTTTTGGGGAAGATTCTCTAGGGGCAGCACTAATACAAAAGGATGCTAAAACTGGCCTAACGAGACCAGTTTACTTTTCTAATAGAGTAATGACAGCATCAGAACGAGGGTACAAGATGGTCGAGGTGATGGTTTTGTCTCTAATGTTTGCTATAAGAAAGTTTCGTCCTTATCTTCTCCCTAGGCCATTCACAGTGATCACGATAGAAGAGTATTTTCCCTATGCCTTACAACACATGGATGTTTCAGCTAGAATCGCTAAGTGGGTGATACTACTCCAAGAGTTTGACTACACCTTCAAGGTGGAGGATTCTACTCGAGCTTGCCTAGCTGATTTGTTGACCCATAGATGTCATCAAAAGAAGGAAAAAGAGAAGGAAAAGGTAAAAGAGAAGACACTCCTTTTGAGGAGCCGCCGCGGGTGGAGAATGCCCATGCCCTCTACTTTGATGGAGCCTACAAGTGTATTAAAGACAAAGCGGCAGCAGGAATAGTGGTGTACAGTCCCGAAGGTGACAAACTTTATGGAGAAGGTATTAGCTTGGAGGATATCCATTCTAATAATGAGGCAAAATATCAGGCCTTTCTTTTAGGTTTGAGGTGGTGTCTTTCACATGGTGTCACTCGACTTAATGTTTTTGGGGATTCTATGCTAATTGTTAAGCAAATGAAAGGAATCTGGGCTTGTAAAAATGATAACTTAGCAGTGAAAATGAAGAAAGCTAAAACTCTTATGAGAAAGCTACAGAAAGCCCAAATCTATTTTGTGCCAAGGCGCACAAATGGCGACGTAGATGCTCTAGCAGCTGAAAAATTGAAAGAGGTAATGGTGGGCATCATTATGGTAAAGCTTCCCTTGTTTCAAGGTAAGTTTCAACCACAAGATGTGCTTTATTTTCTCGAGCAAGGTGAGGCACCTACACATATGAGTAAAAGTGAGAAAATGTGGCTAGCTACTAAGGCCACTAAATACCGCTTGATAAATGATGTGTTGTATTGCAAAGGAAAGGATGCAGTGCTTAGAAGGGTGCCAACAGGAAAGGAGATTATAGATGTGATTAAGAGCTGCCATGAAGGGGTTTGTGGCAGACATTTTGCTCAAGAAATAACCAGCAAGAAGATTCTCCAAGCCGGTTTTGTGTGGTCTAGTCTACATCGAGATGTGCAACATTGGTGCCGCACTTGTGACGATTGCCAAAAGGTCGGACCAAGGAAGCTAGTGCATGAGTAACAAAATCCCATAACTACATATGGTCCATTTGAGAAATGGGGGATTGATGCAATAGGGCCACTCCCACGAACTCAATCTGGCAAGGAATACATCATAATGGGTGTGGACTACATGACGAGGTGGGCAGAGGCTTCAGCAACTAGTAGGATCACAGCCCAAGAAGTGGGAAAATTTGTGTTTGAAAATATTTGTTGCAGGTTTGGCACACCCTTGGAAATTATCTCTGATCGGGGTCCTGGTTTTAGGGCGAACCTAATAGGGGAGCTAATGGAAAGGCTAAAAATCAAGCACAGGCATTCTACTCCCTACTATCCACAGTGTAATGGTTTGGTCGAAAAAGTGAATGGGCTGATTTGTAAGATAATTACCAAGCAGGTACACATGCACCCCAAGCATTGGGATAAAAAGTTGAGTGCAGCTCTTTGGGCCTACAGGACTTCATTCAGAACCTCACTTGGCTATACTCCATTTCACCTCGTTTATGGCCAAGAGGCTTTGCTTCCTATAGAGGTGGAACTGGCCAGTTTGCGTGTTTTAGTAGCCAATCAAGAGAAGAATCAAGATAAGAAGTTAGCGGAAAGGATCTTGGATCTAGAGAGGCTGGAATTAGATAGAGAAGTAGCAGTCCAACACTATTCCATGCAAGCTGAAGAGAAGAGGAAGACCTTTAATAAGAAGTTGGCTAGCAAACACATAAGGGAATGATCACTTGTGCTATGCTATGATAACAGCTTTGATAACAGAAAGGATGCTAAACTTGTGTTCAAGTGGGAAGGGCCATTCATGGTCATAAGGAGATATCCAAATGGCAGCTATAAGCTAGGTGACATGGATGGGAAGGTTCACAAGACAAGGGTAAATGGATGGCAACTAAAGCCTTATTTTCAAAGAAATATGAACACTTTGGAGCAGTCATTTAATGAAGAGCCACCAATGAGGGGGTGCAGTCCTCCTTGCTCTATTTGACCATCATTAGCAAGCTGGAGGCATGAATACCTCTAGCCTAAGGGGAGGGCTAATGATCCGGGTTTTTTACAACCCAGATTATTACCACAAAATTTGGCCAAAGCCCCTATCAAGAGCTCACCATATCACTTTGGGTTTACTTTTCAAGCACTAGGTATGCTACATTGCTTCTCGATTATGATAACTCTAGCAAATGGGGGGAACAAGTTCTTAGAAGGCATGTCAATGTAAAGGGTAAAAGGGATGGTTATCTTAGTGAAGATGGAAATGGATTACATCTAGGAGTGCATAGATTTTTCAAAGGACTAGCCTCCAACTACACATGGGCCCCGTTTGCATCACTAAGATTTGGAATCTATCACCATCATTAGAGGACACCTCACCCTAGCACACAAGTCAATATCCACATCATGCTGTCATTTGGATCTTGCACAAAAGCTTACAAGCATGGACACCTTTTGTCACATGCTTATATGTATTTATATACATATGGGGGACTAAAATCAAAGCAGCTTTTAGAAGCCGTTTTTTATAATCTCAATAACTCCCAAGAAAAAGCGAATTTCAAGAAAATTCCCCCGATGCCCAATCGATTTCGACTTGGTCTACAAAGTTGCAGAAGAAACTTTTTTCAAATTCCTCATGGATTTAAAGTTACGAAGGCACAGACTGCTGGCTACATGCAATTTTCTTCTCTCTTTCACCACACCAACTTTCCACTCTGTCCTTCTTGTAAATATATTATAATAATGTGCTTTGGGCACCCACCTCTTGTAATCTAGCTCCATTTCTCTATTTTGTCTACCACCATCTTTGGCTTCTTGCATGATGACCAAGGTGGGGACTTGTCCCATCAGTATTCTCCATATTTTCAAAGATGCCATACATCATCTAGGATTATGTTAATCAAGAAGATTAGCTTAATCTAATCCCTCATGGAGGCTATATAAAGAGCCCATGGAGAATGAAGAAAGGGGGAGGAAGGACAATGACAAGTCCATGAGAGCATTCTAGAATATCCTCATCTCTTTGAGGAAGCTATGAGTAAGTTCTTTTATTATGTAGTATAATGGCAAGCTTCCTCTACCTCTTCTCCTATTATCTCCCTCTCTTCGCATCTTCTCATTCCATGTAGCATAATGGCAACTTCTTCTATCTCTTCTCCTCTTGTCTCCCTCTCCTCTCATCTCTCTCTCTTATATTCCAATATGGTGTCTAGTACATATATTCTCTCTTGTAAATTTGTGTCTTGGTTCTCTTGATTCTCTTTGAGAAAAGGGATGTCCTAGCCCATCCTCCCTTTGGCTAGGTGGTGCCCCTCTTTAGTTCTCTTAGTGAGGATTGGAGGTTGGATGGGTAAGAGGCAACCCCTTCATCATTTCATCCCTCAATGGCAACTCATAGGCAGTAGATTCTTGCCTTTTGAATAATTTGATTCTTTTTCTTGCTACCGAAATTTTTATGGCTATCCCATCCAGCTCATTCAATGCATAAGTAGCATTATCAAACACCTTTCTTACCACATAGGGTCCAAACCATCTTTTGGAAACTTTACACATGGCACTATGGTAGTTATCTAAACTGCTATCATAAACCAATACCCAATCCCCATCTTGTATGGTTCTTGGTCTCAGTCTATGTCTTTTGTCAAACCGTTTCTTGTTCTATATCCTTGCTGCCCTTAACTTTGTAGTTGCTGCCTCTATGTCTTCTGACTTTCTTTCCAACTGTCTAATGCATAAGGCCAACAACTCCTCTCGATTCAACTCCTCCTCCCAAGGTAACACACTCCATGTGATTGTCATCTCTTCTATCGGTATGATAGCTTTTTGACCATACATCAATTTTGTAGGCATATATCCTGTAACAACACTATGAGTTGTTATGTCAGCCCACAAAGCATAAGGGAGCAATTGTGGCCACTCTTTTATCTTCTTCCACATGCTTTTGCCAATACCTTCACAATAGGTGGATGACCTCTTTCACTTTTGCCATTTTCTTCAGGGTTATAGGCTGAAGTTAAAGCAATCTTTATCCCCAACCGTGCAAAGAAATCATGAGCTTCATCTGCATCTAACTCACCCCTATCTGCTGTAAATTTTCCCACACAGCCATGTCGACAAAAGATCTCTTCTAAGAGAAAAGCACATACGGCATTTGTCATCTTAGTATGTAGAGCTCTCCCTTCCACTTGATTGGTCAAGTCTTCACGAGCAAGCACAAGATACCTCATTTGCCAAAGACCAGTAGGCATTGTGACCAAATCCACCACCCACTTAAAATGAAGAGACAATGGATATGTGGGTTGCAATCCATCCCAATGTCTCACAGTTGAATACATTTGACATGTCATACATGTTTCCCCAAAGTGAGCAACATCCTTATACATACCTTGCCACCTATATCTTTCTTTGATCTTTGTAAAAGTACCCCAAACACCTTTATGACTAGCCCACAAGCTTTCATGAAATTCTTGCATTACTTTTACTTGTGGAGCTCTGTCACCCAAAACTCGCAATGGCATACCCTGTTTCTTTTTAGCATGCCTCCATAAGTATCCATCTTTTAAGAAAAATCCATAGGCTTTCCTCTTGATCTTCTTAAACTCCTCATCTGACCATTCATCTCTCTTTGTTAATGTACTGAGATATTGACCAATTCTCAGGCACTCTCCTACATATTTGTCTTCTAGAAACACTTCTACACAAGATGCAAAACATCTAAAGTGTCTTCTCTTTGTTGTCCAAGCTTCTGTTAATGCTATAGCAACACCTTGCATTACTAAATTCACTCTTGCAACATCATTTTTAGCCATAAGAAAGTTATCTTCTTCCTCCTCATCCATCATCCCATCTTCATTCTCATAGAGTTCTCGAGATAACATGTCTGCCACTAGGTTATCTCTTCCTGCAATATGCGGAAATTTAGGGTTCAAAGATTTGATGTATGCAATCCACCGGAGCATAGCAATGTCTGGGGTAGCACAACTAGTAAGCATACCCAATACCGGCAAACAATTAGTCTCAATGACTACATGAGCACCCATAAAATACTCCTTATCACATTTAAGGGCTGTCACAATTCCCCATAATTCTCTTTTTACGTGTGGATATCTTCTCTGTCTTTCAGCCAATAATTTTGCACCAAAGCGTATTGCATATCTTTGCCCTTCCTCATCATCTTGCCCAATTTCCCATCTTATCCCGATTGGGCTTGTATCAACAGTAATAATGATAGGCTTTCCACGTGAATAATTAGCCTTTCTCAATGTAGGAGCAGATTTTAAGAGTTGCTTCAATTTCTTCATTGCTTTCTGATGCTTCCTTTCCCAATGCAATATTTGACATTTCCTTAAAAGCTGATAAAGAGCATCAGCTACATGTGCAAAGTGAGGAATCCATATCAAATAGAACACACATGTACCCAGGAATCTACACACCTCTGATACATTCATGCATACATCTCGCATTCTATCAATCTCATCTATTTTTACTGGTGATGGCCTTCGCCCATAAGGCCCACACATATGCCCAACAATCAAAACCTCTTTAACTCCAAAGACACCAGAAAGAGTTAAATGCACCTCTTCTAAACGTGTCAAAATCCTCTCACAATCCACAATATGATCTGCAACAAACTGTTTGCATCCATGAGCATCCATCTCTTCATTCTTTTCATCCACTACACACCCTTTGATTGGAACATCATCCAAGAAGGGCATAGTCAATTGTGGTATAAAATCCCTGAGTGCCCTATTCATAGCATTTTTCATGTGTGCCACTGAGTTTGTTGCACCCTGTGGGAGAGTACACATCCGTACTAACCCCAAAGGAGTCTTCATGGTTGTGATATCCCTGCTTTCAATTGCAAGCTGAAACTGATGATACCCCAAGTAAAGGTCACCCAAAGAATAGATCGCTATGCTTGCAAAAGCCTATGCAAATTCATCAACCACAGGACCTGCACCCACATTTCTTATGGTCACTTTATTGATCGGTTGCATGTCTTGAATAAATCTCAAAGCCCCATTCTTTTTGGGCACAGTAAACCAATGATTTGAGTACGGACTGAAGAAGGCTCCAAGATCTTCATGCGAATCTTTTCATTTAGCAAATCCATTAGCTTTGGCAAGTAAGATTTAGGCACTGGAATAGGCCTCAAGTTCCATGGTACATGTGGCACAGTAAATATGACCATAGAAGAGACAACATTTGGATCCACACAACCTATTTCACTTGGTTGAAATGCAAATGCCTTCCCATGTCTAGCCAACATCTGCATAAAACAGTTTCTCTCAGCAGGTAAAAGAAATCCTTCTGCACCAACTTTCAATTCCTATAATGTTTCAGATGTAAACTGATGACCTATATCTTTAGGATCTCGTAAGCTTGGCTGTCTTGACACTTTTTCATACAAACCCTCACTCTCTGGTGGAAGTGGCAAAACAATTGGTTTCACCTTTTTATCAAGTATTTTGTACTTTGTCTCCACAAGTGCTTCAGCCCATTGTAATCCTTCCTGCTGAGCAAACAATGCTATAACATCATACATATCAAAAGAAGGTACTGACAACACTCTGTTTTCAGCCTCATTTTCTACATGTATAGTTACTGAAATTTCAGCAATAGTATCATTAATATTCAACCCATAAAAGATGCCTAAAATGGCATCATTTTCACCTAACATCCCCAATGCTCTCAGTTTCTTAATAGCCCGTTACATAGATATGCGTTCAACCCTACACATTGCTTCCATAGGCTTAAACCAACATGAACTGTTTGCTATAAACTGAGAATTACCAATAGTAAATACATGCTTCATTTCATCAAGAGGTGAGTACACCCTCTGAACATCACTATTGTAGCCCCGCATTACAGCAGTGCTTAATGAAAATCCAGGTCTTTGAATTCCCTTGCATTTGGAACCAACGGAGACTCTCCAAGCGTATCACGATTTCTAGGATGATTAACACAAACAGTAAGAAATTGGACTGCTTTCCTCCCATCTTTGCTTCTGACTCTTGCATAAGCAGAATCATCATCAAGTACCTTTGTTTCCATACGCACTCCTGTAATATAGGGCTGTCCCAAAATCACTACATATGAGGAATTATCTTGCATAAAGAAGTGTCGCTCTTCCTGTATATCACCAATTGTCACTTTTACATTAGGACATGCAGCATTGAGCTCCCCTGAATAATTATTTGCAGCCCTCATATGCCAACCATGATCAATGTCCACAGGCCATGCACCATTTTCATACAATCCCCGCTCAAAGACATTTATCTTAGACCCATGGTCAAGTAAAGCAACACAAGGAGTTTCACACTCCCCTATTTTCACTACCGTTTCAGTGGTAGCTCTAACCCAATGATTTCTTGTGTAGTGACTTTGAGGAATAAATCCTAGATTCTCTTCTCCATATTGTTGCATTTGCCTTACTCCACCATACATATTGCTACAAGACAATGCATTTTCAGCCACTTTCTTCTCTTTTCCACATGCTATCCACTGATTAGTAGCTTCCTGCATAGATAATCTAGTACTTACTTTATGCTCATATTCAGCCTGAATTCCCAACAAACCAATTTTCTCTTCAAATTGCAGCAATGCACTAGTGGTATCACCAAGAAACTAACACTTCCTTTTAAATATATCAATGATCTCATCATGAAATTCTCGCTTGGCAATGCCAAGCACCTCTCCCAAGGTAAATTCCACCCGACTGTTTAAGCCGTTCTTCAAGAACCTTCTTAAGATCTGTGGCTATCTCAATGTCAGATTGCAACTTATATCTTGGTTGCTTGCCCTTCTTTTTTCCCTCTTGTTTGTTATTCTATTTTTACTTCTGATTGACCTCTTCCATAACATGCTTGGGAGGTGGCTGATTTGCAGCTTTAGGCTAATCCACACTTCTTCTTGTCATTCTTTTAGATGTCCCTGCAATATCTTCGTCTCTTTTTCATTTTTCTTCCACAAGTACATCCGTGTTTTGTACCATTGCTAAATATGCATACACTGAATATGCATTTACCGGTGATTCCCAACCAGTTATGCTACAAATGTCTTGCCTTGCACGAGACATTTCACTATCAGTGACCTTTCTCTTTTCAGCTGCATGTAAAGCATGTGTCCATATTTCAGCCTTTGGACCAACCATCACTTGGCCATGCATTTTATCCAACTATAGACCAAAAGTAGAAGCATGCACCACCACATAAGCATTTTGAATAGCCAAGTCTTCCAACAACTTCTGCATTCCTCCCTTTCCAAAATTCAAAGCAAAAGGCAATCCCGTTTCTTGTGCATGGATCTTGCCATCTTTCAAAAAGATAAGCTATCATGCCAAGGCCTCTTGATAGGCAACACAATCCTTTCTCTCATGCTGCAAATTGTCAAATCACATACATCTTTTCCAGGCTTAGGGGCTGCTGCCTGTCCCCTTTCCTCTTGTCATTTTTCATCCAATTTTGCAACCTTCAATTGAAGATCCCATATCCCTTTGACCAATTCATCTAATACATCTTCCCTAATAGAGGGAACAATAGTAGGTACAACCATAGGGTTAGCACAGAAGCAGGTGGCTTACTGGATACTTTAACTATCTTACCCATAACAGTAGGCAAGCTAGAGACATGCAATCTTTCTCTTCTTTATGCTTCTTCACAAGCGCAGTAACAGCTTTCTTGTCATGTCTCCACTCTATTTTCAAACCTGTTGTAGAAATAATTCAATTTTTTGACTTGCAAGAGCTTGCTATTCTGCAAGATCCAACTGCTCAAATCGACTCTCAAATTCTCTTAACAACTCCATAGCCATAAGACCCTTATTGAGTTGTATAACCCACTCTTGAAAAGTCTTGCACGTAATCAAATTGGTGTCCTCAATGTAAAATTCTTCCCTGAGTGCCTTCTTGAAGGCTACCCAGTCTGCATCTTGCAAGTATAATTTAGTAATTTGTGCTTTCAGTTCATGAATAGTAACACGTACAAAATACTAGTTCCATGCAGATTGAGCCACTCCAAAGAATTCCATCTTCTGAGCATAGGTATGTACATATGCAGATACATTTCTCCCATTGAATAACTTCACCTCATGCTCAACTACTTGCAAAGCATTTATCACAACACTTTCTATTTGAGCTGAAGCTTGCATCACCTATTGTTGTTGTTGTATCTACATAAGCATATTCATATTTTGCACCAACTGTTACAAAACATCACTAAATATTCTATTCGAAGGTTCTTCCATATTATCTTTCCTTCTTCTATGATGACCTTTCACGTCGAGTTCACCAATATTGGAGGGGTTTTTGTCGAAAGGTCGAATCCACCGAGGATCAGAAGTAGAAGGAAGTAGAGATAGGAGATGGAAGAGAAGATAGAGAATACCCAAGTGGTAAACACTACAAAAACAAATCACAATGAATTGAAACAATATGTATTGAAAGAACTTGGAATCTTTGCACTACTCAGAAGCAATCTCCAAGCATTAGATCTCCTAGAGCTCCTTCGTAGACCAAAAACGTGGATTAGAACAATCAACTCTTTCTCTACTACCTAGAACCCAAATTTGATGGCTCTGTTGGCTCCGAAAGGGGGTAAAAACCTAGGACACCTGATCACAGATCTCCCAGATTACTCCTTCTTTCGGTTTAATCTATAGTTTTCAGCTTATTTATAGCAATCTTGACACACGCAATTTTGTCCATCTGTCTTTTTTATGAAAAATCTCCTAATTGGCTGAAAAAGCAACTAGCTTTTTGTATGCCATCCTAATCTAGAAGATTTTTCTAACTTTTTTGGATTTTTACAATAAATAATATAAAAAATAAACTAAAATTATCCAAAAATCTAGTATTTTTTTATAATGCATGCAACTCACACTAGTACTAATGGCTCAGATCACATTGACTCTCTAGATCAATAGAGAAGTCGGATGATGATGCATTCCATACTTTTTCACACTCTATCCTCATAACATCATGACACCGCGTCGGATACATGGAACGAACCTGCCATGAGAGGTCTCTCCATGGGTGCTGCTTGGAGCGAGAGGACGCTTGGCTGCCAAGGGAGGCTCTGGCTGTAAATTTCTTGTCTCAAGATCCCACACAAGAGCCTGATGTGACTCGAGATGGGATCTCAAGGCCCGTGTACTAGTCTATAGGCGAAACTTGGAGTGGCAATCCTGATGATTGCTGGGGTAGCCTTCGGGAAAGATACTTGATGCATTCCAAGACTATGATAAATAAATATCATATATTTGAAAAAGGAACTTGCTTGACTTTTTTTTTTAATGTCAGTGCCTAAGTTACGTGAAGAAGGAACCTATGTTTAAATTGATTAATTAAGGAAGCTTCCTTTGCATGTCAAACATAATGTGGTAGGTAATTAGATAACTAAGCAACCCGAGGAAAGTGCGGTGGACGTGACTTGGGTCCGTCCTACGGAAGGATGGTCCCGGTTAGCTGGGAACTTTTCTCAAAAGACGTGATAACAAAACTGTGAAGACCTAGAGACAGTAGAGTTAGAATCCCGATTTATGTTGTTTTAGGGGAGCGGAATGGGACTATGCCTTATGGGCAGAAAGGTTGAGCTTCACATCCCTCTCATTTCCCATTCTCCATGAACCAAGTGCAGCATAAATCCGCTTCGACTCTATTGTTTCTATGCAAAGTGGTTCATATGGAGCTCAACGCTAGCCAGACTTGGCTGATAGGGAAAAAAAACCTTGACTTCAGGTCGGTCCTAAGTGGGAATGGCCAGTTACTTCCACTTCAGGACAGACTCGGGAAGACCTAGATCGCAAACCCTATGACATTCCTTGCAATTGCTAGGTGGTGCTTTCTAGACTCTCTTTCGGATGGGCTACTAAGACGTGTCCCACAAGTGGACAAGCGGACACATTACAGTTGGTATCAGAGCCAACCAACGAGGTCTAAAGATTATAGGGGAACTTAATGGAGGGAAAATAAAGGGAATAAGGGGATGAACAGGGAAGGGTGAGTAGAATAGAGCAGTGTTTTCTATTGAAAACATTTCTTTACTCACTTATGGATGTTGGGTTGCAGAGTCACGAAGCATGGAGCAAGTTCTTGGTATTCTAGGTCATGTTCATGACTGCAATGCATGCTTCAAATTATCATCAGTAGCTTGGCATGATGAATATTCTGGACCGCATCTATAATCATTTGCCCGTGTATGAGGAGCGGAGATGGACGGGAGACTTAGGCATATACTACATAGCAACCCACTGACTCGCGTACCTTCAGACCAACTTGAAGAGAATCAAGTGGATGGAGGATTTAAAGATCATGAAGCTATTCATCTTTATCGAAGCTCACGTAAATGCAAATTTACATGTTAGCGGTTGGCAATTCAAGCAGAATAAGTATGTCTATGAAGAAGTGACCCAGGTGATCTTTGTTGATAGAATCAAAGTGTTATGGTGCTATGACAAGAACGGGTATCAAATGAAGGGATGCCCCAAGCTTCCTATGACTTACCATTTCCTGAAAATCCATGATTCCACTCCATACTATTATTCTATCCATGTAGCCGATTGTAACACAATCCTATTTTCCCCAAACTGATGTATTAATCAGCCTGTCCTACTTATCCAAAATAAATGTACTCAAGGGGTTATGCCTTCGTGAATAAATAAGACTTTTTATAATTGTCTATCTTGATCATAAATGTTAACTAAGGTGTTAAGTGATTAAATCACTTAGCTAAAAAGCTGTGCTAATCATATTAACGTAATATGAGAACATATGATAAGATGTTAACATAAAGAATCTTATTGTTCAGATGCAACCCCAAGCGCAGTTCCAAATCCGACTCCTGCACTAATTCCAACTGCGGCTCAAGAGAAGAAATTCCTTCTCAAACAAATTAAGCCACTCGAGTTTGATGGCAAGAGAATGATTGTTCAAGCCGACGCCAAGATTTGGATTGAGTCCATGGAGGACTATTTTGAGGCAGCAAGAACTGCACCTGCTAACCAAGCCATGCTTGCCAAACTTAACCTAACAGACGAAGCAAGACTTTGGTGGAAACAATGGTGTAGAGACCAAGCGATCTTGAAGGGGACAATCACTTGGGATAGGCTTAAGGAAGCTGTGCGAGGGAGGTATCTGCCACTTGCCTACCGCACACAAAAGATGAATGAATTCTATGACTTGAAGCAGCTAGGATTATCCCTTGAAGCATATTATTCAAAGTTCATCTCACTCCTAAAGTATGCACCCCCAATGGATATGACACATCAGGTGTCAAAATTCTGTATTGGGTTGAATCCACCCATAAACACTCGATTGGAATCAACGTGCCCAACGGACCTACAAGATGCACTCATTCGAGCTGCTCCAATAATACAGGAGGTGCAGACCAAACTAAGGAATTGCAGGATTTGGCCTTACAAGGATCAAAATAAGGGCATGTCTAAGGCTCAGACTAAGAGAGCACAAGGTCAGAATCAGGGCCAAACAAAGAAAGCTAGAGTCAATGCTGTCAACAACTTTGTTCCAACACAAAGCAATGATTACAACCCACGTTGCTTCCATTGCAACAAGCCTAGACACTTCAAAAGGGAGTGTCCCAAGCTAGAGGGCATTGCCAGGGGCAATTCCAAGGTCAAAATAGAGCCACTCATGGCCAAGGAACCACCGAATGGCCAGAGGGAGAACCTCCAATGTTTCCACCAAGGATCTGGATAATGAAGAAGATCCATCCATGGATGCTAACATTGAGAGGGAAACGGTTCACGCCATTCTTCACAAGAAGGGTCCAAATCGCTAATTCTCGGTGATTCAAACTCCATTAGAATATCAAGGTAAAAGCTTCAAAACCTTGATTGACTGTGGCAGTACACATTCCTTCATTTCACCAATCTGTGCAAAAATATTAGGGATAGCCACAATAGATGCACCTACTTGTGGAATTAGCAAATGGTTGCGAGGTCACTTGTACTAGGCAAACTGCTAAGGTGAAATTCCTAATGGTGGGTGGGAAGCCAACTTCTATGAGATTCAGGGTAATGAACCTAGGTGTCCACGAATGTTTACTCGGAATGGATTGGCTAATACCCAATGATGCCCACATCGACTGTGGGGAGAGCCAAGTCTCCTTCTGCAATTCTGAAGGGGAACTAGTCACGACTCAAGGTGAGGCTGGTAAGCCAAAAATATAGTTGGTAAAAGCAACATGGATAATAAAAGGTGTTCAAAAGGGTCTACTTGTCTATCTGATTAAGCCGAATAAGCTAGATCAGAATCAAGAATGTGGAGAAGAACCTTCATGGTTAAAGGAATACATAGACGTATTCCCTGAAGATCTGACGGAACTTCCTCCCGAAAGGGAAGTCGACCACGAAATCAAACTTGTGCCAGGATCTACATCGGTTGCAAAGAGGCCATATAAAATGTCCATCCCAGAAGCTATTGAACTGAAAGAGCAACTCAAGCAACTGTTAGACCAAGGCTACATCCATCCTAGCAGTTCTCCATGGGGAGCTCCAGTGTTGTTCCAAAAGAAGAAAGGTGGAACGCTTCGCCTATGCATTGACTACAAAGGGTTGAATCAAGCAACTGTCAAAAATAAATACCCCATTCCAAGAATAGATGAATTACTTGACCGTGTTTAAGGGGTGAAGATCTTCTCAAAGATAGATCTCAAATCTGGATATTATCATATAAGGATCAAAGAAGAAGATATCCCGAAGACTATATTCAGTACAAGGTATGGACACTTCGAATTCCTAGTGATGTCATTCAGGCTTATGAATGTTCTGCTATCTTCAACAGGTTAATGCAGGATATCTTCAGGCCCTATCTTGATGACTTCGTACTCGTCTTTTTTGACGATACCCTAGTCTACTCAAAACAAGGAAAGGACCATGAACCCCAGCTTTCCATTGTTTTTGAAACAATGAGAGCACACAAGCTTTATGCCAAGAAGAAAAAGTGTGCATTTTTCAAGCAACAAATTGAATATCTGGGATTCATTGTATTAGTAGAAGGAATTTCAGTAGATCCAGCTAAGGTCAGAGACATTCTGGAATGGCCAACACCAACTTCTGTCAAAGAAATGCGTAGTTTTCTTGGGTTGACAGGGTGGTACATAATTTTCATCAAAGATTATGCTTTGATTGCAGCACCTCTAACTGATCTACTAAAGAAGCAAGTAGCAATTGTATGGTCACCTGCTAAACAAACCAGCTTTGACAAACTAAAGCATAGCTTAGTATCAGCACCCATCCTGAAACTTCCTGATCTTAGTAAGGAGTTTGAAGTGGTAATTGATGCTAGCACACTTGCTTTACGAGGATGTGTACTTATGTAAGAAGGTCATCCTGTAGCTTATTCTTTAAGAAAATTGAAGAGCCATGAGAGGAATTATGCTATCCATGACCTGGAGCTGTTGGCTGTCATCCATACTCTCAAATTTTGGAGACATTACTTACTAGGTAACAAATTTTCCTTAGTAACAGACCACAAGAGTCTTAAATGGATTTTCACCCAGAATGAGCTCAATATGTGGCAACGTCAATGGATCGAAGTGCTGGAAGAATATGATTTTGAAATCAAATATAGACCTAAAAAAGAGAATGTACTTGCCAATACACTCAGTTGCAAGGCATTTCTAAATTCTCACATTTTGCAAGATCCATCAACAACAAGGTCTCTAGCCACAAAGGTATCAATGCCAAACAACCCAATTCTTGAGCTAGCAAAAGAAGGGGTATATCATGATCCATTCTATCAGAAAATGCTAAGGGATATCCGCATCAAGGATCAAGACCCAAAGCTAAAGACGAAGTATCAAGAATTCTCCATCAATAATGGACTTGTCTACTTTAGGACAAGGTTATGTATCCCCGCAAGCCAAACTCTCAAGCAGAAGATACTTTGGGAAGCCCATGACACCCCTTTCTCAAGGCATCCTAGTTATGCCAAGACCCTTAACATAGTCAGGAAGAGCTATTTTTGGGAAAGGCTCAAGGAAGACGTACTCAAATATGTCACGGAATGTTTGTCTTGTCAACGCATTAAGGCAAAACATGTTAAAATGCTTGGGAAATTGCAACCACTTGACATTCCACAAATAAAATGGGAGTTCATTAGTATGGACTTTATTGTTGGCTTACCCCAAGTTGAGGGAGGATATAACTCTATTTTGGTTGTAGTAGATATGCTCACCAAGGTTGCACACCTCATCCCTCTCAAGATGAACTATAAAGCTTCGGACATTGCAAGATTATTCATCAAGGAAATATTCAAACTTCATGGGTTACCCAGAAGAATCATTAGTGATCGTGACTTTCTTTTCACATCACACTTCCTGAGGGCTATCTTTGAGGCTATTGGAACACAACTCTATTTCAACACAACTTACCATCCCCAAACTGATGGTCAAATAGAACGAATCAATCAAGTCATTGAAGATATGCTTAGGACATACTACTGTCGCGAACCCAAAAAGTGGATTCAATACTTATCACTGGTTGAGTTTGCTTACAATGCTTCTTACCAACAGAGTATTCAGATGACCCCTTTTCAAGCATTGTATGGGCATGATTGTCGTACCCCTTTGAACTTCTTGGATCCAACTTTGAGGGTAGGAGCTTCATGACAGATGCTGGAAGACATGGATGATCAAATCAAATCAATAAGACAAGACATCCAAGCTACCAAGGATAAACAAAAGGCCTACGCTGATTCGAAACGACAAGACAGATCCTTCATCAAAGGTGATATGGTCTTCATCTGTGTAGGCCCTAAAAAGAGTTCGTTGTCCTTGGGAGAGTACAAGAAGCTAAGTCTGAGGTATTGTGGACCTTATAAGATCATCAAGTATGTAGGGCCTAATGCTTACAGACTACAGCTACCCGCAACTCTAAAGATTCATAGTGTATTCCACGTTAGCCTATTGAAAAGGTATCTACCTAATATGAATCATGTATTTGATTATTAGCAAATTGTAATGCCTAGCCAAGGAGTCCTTGAGCTACGGCCTGATAGAATCCTAGATGTTAGGGAGAGGCATTTGAGATCAAGGACCTTGAGAGAATACATCATCCATTGGAAAGATTATCCCGAAGAGGATGCCGCCTAGATGGATGAAAATACTCTCAACCAACAATACCCCCAGATCTTCTCGAGATGAGGACATCTTTATTCCTCTAAGGAGGAGAGGATGTAACATCCCTACTTGTCTCCCCCATGAGAACCCCCCTTTAAAATTTTACAATTAGTTTAAACTTTTTTACCTCTCTCTCTCTCCTGCCGACAGCATGTCGGGGACAGAGAGAGAGAGAGGGAGTATGAGTGGGAGAGAGGGCATGCATCCCCCAGGTGTGCGGTGGCGGCCCATCAAATGGCTGTCTCCCCCCCCCCTCCCCCATGAACCACCCCCTCCCCCATGGACGTCGCCTTCAATGCCACCCCCTGCTCCATCTTCAGCATCACGTCACCCCCCTACTCAGTCTGAAATGCCACTAGGCTGCCAGGACCACCGCCACCCTCATCCTCATCATTTTCATCTTCCCATTACGATTGAGGAGGAGGAGTCACTGTCAAGCCAACTGACAGAAAGGAAGAAGCTAAAGAAGCTTCTTAAGAAGCTTCCTAGAAGCTTCCACAAAAAGCTCCTTAAGGATGCTTCACCCATGGATCGCGTAAAGGATACAGTTTGTTTGTGAAGGGAGTTTCCTTGCGAGAAGGGAGGACTTCCAACTTGCAGAAAATTTTAGCACACCCTCCACTTGCCCAACTTATTCCCAAGTCCCCATTGCGATGGCCCCAAAGTGCCACACAAGAGAAGCACACGCAGGAGTAAGAGGAGCACATGTAGGAGTCCCCATCTGAAACACAAGAATCGATAATACCCCTCCTGCGGATGTTCAAGTTCCATCAAATTCACCCTTTTCGTTTCCACATGATATGGGTGCATTAAGTATAAATTCGCATAGGAAAAACTTAATTGCATTATTAGAACACTTTGTTTTAAAAATATCATAGGAATGTTTGGAAAAGTTTTAAATTGCATGACAAGGTACTTATATTTCTCGCACCATCACGATGAAAGGTTGTTGCATTTTTGAATATATGGTTCATGTGGTAAAAGATACACTTATGCAATAATGTCCTAGTTGCATCTCGCATATAGGTTAAATATAAACTACGATGTTCTTGTGCATTGGAAGATTTTCATTGGATAATTTACGTTGGAAAGAATGAATTATGTTGTATACAATGCATTTGTGCAATAAAATCCCTTGTGACGACTGTAAATAGGTTAATTCATAGAAGGATGTTTAATTAAAGAATAGATAGTTGCTATGGAGAGGAATAAAAGAAGAAGGGTTATATTTTATTTGATGAAAAGCATATAAGATGCAATACGCATGAAATGACACTTACATTCAATATGAAAAGATAGGTTAAGTTAAGTTGAAACGTTGCTTAGTATTACGCTTGCAGAGTTAATCCAGCTAATCCAGCGTTCTCGTACTTAGATCGTTCTATGTTGCGAGTAAGAGAGAGTACTAGGCCTTAGGACATAAATACTAGTAATATCGACAAACAAAGGATGTTAAGGACCAAGCGAGGTGCTTGCAAACTACCGTTACGACCTTAGATTACTGAACAAGGACGTTTCCCTAGTCCAAGATAAACCGATAGGTTAAACTCTAGGGTGGATTATCAATCAAGACCTACGCCTTGGATTGATTTGGCTAAGAAGAAAATTGACCAACCAAGGACGACAGGGTTGTCCAAGATCTATTTGACTATACCACAAGGAAACCTAAGATAATGATAATTGGGGTTGACAGGGTATAAACCCTAACCCAAGGAAAAAGGGTGAATAAGCAACCTAGCTTACCAAGCCCTTGGAATCTCGCCATCTTGCAAACGATCCATGATCGAATGCTAGGAGCATTTGGGAAGAAGGAATCATACCTTAGCAGTTGGTCGTATGAACGACCACAGAAATGATCCTGATTGTACACTTAGGTACGTTGACTTGGACATGTATCAGATGGATATCAAGACTGCATTCTTGCATGGGGATTTGCATGATGAGATTTACATGGAGCAGTCCAAGGGCTTTGCAGAATCTGGTAGGGAGCACCTAGTGTGCAAGTTGAAGAAAATTATTTATGGCTTACAGTAGGCACCAAGGAGTGGTATCATAAGTTTGATGCCTTTATGTAGTCACAGGGCTATAGTAGGAGTGCTATGGATTCGTATCTTTACATGAAGAAATCCCGTGATGGCTCATTGCTTATTTTGGTACTTTATGTGGATAATATGCTGATAGTAGGGAGAGTTCATGATGATCTGGATGCTCTTAAATCTCAGCTGAAGAAGAGCTTTGAGATGAAGGATTTGGGATAGGCCTCTCACATTCTCGGTATGCACATTAAGTGCGATAGGCATCAGGGACTACTCTACCTCTCATAGAGGGAGTATATTCAAAAAGGCCTTGAGCATTTCGGCATGCAGGATGTGAAGCCTATTGGCTGTCCATTACCTTCTTATGTGAAGGTTTCACAGGTCAATTGTCCACAAACAAAGTCTATAGAAAGATGAGAAAGAGGCCGAGATGGCCACTGTTTCACGAGTAGATGGGCTCAGCTTCAATAGGAATCTCTTTAGGTAAGATCCCTTATGCATTAGCTATGGGTATTTTGATGTATGACATGATAGCCACTCATTGAGATATTGCCTTTGCAGTTGGTGTTGTGGCACACTATATGGCTACACCTGGCAATAAACATTGGGATGCCGTGAAGAGTATCATGAGATACCTAAAAGGAGTAGCAGATATGTGTATTTGTTATGGAAGCTAGGGTATAGAAGTTGTGGGGTACACAGACTCCGATTATGCTATGTAGGACATGCAGATAGTAGGAAGTCCACTTGTGGCTATGTATTCATCTATGTTGGAGGTGCTATCTCTTGGATATCCAAGGTTCAAAAGTGTACGGCTCTCTCCACCACTGAGGCTGAGTATGTTGTAGCCACCATTGAGGCTTACAAGAAGGCCATATGGTTGGGTTGTGTGGTTCATGACCTTGGGATTGATACTATACCTATGCTACATTTGGATTCTATGAGTGCTATTCAGCTAGCCAAGAATCCGGTCTTCCATGAGAAGATGAAACACATTGAGGTGAGATATCACTTCATACGTGGGATCATGGAGGACAAGTTTGTTAATCTTATCAAGATGTCCACTGACAAAAATCCTGTAGATTTGCTCACAAAAAGCCTCACTACTGAGCACTTTCCCTTCCTCAGGAGATTGATGGGCATTGGATGAGATGATGTTTTTCCTCATCCACTTGTACATGTATACATTGTACTTTCTTTTCTTTTTCTTTTCACTCCTTACTAGGGAAGATTTTCCTTTAAGTGGGAGGTTGTTGGGGATAAAGGTGCCTTTGCCTAGCCACCCGTTTATTACTACATTGATAGTACCCGCCACTGTACACTGCATGTGACAGCCGCTGTCACTGTCACTTTATTCTTTATTCTTTCAATGATAGTTTGAATAAAGGAAGGCGCGGTCACACATTGTGATTATTGGAGTTTCCATTTTTTCTCTCTCTCTTTGTCTCTCTCTCTCTCTCTCTCTCTCTCTCTCTCTCTCTCTCTCTCTCTCTCTTGCTCTCCTGCCATAGCTCTTCCAAGTAAGCTTTGATCCTTCTCGCCTTTCATGTAGTAGCCACAAGACCCTTATTGGGTTTTAGAACCCACTCCTAGCAAGTCTTATAGGTAATAAAATTGGTGTCTTCAATGTAAAATTCTTCCTAAAGAGTCTTCTTGAAGGCTACCCAGTTACCATCCTACATGTACAATTTAGTAACTCTATCTTTCAATTCATGTACTGTGAGCCGTAAAAAATACTTGCTCCATGCAAGTTGAACCACCCCAAAGAACTCTATCTTTTGAGCATAGGTATGCAAATATGTAGATACATTTCTACCATTAAACAACTTCATCTCATACTCTACTATTTGTAAAGCATTCATTATAACAGTTTCTATTTGAGTAGAAGGTTGCATCACCTATTGTTGTTGTTGTTGTTGTACTTGCATAAGCATGTTAATACTATGCACTAACTACTGCAAAACATCACTAGAAATTATGCTCAAAGGTTCTCCCATCTTGTCTTTCCTTTCGACGACCTTTCACGTCGGATTCACCAATATTGAAGGGGTTTTAGTCAAAAGGTCCTATCGACTGGGGATCAAAGAGAGAAGGAACTAAAGAATAGAAGATAGAATGGAACAAAAATAATAGACAAGAAGTATATAAGATTAAGACAAAGCTCAATGAATCAAAGCACTATGTATTGATAAAACCTGTCAAGAAGATAAAGAAAATCCTTGTCTAGAACTACTCGGATGCAATCTCCAAGCATTAGATCTCCTGGAGGTCCTTGGTAGACCAAAAATGTTCACCCAATGCTAGCTTCTTCTCTGCTACTCCAAACAGAAAATCTAATGGTTCCATTGGCTCTAAAAAGGAGGTAAAATACCATGATACATGGTCAGAATTCTCCTAGAAACACAATATTAATGAGTTTGGGAATCTCCCAATTCCCATTTTTTGAATACTAAAAAGGTGGCACCCGGATAACATGCCCATAAGTTTCTCAAAATCATATGATGTGACCTATCATTGGAAAGCGCTTGAAAAATGGAATCTATTGAGCTATAGAGCGCTTGATTTGGAGTTATAGTGTTCAAGTTATGCCAAATCCAAAGATTTGACCACGTGTCCCAAACTTATGGGAAATTCCCATATTCCCCAATATGGTGTTTAGATTGTTCCTTCTTCTTCTCCCTATTCACAATGTTGTTTGTTGTTTGTAAACTGCTATTGTGTGTCAGGCAAATTTGAAAATCCCTTCTTTTTGCATGAGATCTCCCAAAATTAGCTTAAAAACCACTTGATTTTTGCATGTCACTCTATTCTAAAAGTTTTCTATATCTTTTTTTGGATATTTATAAGAAATAATATCTAAAATATCAAAAATAGACTAAACTTGTCCAAAGATCCCGTTATTTTTTGAACCATCTATACTATGGACACTAAGACTAATGATTGAAATGACATTGACTCTCTAGATTAATAAGAAAGCTAGATGATGATACGCTCCATGGTTTTTCACATTGTGTCCACGTAGCAACATAACAACTGTTCCTTTGCTAATGGTTTTTGCAATTCCCCAGACTTGCTTCTATACAAATTTATAAAGCAATTGTGTATCACACAAGTCGAAAGGTGAAAATTACCCTATGAAATGCATCATCATGCTTCTAATAATGTATCACTACTTCACATTTTGACAAAAAATTTCACATTTCTCATATCAATCAGAAGCATTTATGGTTAGGCTATGAAATTAGAGATGTAGAGTAAAAATGATAAAATTGAATCATCTTGATGTATGAAATGTATCACTACTTCATACAAGAAATTCATTTTTTTTTCCATCAAACAATATCATTTTTACTAGTGTTTTAAACTGGAGATACAAAGAAAACAATAACATAGTATACACATAGAAAAGAAACCCCTTGAACTGCATATAGAAAATTCATTTTTTCTTCCATAAAACAAAGTTATTTTTCACAGACATTTTAAGTCTACTTCATAATATAAGAAACAATAAAGACTAAGGTAATAGATCATACTAAGGGTAAAGCTAATGTGTCAAGCCAATGGCTAACAATCAAGTTATTCAATACCACTACTTTGAGTGGACTCCTCAATTATTCATGTGCATCAATACAATATCTTTCCTTTACCAAATCCATCCTTTGGATGTCCCAACACCGCTCGCTAGAAGTAGTACAATAGCTTTGGTATGAGTGCCATGGGACTAGCACTCATCTAAGGTAGGGGTTAATGTTAATAGGAAAGAGAAAATGACCTTCAATATCATGTTATATTGATAAGAGTTGGGCTCTTACCATGTGATTTGTAATATGTAAATTATAATAATTAGATACCACTTTGAAGTTATAGTTATACTAGTTAAATTTGTTGTTAAGGCTAAGGTCTAGAAGCATAGAAAATGTGCGATGACTAGTCAAATAGCCGCAAAAAAAGAGGTAAAATTCTCAAGGGACATGAGGAAACCCTAACCCTAGATTTCATATATAAATAGAATAAGAACTATTGCAAGAAGTTATTCATATTTATGCAAACTTTTCTTTCTTGATTTCTTGTAACATGTTTCCTTGAGAATGAGAGTGAAAGAGAGGTAGTGTGAGAGTTTATGAGAGGGTGAGGGATATGGATTGTGAACCTCTTTGTATGCTATCTTTACTTATCCATCCCACTTCATGGTGAGTGCCTTTGTGAGCAAGAGAACATGAGTTGAGAGTGCAAGAGGGTGAGGAACATGGAATGAGAGGTCTTCTTTTCATCTCCTTAAGCACATTGTGGGTGTCTCCTCTTCATTATGGTAGTAAGAAAGTGAGCTGAAAGGTGAAGGAGCATGCATTTGGATATAAGGAAATGAGGCAAGACAATGTGTGGACTATAATAAAGGTAAATATAGGTAAGTGCATTCTCCTATCTCATATGGACCTATCATGTAAGTAGGCTAGGTGAGAGCTAGTTATGGATTTTGTGTAGCAAAAATCCCTTGAAATAATAAGAGAATGTCCAATGGTCCTTTGCAAGCTTGTAGAGTATTAAAAAATTATAGCATAACTATCACCAATTTTAAGGGCATTTGAAAGATTGTCATGGAAGTGTCCATATACTAGGTCATTAAATCCCTCTTCTTCTGTGCCTTCTTCAAGCATCATAGTCAAGACAATAATGGGAAAGTACCATTTGGAAACATGTTATTACATCTTCTCAATCAAGGCGTGGTAAATCGGCATCATTTGACTAAACTTGATGTTTTTGCAATGAAAAACTTTCTCTCTCAATGAGCCGTAATGTAACATACAATGACATTAAACAAAAGTGTGAAGTATATATCATTCATGATGTAGAAATGCAAGATCTTGTCCACCTCACCATGAATGAATGTTATTGATTCAAGATGAGGTGTAGAAATGCAAAATCTTCTCCACCTCACCTTGAATTTGTTATTGATAGGAACTAAGATTCAATGAAACTAAGATTATAACATAGTTTGAATGTAAATGCATGGATCGTAATTCCTAGCAAAGTCCATAGCTCATATAATTGTATTGTCTAGAAATGTTAGCACACATTTCTTGAATAGTTCAACTTACTATCAATTAGTAAAGTTGGATGTGTAAACTTTTAAAGTTGATTCTTGTTTGAACAATTTTGTCAAAGCATTTTAGACTATCTCCTTGAATCTCCTTACCAGTTTATTTCTTGCTTGAATCCTTGTTTTGTTTCACTGAACATCTAAAAACAATGTCTCTCGATGGGACTTCCCCTCTGATAGCATGTCATGAATGATGTGGTGGGGAAAACTTGTGAAGTTATTGCATTGAACATACACAAAGCATACATGAGAAAGCTCACTCAAGAACACAATAAGATAGATAGAGGCCAAAATGTTTTCTTGTTGTTTTTTCTTCCTTCTTTCTCTTAGAATACAATGTACACAAATATATGCCTCACCTAGCTTTTTTGTTATTTTTTATCGCTTTGGGACAAAATTACATATTTGGCATGTCAAATAGTATATATTAACTTTACATTGTTATAAATTTCACCTTTACTTCAACACTAATTAGATGCCTATCTTTCAACTCCTACACAAAAAGATGATTCAATTACTAAAACAAGTGTTGAAGTATGCTCACATACAAGTTATAAGAAAAATTTGAGGGAAAATTTTGACATACAAGTCGCATCAAGAGAATTGTAAATTTAAATAAGCAGATATGAGATTTGTATTTTTTTGCTAGTATACACCTAACTAGCTAGGTTAATGATATGCATCTACCTAGGTTAACAACTAGTATGTAGCAAATCGTAGGGATTACTATATAGATATCTAGCTACCTAAAAAGAATGCCATTTACAAGGTTATATATGGACTGTCGAAAACTAACTGCCTAGTTAGAGTGAAATCATTAAGATTAACAACATAGCTAGAATGCAACTAACTAGTTGTCATCTAGTATGTAACAAACTAGCAAGCAAGAAAGGTGGTCTATGGTTATCTAGCTAGCTAGCTAATATGCAACAAACCAACTATATAACTAGTATGTATCTAGTTAGATACATATATACGTACCTAGAATGCAATTAACAAGGTTCATAGCTAGTGTGGCTAACTAGCTACCTAACTAGTATGTAGCTAATTAGCTAGATAGCTAGTATGAAACTTATTTGCTACATAGTTCTATGATTTGAATATAATTAACAAGCATATATAGCTAGTCTACACCTAAGTATCTAGACAATGACTATACAAAACTAGCTAAATATCTAGTATGTAGCCAACTAGCTATATAGTTAAGATTTCACAAGGTTTATAGATATTATATAGCTAATTACATAGATAGCTAGTGTGAAAGGAATATGTTGGATAGCTAGTAGGCAACTAACTAGCTACATAACTACATGGTTGGAATGCAATTAACAAGATTGATAGTTAGTATGTACCTAACTAACCAAATAGCCAATATGTAGCAAATTAGTTAGATAACAAGTGTATAGGACACTGAATTACATAACTACATGTAAGAAACTAGTGGGATAGCTAGTATGTAACTAACTGGCTAGAATCTGACAAGAAACAAAGTAATTGTAACCAATATGCAATTAACTAGCTACATAGCCAATATGGAGAAACCCAATTATATAAGTAATAGATATATAGGTACAGTGATAGGTAGAGTGTAATAAACTAGCTAGGTAGCTAATACACAATTGACTATCTATACTAGCTAAGTAAATAGCTAATATGCAAATGACTAGCTAAGTAGCTACATAGCCAATATGGAGAAACCCAATTATATAAGTAATAGATATATAGGTACAGTGATAGGTAGAGTGTAATAAACTAGCTAGGTAGCTAATACACAATTGACTATCTATACTAGCTAAGTAAATAGCTAATATGCAAATGACTAGCTAAGTAGCAAGAATCTAGTGCACAAGGAAAAAGCTATTATGAGACTAACTAGTTAGTTACCATGTCTAACTACTATGAAAAAAGCTACAGTGAGGCTAACTAAATAGTTACCACCCTGAGGAGATCAATAATAAATATATGTATATATCATGTATGTTCAACATAAAGAATTTTTAAAATACTATTTTCACACTTTTTTTTACATACAAAAAGGTCCCATATTAAGGGATTACTTAATAGAAAAAGGCTATGTTTTATTAAGGAAAAATTCACACATAAGGATATTTATAAATAGACCTTGAACGTATGTGATACAGAGAGTACATGTATAGTGAATTACCGAGGTTACCACGACTAATTACTAATGAGATAGTTAGCTAGCTAGATAGTGACTAGGTACACCGTTAGTAATTATATAACTAGCATAGTATCTAGTGACAATGACAACATGGCTACTATAAGTAAGCTGGTCATTTGCAAAGCTAGTACACAAATATGTAGATACTTTTGCTAGCTTGTGTTGTTGGCATAAAAAAAGTTAGTATGCAATAAGAAATTAGCATGCTAGTACTTAGCTATATAGTTTGTATTATTTGATATTGTAGGCGCTAGATTATGGAATACATTTCTATCTAGCTTGAGAACATGAGCATTATCTCTATTGTCATCATCATCAATAATAATTATCTACAGTTCATGTTAAGTGCATTTTCTAAATGTCCAATGTGTCTTTATACATAACTTTTAGAAAAAAAGGCATGGCCTCTCTTGTTCTTAGGTTTTCTCAATTATTAATAATATAATAATAAAAACCTAACCTAGTAACTGTTTGGCATACAATTATCTGAAGAACATTGTGAGCCTATGTTAATACCATAATAACTATTTGACTTGCAAAGATGACCCTACACTAATTGAACAATAAATATTTCACCATTAAAATATATATGGAATGTTGTACAAAGTTTCATGGTGCCTCCTATTAGCATTTCTCATGTTACTTTCCATGTGTTAAAATTTTGTCGATGCTAATCGATATAAGTAATTGATACTTATTGGACTAAAAACAGTGTACGAGCATTCATGTTGGACAACATATTTTGAATTACATTTTGGGGATATGCATCATATGCAAGACACATCGCAAACTTTTTCCCTCTTGAAGAAGTTTGAAAGCATCATTGATTTGTTCAAATGGTAGCTCGTGTGTCACAAAGTCATCGACTTTTAATGTCTTCATGTGATTTGCCCACCCAATTATTAAAGTTTACAACAAAAACAATGTTAGCGCATGTTAGATGATATGTAAAAATTGAAATTTATCTATAACTTTTGAAAACATGTGTAAAAAACAAAGTTAATATACCTTCTCCATATACATGTCCACAAGTTTTGGAATTTGTGACCTTTTGAATTCACCAAAAATGGAGGATCTGATTTGAATTCCTGCAAACAATTGGATGGGATGCATATGTAGCAATTTTTCTGGCCGAACTTCTATACCGACCAAAATTGTCTTGCCCCATCCCTCCACGAATAAAAATATATATATGTTAGTCGAAGAGTTGCACCACAATCTTATCCACATTATAAGAGGATATTTTAGAATGTTACTAGTGTCATGAGTAAATTGCTATGATTTGGTTACACCTCTTAGTGCTCTATCATGGTGACTAACACAAATATTAAGAAAAACAGCTCATTCAAGAATCGCTATCTAAGATGAGACAAGTCAAGGAAACTTGCCTGTAATTTTACAAAACATAAGAAAGCACATAACTTCTAGCAACTAAAATACAAAAATGTGAAAAGAGGGAACAATATTCCCATTTTTTTTTCTAAAGATACTACTCTCCTTTAAAGAAAGCTATCACTTTCTTTTTCCAAGAGTGACTTAAGCACTCTCATCTCAATATATCAAAACTTTAAGAGTGGTAAACTACTTTGTATCATGTGAAAAGAGTCATATTCGAATAAGTTATCAAGAGATCTTCAATAATGCACTATATTTGAGAGCTCAATGTAATTGCACAAGCTTGAGATGAGTATAATATATTCATAAAATGAAGCCACATTATTGATAGGCATATATTTTTTGCCCCCATTGTTCCTTAATAATTCACAATACAATTAACATGTTCTTTTTTTTGAATGAGAATGAGTTTTATATTTACTATTTGTTATTCGGAGCGTAGAGAGAGAGAGAGAGAGAGAGAGAGAGAGAGAGTAAACTAGCCTCATGGCAACTTTCAAATGCAGATAACATAAGGTCAACATTGCCCACACACTCAAAACAATAGTCAGCACCCCCCCTAGTCAAATCCTTTACCACCTGCTTGTACACAAGCAAAAAGTGAATGTAGTTACATATACTTTACCAAAAAGGACTATTGCATTCATAATACTATTATTTGCTATTGCTATGCATTCAATACACACTAAATCATATCATAAAATACTACTATCCTCTATGCAAGCATCATAAACACACCAAATCGATGCACATCATGTGATATTAGTAGGACCACTACAATTCATGCATTGTAAGACCAAATCACGTCATGAGATAGGATGCTCTTTTTAGCAATGAAGATACCTAGGATCAATGCAAATTTTTTATTTTTTGGAAAAGTTCCAAAGCATTCTATCTACTTCTTGAATGGTGATTTCGATAAGTTGCAACCTCCTCCAAAAGTCTTACCTTTCTAAGAGCCCCTTCCCAAGGGGCTCAATAAGAGTGTTCATGAAAAACATTTTTGGTAGCAGATACGAATGCTTTTTAACTTAAAACTTTTGGAGGGATTTTGTAATTAATCAAATCACAAATTTGCCAGTTTACACCTAAAAGTTTGTATACTTGAAGGTTCTAAACATATTATTCTTTATTTTGCAAGTGTTTCTCTAAGATTTTTCCAATCCATGTTTTATTAATCCTCGGCTTTTAGTGAACATTGCTTTCTAGTAAAAGGTCATTGAAAGCGTCATACTGAAATATTAATAAGATAGAATCTTCAAACAATTAATGGTTAGAGAAAAGAGCCTTACATCTGGAATAAAAGGTCACCCAAAGTGTCATTCTGAGAATGATATGAATGTAATATTTTCAAACAATAAAGGGTTAGAGAAAAAAGGCATACCTCTGAAATTGGTTGGGTATGATCCCGAGGATTAATAAATTCGGTAACACCAAACTGTTTGGCTGTCATTCACACACAACCCATGAGACAAAAGAGAAGCCATACTTCATTCCTATGGCCAGTAACATATCATAACTTGTTCTGATCAGAGCAAATCTTTCTTGTCCGGTTAATTACTTATTTGCTCAGAGTAAAACCCTTGCCGCTGTTTGTGCACCTGTGTCAAATTTTGCTGGGTTGATGTCGATCCCGATGATACGCGATGCCCCGGCACTCTTGGATCCAACCGCAACCTAAACAACAGAAGGGAGAGCACACGATCGGACAGCAGATGAGAGCAAACCATTCTTCATTTCCCTTTTCTGTTTGTGGGAAACACATAAGCAGACATGAAAGCTCGGAAATTTTAACCCCATGAATTACCGCTAAACCCACAGCTCCCAGCCCAAAGATAACAACAGTAGATCCCTTCTCCACCTCGGCACAGTTCCAGGCAGCTCCAAGTCCTATAATGTACACACACTTGTTGAATGATCATGAAATCAACATAAGTACATGATAGCTGGAACTAGTACATGTGTGTGTGCGCGCGCGTGTGCAGAGAGACAGACAAACGGACAATGGCTCATCAAGATTTTCAGATGATTGTAGCTTTAAAGATGCTCGTATCATAGTTTTTAAATGATTGGCTGTGACAGCCTTCAGAAATATACAGTGCAACTGGTAAACTCTGACCCCACCTGTGGAGATTCCACAGGAGAAGAGGCAGATCTTGTCGAGAGGTGCATCCGGATTGACCTTCGCAACACAGCCAACATCCACCACCGTGTACTCCGAGAAGCTCGACACGTTCAGGAAATGGTAAACAGGGATCTGCTCCCCCTCGCTGGTTCGTATCCAGAAGCGGCACTTCCCATCATGCAGCATGAAAGTCCGGCCGGGATCCACCTTGAGCTTGGCGCAGAGATTGGTCTTATCCGACTTGCATTGGCGGCAATCCCCACACTCGCCTGTGCACACTGGGAGGACATGATCCCCTTCTTTCAAATCTGTCACGCCTTCGCCCACGCTCTCCACAATCCTGCAATTTGGATATGCAGTACACGATCATCTCTCAGTGTCTTTCTCAGTCCAGAGACCATCATGCAAGCTTCATCAATCTCTCTCTCTCTCTCTCTCTCTCATGATCAGACCCAAGCCATCCTCACCCGGCCGCCTCGTGTCCGAGAATCCGAGGAAAGGCACCCTGCCATTAATCACCCCACAAACAAGAAGGAGAATGCTCATCAGCTATCAACCTGCTGGCCGTCGTACTTAGGAGCAAGAAACCCTGACACAATAAAAATAATCAGCAATGGCCGCATACATTACCTCGTTCTCCCACACAAGCATATCGCTGTGGCAGAGCGAGGTGTGCGTGATCTTGATTCGGACCTCGCCAGCCTGCGGGGGATCCACTTGCACCTCCTGGATAACCAGGGGCTCCTTGGGCTTCCAGGCCACAGCAGCTATGGCGGAGGGGGGGGATCAGAAACAGAAAAAATCACTGGCTGCTCTCATCGTATAAAATCAATATGTTACGATGTAAGGCAAGGACTAATACAGTTCCAAATGCATAGGAACTATAGTTTGGAAGGAGGTGATGATGAACAGAGAATGGCAGCTACGTACCTTTGCATGTTATCACCTGTCCTGCTGTCGAATTAGGCATCGTGGTGTCTGATAAGGTGCGCATTATGTGTGTTTAGAGATACAGCTTATAAATAATAAATTTGGCAAATATATAGATTGATAGACCAGAGAGAGAGAGAGAGAGAGGTGTAGAGCCATGTTGCCACGTGTCACACGTGGGCTCGATGGGGCCTCGAGCGGCCCCTTCTTTCAACGCTGTCTTATGAATATTCAAACATCGAGAGAGAGAGAGAGGACCATAGTCCTCACAAGTCACCACAATGACCAATTCACCAATTCACACAAAGTTTTTGACATTTTCTTATGCGTGCAAAGGGGCTCTTTCCCATGTAGTGTCCAATATTTCAGCCTTTTCTCCTCAAAAAGCCTACCACACACCTAGTTTAGTTGCGGCTTGGGGCAAGCAGGCCCACTTCTTGAGGCTGACAACCCGTTGCCCCAACCGTACCTAGTTATGCATGTAGTCTTTCCCTTGCAAAAGCTCATGATGTATGTAGACTCTCGCATTGGCCCCAACCACACCTAGCTCATGATGTTGTTGCAATTCACAATGTGGGAAATTCTATTGGGAATTTATCTAAATTTTCTTCTACAAGTTGATGGAAAAAATCCACATCCTTGCACTTATGCACCTTGTTGACCATGTAAAACCCTTACTACCAACCCGCATTGGTGGATGATGAGAGACAGTTCTCATGCTGCTCTACCTTCATAGCCTAAGCAGTATAGTATTGACATACAACACAACATAAAACTATTCAAGTTGTACTTCCAAAAAGTAGCATCTCATGGAAGCTACTACCTTATTGAAGCTACTTCAAGTGTTGGAAGGGAAGTAGAAGTATTCAATTTTTCAATCAACTCTCAAGTATTCGAACTAGATTGCAATTTCAAGTTAAAAATTTTTGAGGGAGAAATTGTACAAGTTGTATAGCAAACAATTCACATCTCATGGAAAGTACTACCCATTTAAGCTACGTCAAGTGTTGGAAGTGGACTAGGGTTTGAGTCAGAAACTCACTAAAATGTTGGAAGTCCCCATCTTTGGATGTAAATCCTTTTCTACTTTTAATACAATGTTAAAGTTTTCTCCAAGAAAATTAACTTAACTATTGGAATTGGACTAGAATTTCATGCAAATACTTATTGGTCAAAGCAAGAAAACCCTAACAGCTAAGTTGGATGCCCCAAGATACATCTCATGCAACTCTTCCTTTATAGCTAAATAGCTTGATTTCTTTTGAACACTTCAAAACTATACAACTCGTGTGGTAGAGCTTCTTGTAGAGACATTAACTATGATAGTAACGTAGCCTCAAGTGCTAATCAATGAGAGTAGAGTTTCAATCACATATATTTTACTTATAACTGCCATGCTACTTACTAATAAACTTACTATTCTTATTTCAAGCCTTTTATTTTCTTTCCTTTTTTCTTTTTAGGGGGTGCAAGGGAGGGGGTATATAGCATTAACCCTTTAGTATAGTGTAAGGGGTTTCTTATCACTCTCAAGTTAAGTATATGCACAAATAATCTAATAATCATTAGAAATAGATAATTAAGGTATATAAAAATACACCATGAATGTGAGTATTATATGGGGTCATTATCAGTGATGATTTGCTAACTTTTTCAAAAATTCAAATTTGAAGCCTTCTTCTTGAAAAAAGATCGAATTTGTATTCAAAAGTCTTTGATTTTGATATAAATCTTTTCAAAAAGATTCACCACACTTTGATTTATTATACACCATAGACTACTTTTGTGTGGAGCAACTTAGGATTCACCATAGATTTTATAACTTTACAGCATGGAAAGGTGGTATTTGAGTCATCCGTACTCCTCATATATTGACCATGGGCCATCCAATGCCAAGCTTCTAATATTTGCCAAATGCAAGTGATATTGAATTGTTGAAACCCAATCTTAGTGGGGATTTTATAGTACCTTTTGCACAAGCTCAGTCAAATGTGAAGCTATTGCCCCAAGCCTAATAGGGTTGGCACATGTTTGAGTAATGTTATGTCTAAAGAGACACACTTGGAGCCTTTTCCATGCTTTTAATATTTGCTAATTTAATGCAAGCAATCTTGAATGGTTTGAACTCAAGGTCAAAAAAGGATTTTCCCTTATGGGGTTATTACTCTACTTTTGGACAAGCTGAGTGTTAGATGTAGGGTTGGCACACATTGGATGTTGAGATATCGAGCTCCACTCGTGATATGCCAGGGTGACCGTTGTGCATTTATGTCACCGACTTGTTAGTTGCAGATGCGGTTGGTACACCACACATGAATAATAGCTAGATGACATCTATCCTTATCTACTCTAGTTCGTAGCTCAGTTAGTATGCCACCTTAGTTAGTTGAGTTTGGTTTGAGACCCATATATAGGGCTCTTCTATTTTCTTTGTATGAGAGTTCTTCTTGGCTTACACAACTAAGAAGAGGAAATTTGTTTTCAGCCTCCACCTTTGTGTGTATTCCCCCATTGTGCAAGCAAGGAAGCTACAAGTGAGACTCCTTCCTTGTCTCCCACAATCTTGACATTGGAGTGATACTATATCTAAGGAGAGACGCTTAGAGTCTTTTTCATGGTGCCATTAAAAAAAGTCCTAACTTCAATATTTAGTTTGAATCTCACATGTGTACTCAAAGAGAAGTCAATCTTTGGTCAAATGTTCACATACATGAAGCCCTTTAATTTGGATTATTCTTTCTAGAAAATGGACGCATTTAAAATACTCATAGAATTAGATTCAAGAGAAGTTCCAACTTGCGACTTTTCTTAGTAGCATTGTTTCAAGTAAACCTCACATGTCAATTTGCAATTTTATGCATTCTATCACTCACTTATTACTTGCCTTATTGAGATAAAAGTTTTTTGCATTCTTCATAGAAAATAGTAATGGTGTTAATGGAGTTTTAATGTTCCACTTGAGTCTTTGAACGTTTAGAGATAAGCTCATGTAATTTTCCTAGTTGTGTCTCAACAAGCTACAAAAAGATAGCTAGATGGAGTCCAATGTGATAGAAAAAGAAGGAGACAACATTTAAGTCACATAAATCAGCAAAAGCAAAGGGGTCCATTAAGCATTATTCAACTACCATCAAGAAAGAACTGTTGTAGGGGGGTTTCATACGTCTAAACAAATAGATTCACAAAAAGAAAAAATTATGATCCTAACATAAATCTTTCAAAGAATTACCTCTTTGAAAATTTAGGATTGTAATTATCACATGCTACTATGTGCTCCCTACTTGATTTACACCTCAATAATAAAGGCATTAAATTTACACCTTTAGAAGAGGCTATCATGCATTTATATAGAACATTTGGGCATATCTAGATTTGCTAATTAGTTGGAGTAGCTGTTGTTGTACTTAATGTCTTGAGATGGGCACCATTCTACCTTGAGTTTGAAATGAGATGAATCAACCTGGTCTAGGGGCCTTGGTAGTCATGCTCATAAGAACTCTCATCACTCCCTATTTTAGTCAACCCCTTGTCAACTCAATGTGCATAAGTCACTACCTAATATGATAAAATTATCCACGTTATGTCTCCCATTTTTTCTATCAAATGTTGTCCTCAACTCTAACGTTTCTCCATCCCATCCCTCCTCAATATAGGAACTAATTCAAGACTCTCTTGTCATCCTTTTTGAGCAAAACATGCTGATTGTATGAGGGTTTAGTAACTTTTTCATTGCATTTTTCATGTTTTGCACTTTGAATTATGAATAATTCCTAACTTGGTATGGGCGGTGTGTTGTGAGTTGACTTGATTTGATGCCCCCTTGCTTACCACTAGCTTCTTTCCAAAGTTTTGCTTTGCTTTATCAAATTTTGCATTAAT